>NC_081408.1:509441034-509758534 GCF_030272615.1 Cryptomeria japonica
TAAACAATATGAATAAATCTTATAATAGTTTGAATAATTACATATGCCACATGTTGGATCACAATCTAGGATACAAACAATGCTTACAACAAAAACATAAGATCCGCAGATCATCCACATATCAAATCGACCTTCAGAAATAGTCTGTCGGTTCAACCCTAATACGGCTTCAGTCCACCAGACCAGAATCTCACTGGTTCTACATCTTTGCCTGATCTCGAACTTCAGTCTTCTATCTTCCGTCTTCTATCCTCTCAAATGATTAGCAAACTTCTATTTATATTGTCCACAAATAATAATAACTTGATCAAGTCAGGCCAAAGACCAATCGATTCATGAAACATGTAAACAATAACAAGTCAACTCAAATCATTAAGAACAACTTCCAATGCACAAAACATCGCGCGGTTCTTTAGGAACATCAGAAAAGACTCAAGAAACATAAATCAATGATCTGCAAGTCACAAAAATCAACCACAACCTGATCCAACTTTGCTCAACACATTGCAAGACTAACCGGTAAAAACATATCAACTAGGCCAATACCAGAATTGATATCTTATAGGGATTAAATCCAAATTCCATGAAACTCAAACATGATAAAGACAATAAACTCAAGGGAATAAATCCAAATCCATAATGTTAAACTCTCAAACATAAAGAAATGCCACAATCTCCAAGCAATTCCACTGCTAACTGCTCAACCGGTAAGAACTACATCGGTGCTCCTGCATCAAACTCTCGGGGTTAATTGAAAAGTGAGTCCCATCACTTGATCTAGTTCAACAATATGTCAGTAGGTACTTGACTGCCTCAGGGGTTCGGTGATCTTACTACAGCTTCTGGTTGCCTCTCCTTGGTGATCTACTGGTCTACTCTGCAGCCTGCCTCAATCAGTGATCTGTTCAAGTCTCCACCCACTAACTGCCTCAATCTCAAGCTCTAGGATCAGCGGTCTACCTACAAACCTTTCTCTACTTCACGTTCGACTATATAAACAAGTCCACAAGTTGCCTCAACTTCCTCTCCAACCAACTAGTGCATAATCGGGTCTTCCTCCAACAACAGGTTCACAAACCAGCTCTGATACCATTTGATGCAGTCAAGGTAGGGAGATCCAATGAAGGACATACCATCCTTGTAGCCTAACATAAACACCATGCAAAATATACTAGTAACACAACACCAGGTAAAGCAGAAAGAACAATCGGTAACATCACAGAATACATAATCAATAAACAATATGAATAAATCTTATAACAGTTTGAAGAATTACATATGCCACATGTTGGATCGCAGTCCAAGATATAAATAATGCTTACAAAACAAACATAAGATCCACAGATCATCCACATATCAAATCACCCTTCAGAAATAGTCAGTCGATTCAACCCTAATCTGGACCTCAGCCCTTCCAGCTTCAATCCACCAGACCAGAATCTCGCTGATTCTACATCTTCACTCGATCTCAAACTTTAGTCTTCTATCTTCCAGCTTTTGTCCTCTCAAATGATTCACAAACTTCTATTTATATCGTCCACAAATAATAATAAATTGATCAAGTCGGCCCAAAGACCAACTAGTTCAAGAAACATGTAAACAATAACAAGTTGGCTCAAATCATTAAGAACAACTTCCAATGCACAAAACATCACGCGATTCTCCAGGAACATCAGAAAAGACTCAAGAAACATAAGTCAACGATCCGCAAGTCACGAAAATCAACTGCAACCCGATCCAACTTTGCTCAACACACTGCAAGACTAGCCGGTAAGAACATATCAACCGGGCCAATACCAGAATCGATATTTCACTGGGATTAAATCCAAATGCTATGAATCTCGAACATGATAAAGACAATGAACTCAAGTGAATAAATCCAAATCCACAATGCTAAAGTCTCAAACATGAAGAAATTTCACGATCTCCAAGCAATTCCACTGCTAATTGCTCAACCGGTAAGAACTACACTGGTGCTCCTGCCTCACCCCCTCTCAATTTTTCTGCATTGTTGTTGTCAACAATTGGTATCAGAGCTAGATTCTCTGGAAGAAGCTTGACCACTTGAGGAGATCCAGGATGGAAACTATTGTTTTCAAGAAGGAGATTTTGAGATTTCATGAAACTAATTACACTATATGGAAGAATCGAATGGAGTGTCACTTGAAATGTCTTGGAGAAGATTATTGGAACATTACAAAGAATGTCTACAATGTTCCTCTGAATGGTCATGTTACTGCAAATGAGATCAAGGATGCCAAACATAATATAAGAGACAAAGAAGCATTCTTGAGTGCCCTAACTGATTCAGAGATGACTAATGTGGTGGGATTGCAGACTACACATGAGATTTGGGAGAAGTTATAAACCTTGTATGAAGGAGATAAACATGTGAAAGTTGCTAAACTGCAAAGCTTGAAAGGAAAGTATGAGTTGCTGAGAATGGGAGAAGATGAGAATATTTCATCCTTTATGGCTAAAGTGAATGATCTTCTACTGAACATCAGATATGTCAGTGGAATCATTGAAGAAGATGAGATTGTTGCTAAAGTGTTGAGATTTTTACCTCCTTACAAACACAAAGTTGTTGCTATTGATGAGATCTGGACTATGACAAGAGACATGGTAGTTGGTAAGCTTTACGCTTTTGAATTATGTGAACTTGGAGAATCACATGGCAAAATTGAGACTGCATTTAAAGCTACTATATCCGGGAAGCAGAAGTATGATCCAGGATAGAGTTCAACTAGGGCTTCCAGATATGAAAGGGAAATGAGAGAGATGGAAGAACATGAAAGAGAATTGGAAGAGCTCAAAGCACTTATTTCCATAAGACTGCCTAAGGGATCTAGTAAGTAAGAAGGGAAGTTACCTTTGAAATGTTTTTCATGCAATAAGATAGGATATTTTGCTTCTAGGTGTCTGGAAAGAGCTGAAAGAGTGTCAAAGTATGATAAGCCTTACAAGATAAACACAAGTATAGATATCACAAGAAGTGTTATTATGTTGTTGATGAAGGTGTGAAAGATGATGAGTCCGAGAAAGGGAACTTAGAAGATGAATTTGTGTTCATTGCTATCCAGAAAGATGATATGGTACCTGTTGATTCTAAAAGTTGCATAGTTGAAGAGAAAGCCTTAGCTGCTAAGATTGAAGAGAAAGATGAATGGGTGATTGACAATAGTTGTTCACATCACATGATAGGTAATAAAGGTAAATTTGTGAATATGGAGAAGTATGATGGCAGTGTAGTAATATTTGGAGACAACAAAGCTTGTGTAATCCCGTGGTAGAGGTTCTATTTCTCTTGATGGTAAGTATAATACTGATGATGTTTTATATGTTGAGGGTTTGAAAAATAATCATTTGAGTGTTGGACAAATGGTTGATAAGGGATATGATTTACAATTCAAGAATTAAGAGCGTAAGAGCTTGAATAGGTTTGGTATAGAAATTGCATCAGGAACTAAAACTAAAGGTAATATCTTTCATCTGAATGCTGGTGAGAAAAGTTGTTTGATTGCTCAGATTGATGAGAGTTGGTTATGGAATAGGAGGATGTGTCATGTTAACTTTGACTAAATGATTAAGATAAGTTCTACCCAAGTTGTTAGAGATCTTCTTAAGATAGTGAAGCCTACTAATCCGGTGTATAAAGAAAGTCAATTGGGAAAGCAAACAAGAATTTCATTCAAGAGAAAATTTTATACATCTAATGGATTATTAGATCTTGTGCATACATATTTATGTGGTTCTTATAGGGTGAGAAGCTTGCAGGGTGATAGATACTTTATGTTGTTGATTGATGAGTATTCTAGAATGATGTGGGTCACTTTTCTAAGAGAGAAATTTGAAGCATTGGAGAAATTCAAAATAATCAAAGCTAGAGAGGAGACAAAGATAGGATTGAAGTTGAAGTGTCTAAGATTTGACAAAGGAGGATAATTCACTTCCAATGAGTTTAATTCCTTTTGTGAAGAGCATGGAATTAGGAGACAATTATATGCTCCACGAACTCCTCAGCAAAATGGAGTTGTTGAAAGGAAGAACATAACTATTTTGGATGTTGTTAGGGCTATGATGATTGAAGGAAATGTTTCGCATATCTATTGGAGAGAAGTTCTTAGTACTGGTGTGTACACATTCAATCAAGGACATATAAAAGGTAATTTTGGTAAGACTCCTTATGAGTTATGGTTTCGTCATGTTCCTACAGTTAGATATTTCAAAAAAATTGGAAGCAAATGTTATATCAAAAGAGATTAGGATATAGGAAAATTTGATGCAAGATGTGATGAAGGAATCTTTTTGGGATATTCTACTAAGAGAAAGGCCTACTAGTGTTACAACAAAAGACTAAGAAAAATAGTGAAAAGTGCAAATGTGAAGGTTGTTGAGTGTCATGAGAAGCAAATCAGAGCATGTGGATATGAATTTGATGATCAGGATGTTAGTTCAAAGAAAGTGCAGACTCCGAGCATGAAGTAGAGTGATCAGGATGTTAGTTCAAAGCAAGTGTAGGCTACAAGCATGAAGTAGAGTGATCCGGAAGAGATAGTGAATCCAGATGCTACTAGTGGTGAAGAAGTTCAAGAGATTAAAAATCAAAACAATCAGAAGACCCCCGGGTATATAAGATTAAATCATTCAAAGAATCAGATTATTGGTGATAAAAATAAAGGTGTAATGACTAGGAGAAGAATTGTTGCTAAAGAGACATGTTTGATTTCTAAAATTGAGCCAAAAGGTGTTGTTGAAGCTTGTAAAGATGAAAAATGGGTGAAAGTTATGAAAGAAGAGTTAAATCAGATTAAGAAGAACAATACATGGGAACTTGTTCTAAGACCTAAAGACAAGAATGTAATTGGTACTAAATGGGTATTCGGGAATAAGTTGAATGAAGATGGAGAAGTTGTTAGAAACAAAGAAAGACTGGTATGTAAAGGATATTCACAAATGGTTGCTATTGATGTTGATCTGGTAGCTAGAATTGAAGTTGTTAGATTATTTCTTGCATATGTTGCTCATAAGAATTTCAAGTTATATTAGATGGATGTGAAGTTAGCCTTTTTGAATGGTGAATTGGAAAAAGAAGTCTACATTGAACAACCATATGGATTTTCATTGACAGATGAAGGAGACTGCTGCTACTTATCAAGTTGCCATTAGTTTTTATATTCAAAGTCATACTATATACTCTAGTCAGTTAACACTACCGAATCATGCAGTCGGTATACACAAAGAAGTCAATATGCACAGTATAGTCGGTTACAGAAGAAAGTAGTTACAGAACACAGTATACATTGAGTATCTTTTTATGTCTACCGAGCAGCAAAGATGACACATCGAGTTGATATACACTGAGTGAAACATGTTACCAAATTCATTGAACCTGGACATGCATATGAAAACGTGTTACAAGATCGAGGCACATCTAACCGTTATTACATTGGAAATTGCACTAGAAGATTGTGTATGATTTTGAGGTCATCTAACCAATGAAATATTTTGCATGGTTATTCATTAGATAAATCATGTTTGTAAGATCGAAGCAATGAATGGATCACCATCTTAAGAGTTCTATTTATACAGCATGAGTTACATGCATGTATGTGTGTAAGAAGACTATTACAGAGACACAGAGGTCACCGAGAAGGTTTTCAGAGAACAGTCAAAGAACAGAGTAAAAAGAAGGGTTTACCGAGTTACTATATGGGTTACCGAGGTATGCTATAAGCAAGGTAACTTATTCTAAGCACATAGAATCTGCTATAACATTTCAGATGTAAAGTTGCAGATTTTTGTAATGATTTTATTGTAATATTGTGAAGTTGAAAGAGACACCTTTAACAGGGTAAAGACTCTAATCAAGTCTATAAATTGTAAAGCCTCTAACCAGGTGCAGCATTTAGATTAAATGTTGTAAAATCCTTTAGCAAGGTAGATCTAACAGATCTTGTTACTCCTAACAAGGTAAGCTATCAGAAATAGCTAAAATGTAGCTCTAATCGAGCATCTTTATTATTGCAGTAGTGAAGTTGTGGGTGCCATCCCCACCGCAGTTTTTCTCTCTAACCAAGAGTTTCTGCATAACCAAAATATATGTGTTATGGAGTGAATCATGTATGATTGTTATCTATTTGTTTTATCTTTATTTTATGTTGATGCACTATTCGGTTTATGCATAATAGTAAAGATATTATTCAAGAAAAGTTTTGGAATACTGATTCACCCCTCCCCTCTCAGTACATTAGCTTTCCATATTGGGCCTAACAATTGGTATCAAAGTTTGAATCTTGAAAAAGGGTTTAACTACCTAAAGAGAAAGATCTTACTAATGGAAGGCTACAAACAATCTCGGAGGATTGTGTATCTGCAAGAAGAGTTGGATCATGCTAATCAAGTGATTGCAGACATGCAAAGGCAAATGCAAAAATCTCTGAAAGTAAGAAGAAGATTATCTGATGATTTGCAGGATTCTCAAGAGTTAGTGGAACAAATTGAGACATCATCTGAGAATAGTATGTTTGAAGAAACTAAAGAAATGATTAGGGTATTGAAAGAAAAGAATAAAGCATTGGCTGATCAACTAAAAGCAATGAAAAGAGAACATGAACATTTCAGCACACAAATGACTGAAAATCTAGATGCATTAAGGACAGCAAAGGATAAAGCAAGAGATCTAGAAAGAGAGAAACAACAACTTGAAGTCTTAGTATCTGATAAAAATGATGAAATCATAAGGTTGACTGGGATTCAAAAAAATATGTCAAATCAACTAGGTTATGCACATCATGAAGCAAATTTGAAAGATGATGAGAATCGAGCATTGAGACTTGAAGTATCAAGGTTGATCGATGAACTTGAAACAGAGAAGAAATCCAAAGAAACACTGAAGAAGAGTTATGACGCATCAAAGATGTTGGATGAGAAACTGAATACAAGAAAACCCAACAAAGATGCAGGACTCGGTTACAAAGGAAAAGACTCTGCCAAGAAAGGAATTCATACTACCGAAAGAGGAGAATCATCAAAGCAAGCTGGAAAAAGGAATAACATCAAAAGAAAGAAGCTTATTTGCTACTACTGTGGAAATCAAGGTCATACTACCAACATGTGCCAAATCAGAAAAGGTAAGCAACTGAATATCACTAAGTCCAATGGTTATTGTTACAATTGCAATAAATATGGTCACACATTTAATCAATTTACGACAAAGTCTGTTAACAACTATCAGAAGGCAAAATACAAAGGGTTTTGTAGAAACTGCAATAGATATGGACATAGTACTGAGAAGTGTTGGCTTAAGCAAAAGAACTACATGTGGTCTGCACACCGAGCAAACACTAGAGGTTACCAAACTCACACAGATCCTTATAGACAATATGCAGTAGTACCATGGGATTACAACACAAGGATATGGTGTGAATGTTGTGGAAGATATGGACATATTAGTGCCAACTGTTTTATAAGGTTTGGAATGAACAACCGAAGATCATGGAGAAATCCTGGTATGGCATGTTTTCATTGTCACAAAGTTGGACATTTAGAGATCAACCTAGAGGAGACACAGAAGAAATAAAAGAAAAATTAAAGATGATTTGGAAAAAGAAGGAAATTGTGTCAAATGAAGAAAGCACCTTACCTACCGAGCTAGGTGCACCTATTCCAAATTAATCAGTAAAGGTATGAAGGGACTGCATTCTCTGAAGATTAAAATCATAATAGTTCCTATTATATTATGTTCTAAATTCAAAATCTACATAGTTAAGATGTATTAGTAAGTTTGAAATTCTATCAAAGTCTTTTGAAGCACTTTACAGGAAACCTGTCAAGTAGGTGAATACAGGAAGCCTGTCAAATTGGTAAATGAAGGAAGCTTGGTTACTCGGTTAAAACAAAAAGGAGAGTAAATCGGTTAAAGGTGAACCGAGTGCATTTAATATTTTTGACCTAACCCGCATGGAGCCCCGATAAGGTATTTTGTGTACTTAAAAGCATTTTTGCGGTCATTTACACTTACCAAGTTTTCAAAAGAGCATATCAGAGCGATTCCAAGGCGATCAAACCTCATTCTAAGTGAATTCAAGGTATTTACATCAAATCTCATCACACTGTTAAGCTAGCTTATTGATCTTATCAAATTGTTATTATTTGCTGAGTGTGAAGTGTCTGTCGTTTGTAAACCATCAAACCCTAAGGATAGTTTGCTAAGTTTTTACCTGAAATCTACAATGGTGCCCAAGATCCAAGATCCCATTATTGTCAAGAATGTAGAGAAGCCCTCACTGAAATACACTTTCACTCCTAAAGTCACCTCTGAATCGGATGACAAAACCACCTTCTCACTCATCCCAGATCGAGTCTTGTTAGTTGAAGATGTGAGATTCTTCACCAAATGTCATGTTGAAGAACTCGGTCATGTTGAGATTAGAGACACCTATGATGAACTATGTACTGATGGTATATTAAACAGTAAGTATGAACACATCAGAATCAAAGGATTGACTGAAGCCCTAACCTACCCTCGTGTGTTCAAGCCCCAATGGGTCAAGTTTGTTCTAAGCAGAGTTCATGATGATTTCATGTGGCTACAAGAGCAACCATTCAAGATAACTAAGGAAATCATTCATCTGATTACCGGTTACCCTATCTATGATCATGCCCGAGCACAAAAGATGATATCACAGAAGGAATTGATCAGTTTAACCGGAGTAGAATCTGACTACAAAGGACTGAAACTGAACAATGTCACTGATGCAGAGTTAAAATTTTCCATTAGAGTAATTGGTTACTATTTCTTCCAATCTGCAAGGGAAAACAGTGTACCCTGTGCCACAGTTGACATAGCTTATAAAATTGTGAAAAAGGGAATGAAAATTGACTTATGTGAAGTGTTACTAAAGAACCTGTTTGAGAATTTGAACACAATAAGGAAGCCGAAGAAGAACAACTCGGCAAATACACTAAAGTTTGGTTCACTTCTTGTATGCATGTTTTTCTACTTTGAGAAATTCTTTCCAACAGTCGGTAAAGTAGTTTGGGAGCTACACCAACCAATCACCCATCAGATTAATGACTTCATCAAGAAGTTAGGAGATAATTTCAATGATATCATGGATGATTACTTCTGCAAATTTCAAGAGAAAATGCACAATAGATATAGGATACCACCCCAACTAGTAGAGAAATACAAAGATGAAATATGTTTTGAAGTTGACACTGATTACTATTATGTGAATTTTGTGGAACCGAGGACTCAATCTTTGCCTCCTATGGGTTACGAGATTGACTTTGATATCACACAACAGCAAATTGATGCATTTCTGACATTGCCAAGGCATGCTACCAAGTTGAGGTATGGAACCTATGAAGAAATGAAGGAGAAAGTGAAAATGAGCATTGTAGTACCCAAAGCTACAAGGAAGGCAACCAAGATGATAAAGGCATTGACAGAGAAATTCAGAGAAGACTCTTCCTCTACACCTGTCAAAGGCACTCTTGCCATCACCGCAAAAGAATCAGAAGCTCAAGAGGTAGCAATAACACTGAGTACTGAATTGCCTAAGGGTAAAGTGTTAAAAAGAAAGAAACGGGACACTTCAAAGGCCCTACCGACTCCTCCAACAAAGAGACCTAACACAATAGTGTCTGTTGCATCACCAAGTAAGAAACAAAAGAGTGTTACTACTCCCAAGGTAACCAAGACCTACAAGAAATCTACTCGGAGACTCATTTTGGCAAAAGAGTCTAGTGATATAGAATCTGAGGATGCAAACAAATTCTAGATTGTCAAGAGCCAGAAAGTAAATATACATAGTGTTGAAAACTTCTGTGCTAATCTGAAAGAATATGGTGGATTTAGTTCATTTAGATTTGTTAAGTATGAAACCAGGAACAATGATGAGAAGAGACAAATTGAAGAAGTTGTCATCTGCACACTTCTAAAGTTCCGGTTAGCTCCATTGGAACTAGCAAAGTCACTTCCAAATGAACTTTACTTGCATATTGATAATAGGTGGAAATATGCAATGGACTCAGAGAAACAAATCAAAGAAAGAAGTCTAGTCCATCTATTTCTTGATATGTCTGTAGCAGAAATAAAGGAACATTTGAAAACCTACAATTCAAGGTTTCTTGTCAAACAAAGAGCTTTAAAATTGATGAATGGGCTATATATTGACGTAGAAAATGAAACAAAAGCAAAATGGCAGGAAATCTTCAAAATCAAAGATGCTGGTGAAGAATCTACAGTTGAAATCGTTGATGTCACCGAGCACGATCCTGATGTCACCGAGCAAGGTCCTGGTGTTAACAAACAAGACCCGGCTGACACTATTCAAATTGATGAAGATGTCATGGATACAGAGGAACCAGAGCAGGAAATGATAGAAGGCACTACATATGCAAAACTTGTATCTAGTGAATCTGTTTTAGTACAAGTTCAGCCTTATCCACTAGTTAATCAACCTGTCTCTATCGAAGCTCCTCAGGATACAGCACAAGGCACCGAAGGTCACAAGTCTACAACAGGAGAAGAGACTACTCAAGAACAGACCTCTCAAGCACCTTCTAGCATGGAAAATGTTGTAGCTGAGACACCCAGTATCGAGACACCGAAGGACTCTACAGAGACTAAAGGAACCGACCAAAGTGTTGCCTCTACCGAGCAACCTACCGAGGGTCAGAAAGCCTCTCAAGCTATTGTAGTGGTTCACCTGATAAAAGGTAAAGAAAAGAAGATGAAAAAGCATAGCTTCAAAGTTGATTTATCTAAACCAATAGTGTTGCCCAATGTGGATATATCAAAATTAAAGGGGCAAGCACTCATTGATTTTGGTGAACTATGCAAAGCAAAGGCCAAACAAGAAAAATAGATGGCCATACAAAAGAAGAATAAAGTACTTCAGAAGGTGAAGACACTGCTATCAGATATGCTACCTACAGCTACAGTGTCAACCGATGCAGCCATCCACATTCAACTGGATGAACTCCTTAATCAAATAGAAACATCTAGAGTTGATGCGTCTGAGTATTTGAGCAAGCTCAAAGACAAGGAGATTACTGCTAAAATGATAGAAGAAGTATAGAAATCCATTGTTGTTGGCAAGGTAAAACTTGTCAAATTTATTGTTGAGTTGTCCCCGCAACTCAAGCACATTCTTTCATTATTTCAGAAACTCTGTACATTTTCTTTATTCATTAAGGGTATTAAAAATAAAACTGATGCAATTGAGAAAGAGATCACCGATCTCTCAAATAAGTTGACCCCAGAGCCCAATTCAATTCAGAATTTTTATACCAAGCTACAACAGCTCATGGCTCAACAATTGGAACTGAGGAATGAAGAACACAAGATCAAGATGGACATAATGACACTTCAGACATTATTCCTTCCTCATCTTTCATCCGTTCAAGCACAGCTCAACCGAGCCACATACCTCTCTACTACACAAGAGGGAAGCACTTTAGATGGCTTAATTTCATTATTGGCTGATATTAATGTGCAGAATTCTTTAATGGACAATGTAAAGGATGCCCTCTCTGTCGCTCTCACTGAAGCCAAGACAAAGTATAAATCCATTTTTGATCAGTTGCCACCTCCAAATGGTAACTAAATTTTGATGTTTGTCAAAAAGGGGGAGTGTATAGTATTCAAAGTATCAACCAATAGAAGTATAGTACACAGGGGGAGTATACCTAGCAGAATAAGCAGAGTAAGCAGAGTATCCAAAGAGCAGTGAACCGAGCAGTGAACAGAGAAAAGAACAGTGATTACAGAATATTGATCACCGAGCACACTTAATCAGAGTTTTGTATAGTATATTGATAAGGGGAGTATATATTTAATATACTATTTCATTGACTATTGTATATACTGTCAAGTATAGTCATTTTGCAAAGTATATAGATTTTTGAGTTGACTTTGAAAGTAGTTTTGTCAAACATCTCAACTAATGTCAAAAGGGGAGATTGTTACTACTTATCAAGTTGCCATTAGTTTTTATATTCAAAGTCATACTATATACTCTAGTCAGTTAGCACTACTGAATCATGCAGTCGGTATACACAAAGAAGTCAGTATGCACAGTCTAGTCAGTTACAGAAGAAAGCAGTCACAGAACGCAGTATACACCGAGCCGTCTATCGAGTATCTTTTTATGTCTACCGAGCATCAAAGATGACACACTGAGTTGATATACACCAAGTGAAACGTGTTACTAGATTCATTGAACCTGGACATGCATATGAAAACGTGTTACAAGATCGAGGCACATCTAACCGTTATTACATTGGAAATTGCACTAGAAGATTGTGTATGATATTGAGGTCATCTAACCAATGAAATATTTTACATGGTTATTCATTCGATAAATCATGTTTGTAAGATCGAAGCAATGAATGGATCATCGTCTTAAGAGATCTATTTATACAGCATAAGTTACATGTGTGTATGTGTGTAAGAAGACTGTTACAGAGACACAGAGGTCACCGAGAAGGTTTTCAGAGAACAGTCGAAGAACAGAGTAAACAGAAGGGTTTACCGAGTTACTATATGGGTTACCGAGGTATGCTATAAGCAAGGTAATCTATTCAGAGCATATAGAATCTTCTATAATATTTTAGATGTAAAGTTGTAGATATTTGTAATGATTTTATTGTAATATTGTGAAGTTGAAAGAGAAACCTTTAACAGGGTAAAAGACTCTAATCAAGTCTATAAATTGTAAAGCCTCTAACATGGTATGCAGATTGAAGAAAGCATTGTATGGACTGAAACAAACACCTAGAGATTGGTATGCTAGATTGGACAGGTATTTGATGAAGTTGGGATTATGTAAAGGTACTGCTAATAGTAATTTATAATTCAAGATTGATAATGATAACATTTTGATGGTTGAAGTTTTTGTTGATGACATTATTTTTGGAGGAGATGATAATTTCAGTAAGAAGTTTGTTGATGATATGCAAAAATAATTTGAGATGTCTGTGATAGGTGAGATGAAATTCTTTTTGGGATTGCAAATTACACAAACTAACAAAGGCATTCTCATATCTCAATCAAAGTATGTGAAGGAATTGTTGAAGAATTTTGGGTTAGATTATTCCAAACCTATTGGAACTCCTATGGTAACCGAATGCAAGATGACAAAAGATGATGAATCTATGAAGGCTAATCAGACTTTGTATAGATCTATGATTGGTGGGCTGCTATAATTGACTCGGACTAGACCAGACATTATGAATGTTGTATGTCTTGTTAAAAGATTCCAGGTTGATCCTAAGGAAAGTCATGTTATTGTTTTGAAAAGGATATTCAGATATTTGAAGGGAACAGTTGATTGTGGTTTGTGGTATTCATAGAATGATGATTTCATTTTAAGTGCTTATACAAATGCTAATTGGGCAGGTGATGTTGATGACTGGAAGAGCACTATAGGTGGTCCATTCTTTTTGGGAAAGAAGTTGGTTGCTTGGGAAAGTAAGAAGCAATATGTTATTTCTTTATCTACTATAGAAGTTGAACACATTGTTGTTGCTAGCAACTATACTTTGGTAATTTGGATGAAGCAGATGCTAAAGGATATTAGAGTTATTTATAATGAGTCTACTATTATATATTGTGACAATTCAAGTGCTATCAATATTTCTAATAATCCGGTGTTGCATTCTAAGACAAAACACATATCAATCAAGTTTCATTTCTTGAGAGAAAAGTTAAATGAGAAAGAAGTCAAATTGGAATATGTATCTACAAAGGAAAAGATTGTAGACATCTTTATGAAGCCTTTTCCTAAAAAACATTTGGATATATGAGAGAGAAGTTAGGGGTGATTGCCCCTCCTAATGTGAACTAGATGCATTGAGATGCATCAATCCGGTGGACTTCGTAGTCTTATCCTGATATCTGGATTGAAGAGTGGGTGCTACTACTCAGAGGAAGTAGTCAGTATGTGGTTCGGTTGTTCAGAATTGTTAGAGTGTGTGTCTAAGGGGGAGAGATTATCTGGTAAGAGTGAGAGAATAATGTTTTTCTTATGTGCCTTTTGTATTGATGTCAAAGGGGGAGAGAAGCATGTAAAAAACTATCTTATCTATCTAAGGTAGAGAGCTATGTGTGCATGATCTCAGGGGGAGATTGTTGCATTTGATTTCTTTCTTTGCATTGATTTTTTTACACATTCATATGTTTCCATCAATGCCAAAGGGGGAGATTGTTGGATATTAGAGTTGTTGGAATGTGTCGTTGTCATTAATGTCAACATATTCATGTGTTCTTGTGCTTCACTATTGTAGAGAGTTGGTTTGGTTGGTATATTGTAGATATGCTGATGCGGATTTTAAGGACTTAGAGATTAGTATCTTTAGTTGATTCGGCATGAGTTTCGGTGTTCTAGAAGGTGATTTGATCAAGTTATGAGGTTCGATGTGATGATTGGTTTTTCTATTGGTTTTGTATTGCAGAGTTGTGATTTTTAGTTTGTATTGCTCTGGAATTGATGCATTATGTTGTCTAGTTTTTGGGACATTCGTGTGTGTCCTTAGTTCAAGTGGTTCATGATTTGAAACTTCACAAGCGTATCTTTCAGTTAGTTATGTTGGTGTTCTTGAGTGTTGGAAGAGAGATGTTGATGATTCTTGTAATTCAAGTTGTTGTAATTGTTGCGAAGGAATTCACGTTTCTTGTTGGTGTTTCTAGATCATGCATTATGCATATTTTTGGTCCGCATTGATTATTGTGTGCATTATTGAAGATTCTATTGGTCCGGTGGTATTCTTTGTGTTATACGACTTTCTGGCCAACCCGATGGTTCTTGCATGTTGTGGATGATCTTGGCGAGATATTTGGTGGTGTTGCATGTTTGAAGTTTTGATTTAGCTCTATGCTATGTCCTTGCTGACATTGTATTGGTCTGCATATCAATTTATATATTGTGTGATGTAATTTTGTAATTAAGTCTTATGAGTTGAGCCAATGTTGGAATTAAGGTTGATGATTTGTATAAATAAGAGTGATAATCATGTAAGATGAGTATATGTGTTATTTGAGAGATTTGTATGTGTGACCAAGCAAATTGATCTTTCGGTAGTGTCAAGAAGAGTAGAAGAGTGTTGCATTGCAAATAGTGTTCTTAACTAGAACTTTGATCAAGCATTTGGAGATGCTATTCTTGTAGTTCATGTAATCCGGATTGGTGTTCGATCTTTGTAAGGCAGTGAGCCTTCCTCAGGGTTGTAGCCCTTCTTGTAATTGAGTTGTGAGCTCTAGGCAATGTGCCTGAATAGTTGCGCATTCCCCATTGTAATATTTACACATACTACTGCAGAGTATCATCTAATTGTAGGTATGTTCCCACCGAGGTTTTTCCCTTAACCGGGTTTTACACATCAAACATTTGTGTTATGTGTGTTGTTGATGTGCTAGTTATCTTTGTTATTGTTTCTCTTGATTAGATTTGAAGTTGAGGTTAATTTGTTTAAGTTTGGTGAAAACTAATTCACACACCCCCCCCCCCCCCCCCCGGCCCCCCGCCTCTCAGTTTTCCTGCATTGTTGTTTCCAATAATATACACATGATATACAATGGTTATCATAAAAAGCATATTGACTCCAAAGTTAAGAAAAACCACCTTGTGTGTGGTGTTTAGTGATCATTATCCTTTTATTTTTCATCTCTTGCGGGCTAAATTATTGTGATAACATGTGTAGACACCTAAAAATGTCTCATTGATCACAGACTAATTATTCATCCTAATAAATTAAGTAACTCTTTAATTATTTAATTAAGTCGATTATTCTTCTAAACTGACTGAATCATCATTCTTCAACATTTCTAATTATCAAATTTCTATTAATCAATTAACCCTATCCAAAATATTAATTAAATATTAATTATTTAATTAATTACGATTACTTTCCTTAATTTTAATCCTATTTATAATGTTTAAATAATTTTATTTAAATTAATTAACTTATTCCTCCAATTCCCCAAATTCAAATTTCAATTAATTTCATCTAATTCCAAATCATCAAATTAACATTTCACCAAATCTGAATTTCAATGAATTTCAATTAATTTCATGTGCATTTCAGCATTCAAAAGTTCAAATTCAAATCCAAATTGAAAATGAAATCAAATTCAATTTCAAAATCCT
The DNA here is from genome assembly GCF_030272615.1 of Cryptomeria japonica. Taxonomy (NCBI): domain Eukaryota; kingdom Viridiplantae; phylum Streptophyta; class Pinopsida; order Cupressales; family Cupressaceae; genus Cryptomeria; species Cryptomeria japonica. The sequence continues at coordinate 509,457,192 of NC_081408.1, forward strand.
ACAACACATGTTGAAATCTTAACTGAATCATCAAATCAATTAACTAATTAGTTAACACATCAATCACTCATTTTCACTCCAAATCAGTTTTTTTGACTAATCCATCTATTTAGTCTACTGATGAATCAATCCACTTATCTCTCCAATCAATTCAGTCATCTGATTCATCAACTCAGTCAACTAGCTAATCTCTTCAATTGACTCCTCAATCAATCCTGTTAACAAATCAGTCAAACCAGTTAACAAGTCAATCATGACTAGTTCACTAATCAATCAATCTTAGTTGACTACCAATCAAGACTTGAGTTCAAAATCCCTCCCCATCTGTATTGAAAATATATATAAACAACATCATTTTCACAAATTAGTCTAGAGAATCACAGTCTTCAAAATAATTGTTTATCTCTTGCAGGAATTTCAGTGCAACACCTGAGAGCCAATCAACCAACAATTATGGAGAAGAGCAATGGAAGCTTTGTTACATCAATTGAGGGAGTTTAATTAGATTTTATTCATTATTCAATTGATTTAGCATTATTTCATTGTCATTTAGGAGTTAATTGTAATTATATTTAGAGTTGTGATTCGCTCTTTTACATCTGATTATCTTTATGCTTAATTTACCCCTAACAAATAACATGCTTGTCTTTTTTGGGTGTATCCTACCTTAAAGCAATTGTTCCCGATAAGGTATGTACAATCGCTTTAACGTGGGGGAATACACTTTGCTCAATGATTCTCTCTCTTGCATATCTTGATACTTAAAGTTACTTAGCGAACTTTGTCTTTTGCTTTCTAATTTTTGGTGTTTTCCTTTCCATGACTCATAGTAAGAGAACCTTACTAGTTTGTAGTCATGATTCTCTCTCTTTCTCTCTCTCATTATCTTCCCTTTTACCTTATCATTGAAGTTGTAAGATCCTAAAGTCCACTGGATTCTTGGTGTATCTTGCCTCCTTGATGACTTGGTGAATTTTTTTCAATGAGAACCCTTTGTACTTTACCGAGAGTATGATTGACTTCATACTCTTGCTAAAGTGGGGCCTAAAGGTAGCATCCTAAAATTGTACCCCTTTGCAATTTTGACCGCATTGGGTCCTTACCTTAGCGTTTGCACCCCTCGGCCTGTTTGGGACCTAATTATGCTCATGTCCCTTCCATATTGCATCATTTTTTGACATTTCCTATGCATTTGGCACTTCACCCTTGCCCCAAAACAAGGCAGGACCAGGGCATGGTGCCCTAGTCCTCAATAGGACCATGGTACCATGCCATGGTCCCCCTCATTCTTGGGCCCCTTTAAACCCATTTTCACATTTCAAATATGAGCGAGTATCCCCTCTCTATGTTGGCTCATGTCAGGAAATTAATCAGTTTTCTCAACAAGCAAGTATATAAAGAGGATTTTCCCTCTCATTTGGGATCCATCAATCACATCAAGCATACATTACACACATGAGATCAAGAATTCAAGCATTCAAGAGCAATTGAGCATTTTCAATCTTCCTTCAAGCCTTGGAGCAAAAATAAAGTCAAGGATCTAGCATTGAAGTGGAGATCTATATCCTCTTTCATAAAACCTTAATTCCATGTGGAGGCAAGCAAAACTTCAGAAGGAAGTATTATCATTCAATTTTCAGTCATAATTTAGCATCTCCCTCAAAAGAAGATCCTTTCCTTACATTCATTTCAAATACATTTATTTCAATTTCATGGTTAATTCCAAAACTGGGGTTTGACCTAAGGAAAGCCCCTACTCCCAACCTATTTCCCCTTTTTTTATGTGTGCAAGAAATAGGTACAGAGCTTTACTTCTCAGAATAAGCTTCATTCAAAAAGATGAATCAACCTTTTCAAAATGAGAAAAGTTTGGAGGACCATGGTGTCACGTCCTGGTCCTGGCTTTTTAGGAGCCTTTTTGAGGGTCAAATCTGACTCAACTTATACTGCCCAATTCTAGGTGCTCAGCTCGATCTCGCATCTGTAGCTCATTGTTTTCTCAATTTTACTTTCATTTTTCAGCACTTTACCCTAATCAGCATTTCAACTTACAAAAGAGAGGAAAAACCCGACAACAATTAATCAATCCATTCAGTATTCAGTCTTTAATTTCATTTGTGACTAAATCTAGTAGATTCCCTTCCCTCTTTTGAATGTAAGGGTTTTAAAGAAAAATTGATTTGGTGATTTTTCCCTTCTATGTTACAAATTGCCAAATAAATTTTTTACCTTTACAGATATGCAAGAAGAGCCCCTTGTGTAGGTCAAAAAAAAAGTATGGTATACTTCTCATCACCATATGACTTTGAGGACTTTTCTTTTGGTTTCAACTTATTAATGAGGGTGGTCAATTATTATGACAACACGGTGCACCCTTGTATAAAGAAAGTGCTTCCTCTTCTGCAGGTCTTATTACTTTTGATGTTGACCTACCCCTAAGATACTTCCCCCTTGCTACTTGTATGTGTGCTTAATCCATCCCTAGATGTCCCAAATATATACATTCTATGGATCCCTTACTATGGCAAGGTGAATGGTAGAGTTTTGTTTCACCACATGAGTAGTATGCATGATCTAATACATGCATACAAAAGACTATTGGTGAATGCAATCATGGTATGAGGGAGAATAGCTCCTTTAAAAGACTCATCTTTGACAAAATAAAATGCATTAGTCTCTATTTCTATTCATGCACCTATTATATATGTGTTCTTTTTTTCCAAGAAGTGCTCGTGCACAAGCTCTTCCCTCCAAGGAATTACAAATTTTGATATTGTTTTGTTGCAGTCACAAAGGTTTTGACAGAGGAGAATCGTGAGGTTCACAGTTTAGATTTTTCTCTTTGCCTCTGGCTCAATTGATCTATCAAGCACCTAGTCATACATGTTCTATAGAAAAACATCCCACTAAGTCACCATGAATGTTGTCATTTCAATGACTCCATTATTATTCATGTTCTACAGGCATTTTCTTCATAGTTCAGGTTTTCGTATAAAATGAAGGGTTTAACCCTTAAACCCTAAACCCTTTACCTTTCATTATTTTCCTTGCATTCCAATTTTGGGTTGACTTGTTGATCCAATCATCATCACTTAAGTGACAGCTTGAAGGCCCTTCACACTATACTTAATCCAAATTATGACCAGAATTTATATATATACATATAAATATATATATATCCATATATATATATATATATATAGATACATATATATATATATATACATATATATATATATATATATATTACATATATTTTAAAAAATTTAATTCTAAATCAAAAGCACAATAACTTTCTAAATATTAATCCATATTTCCCCAACCCTAATTAGGTTTCTATTTTCTCATATATATATATTCAAATCTAATTATCATATTATTTTTAAAATCCATCTGCCCTAGCCCCACCCGGGCTAGGGTTTAACCCATATCTTTTTTAACAGAAAATTTTTTTGTTGGGCCGAAGACCCCAAGGCGGCCATGTTTTTTTTTTTGTTGCAGGTCACAAAAGTGGAGGCGGGGAGGGTCGTGGCGCCACTGTGTGGGCGCACAGTGGGCGCCGCTAGCAGCTCCCCACTGTGTGGCCACATAGTGGCGGTCGCGGCCGTCCACTGTGTGTCCACACAGTGGGAGCCAAAACGGCTCCACTGTGTGTGCACACAGTGGGCACCACGCGGCCCTCACTGTGCGTACACACAGTGGGGTCCGCGTGGACCCAAAAACAATTCCTTTTTTTTTAAAATATAATATATATAAATATATATATATTTATATTTATATAAATTTATAACCATAGTTAAAAAGGGTGAAAATATTTCAATATATATATATATATATATATTTTTTTTTAAAAAGAGATTTACATGCAAAAATTTTAAACTAAAATGACAAAGGGAAAAGCATTAAGTTTATTCAGAAATATATATATATATATATATATATATATATATATATATATATATATATATATATATATATATATATATATATATATATATATATATATGAGAAGCTCTTTAATCAACACTAACTAAAGATACAATTTAGAAATACATTTCAAGAAATACAATATACTTCTCTAGAATAAAAAGATTCATTTTTTTTTCCTAATAAAATATTTACATAAAACATCTTTTTTCTTTAAAATACTTAAGATTTTTCAGCATAAATAACTCCTACTTTGCCATAAGTACAATATAGATAAATTTTAATTGAAAGCTATTCTCTTTTTTTTTCTTTCCATAATACAAAGAAGCTTTTGCATGCAACTCAAAATAACTTTTCTTTTACTAAAAACCAGAAGTAGAAATAAAATAAGCTTTCCTTTTTTTTCTTTAACAACTCTAAGATATTCTACCAATTTACAGGATGTTTCTTGAATAGCCACAACAGTAAAACTTCAAGTCTATTTTCAATAATTACAACGTGCTTCTCTTTTCTATGAATGAGGCATACTTCTATAACAAATTTAAACAAATATCTGCAACTGGATTCAAGTATCTTCAATAATAATCTTCTGTATCTTTTTCATGGATCCTATTCTCTTTCTCCTGACTTTCCTGCATAATAGATAAACACAATATAACCACGGAGTGCTCACCTCCCAGCCTAGGCTAACTGGTAGCCACCCCCGAGCTCGGAGAACCAATTCCTAGACGGGTAACAAATAGGCAAACACATAGAAAGCAATGCATACAGATATTCCAGACACATTCCCAACTTGGATTTCACAGCACCACACTTTGGTGATGAACATTTTCAAAGGGTGGTAGTGGACCAATACCCTGAGGAGAACTGCAAGTATGAAATAAACAAGAAGCCACCTCATGGCACAATAATAATATCAAGAATCTCAACCCCTTATTCCTTATGCCCCCCAAAGGCATTCTAGCCTTATATCCCTCCTTATGACCCCCATTGCACAAACAGGCCATGCAGCAAGGGTCACACAAAGATCCCTTGTGATCGCTCTCAAAAGAGAGTCTCTCACTCGAGGGTTGTCACTGCTACCACCCTCAAGATCCTCTTCTCTCCCCAAGAGTAAGAGGTCTTGAGAAAACTCTCAAAACACAACAATTCATAAAGCACAAATACCAAAAGATTTTCTAACACAAACTTTCAAGAACACAGATTTCTTACACCAACAAACTTCCAGACATAAACAAGAAGAAGACATTAAAAGAATAACTGAAACCAACCTTAATCTGCCAAAGGGTATTATGATATCTGATGAAGAGCTGCCCAATCCACGAATCTTTTTCCTTCTACCCTTAATCAATTTTTCTATTCCATAACATTATTTTCTTTTCAAATTTTCTTTTGTGTCTCCAAAAATGGAGAGTGGGTGATTACCCTCCAATTCTCAAAAATCTTGCTTAAGAAGCTCACTTTCTGAGTTCTCACAAGTTTCCAAAACTAAAAGGGAAAGAAAGCAAAAATGCAAAAAGACTCCCATTCCAAAAGGAAAAATCTTAATTAGATTTAAACTTCTAATCTTCAATTTTCGCACAACTCAAAAAAGCCAATTTTTAAAGCATTAAAAAGATCATTATAAAGTAGAAACTTGCCTAAAATTACCCCTAACCCCTAGGTATACCTTATGGGCTTTAGGAAACCCTATTAAACTACCCCTAGGTGTTCATTTAACCCATTTTAAACCCCTCTGAAGTTTATTTTCGGGTCAAACATAAGTTGACCACCCCAAATATTATATTCCCAAAGTATTTATGACAACACATTATTTTATTTAAGAAAAACTATAATTAAACACTTTCCCACCAAGAGACACAAATAAAACATTTAAATTTAAATCCACACGTGTCAAGTGACACAAATAAAACACTTTTACAAAAATAAAACATGAAATTGTCTCTTGTGGTTTTTACACAATAAATTTAAATAACACTTAACACTCATGCAGCATATACTGTTACGAATAAAATACAACACAAACGGGGTGTTGTCTCTCCAAATAGACAACCCCTGGCTTACGAACATACATAAGTCTAGGTTTGATTCTCCGTAATTTTCCATGGTCACATGGTAAACTTCCTGCGCATCTCAATTTACACATTAGTACTTCCAAATATCCATATATGATATAATTCAATAATATAACAATACACATCATTACTTGCATACAATTTTCATCTGCACAGATCAAATACAACTTTTACCAAGCAATTTCACATAAGCAATTTCATCTCAATTCACATAAACTAACCATACATCATAGTTCTATATTCAAGGTAAAGTCCTGCAAATTCAATAACGACATCTATCATTGCAATATCATTCTATCTAACAATCATGTAGTGTTCTATCTCATAAAGCATGTAAGTAAATCATCAAATCGTAGCAATGTTATCCAAATCCTGAAATCATATAAGTTCTAAGTCTCAAAATGCATCAAAATAAAGTATCCATAATAGTCTAAATGCAAAATCCACTGAATGTCAGACTGATTCGAGGTGAGGCCTCACAGATTTAACCACCTACAGCTCCCAACATCCCCTCAATGGTTATTTCCACAAACCATTGATGGTCGTGAGACTGTGGGGAAGTTAGAAACTTTGACTGCTCGACTCATTTTCCCCATGCCCCTTGGGTTATGTGGTGGGTCTCGATATTACCTCATGGGTGTCATCAAATCCTACATTGACATTCACAATTCAAGGGTTCCTTGTTTGCTTCCCCTCACACCCCCACAAGTTGTGTGATGGGTCTCAATTCTTGTTGGCGAGCTCACAAGTGTCATTGGATCCTACAACCAAAGGTTGTGTTTTAAGGGCCCATTATGAAGGGCCTTGGATGTAATCGCATCTGTCCATTTACATGTGATGATGGAGATTAATGACCAATATTCAAACCTGCAACCTTCAATTCAAAACTTAATAGCTAGGCAATAAGACTTTGTGTAGAGAATACAAATTGATTTCCTAGCTAACCCCAACCACTTCTAATAAACTCAAAATGATGTTATAACTTTTATCCAACCTTGAACACATGATCCAATTGTGCCCATGCTGCTTTATAGGCTTGCAAGTGACTTTTCCTCTATCAGAGGGACACTTTGAATGGCATATATGTCTTAGATCCACTTGAATTTCATAAGACCTTCCTTATTTACCATAGTCACATTCATTAGGCCCATATTTCCTCTTCAAAGGATAATTGTTACACATCCTGACTAGATATTGATCTGATCTACATTCTGATCATCATTTTCATCTAACCCTAGTTCGATTAGGGTTTGAAATTCATGTGTACATTTGAGTTATGTCTAATCTATAAAGGCAGTTTTTTAAATTTTTTAAAGGGCTCTCCCCTCTTTTCTCTTATAGAATTTATATTCTATAACTGTAAAATATTGCCTTACCTCTACATTTTAAAGTTTATCTTTTTACCTTTTCTTTGTTTTAAGTATTTTGCGTGTATACCTTCTTATTTGAGATACATCCCTTTTCTTTATTTCTAGGTTGCATATTATGTTAACTATGCCTATGGGTGTTGTGTTATGAATGTCTTCTTTCCTTCAGATAGCCATTTAGGCCCTCACCTTCATATATGCTTTGAATACTAATTAGAATAAAGATTTGTGTAATCTTTATTGGAAATATGCTAGATTTGGTTAAGTGTTGTCATTGATGTCAACACTATATCCCGGTTGGAGACTATCTCGGTTAGATCTATCCCGGTTAGTCTTGGTGATCATTTTGGTTTTGGCTGTGATTCTGATCTGGTATGATCAGACCTTTGGAATCAGTTTTTGATGCTTATTTTGATGGTTACATGCTTGCTATATTCTGGCAGTTTCATAGTTTGGTTATCGCTTTTGGTATTTCTGGTTACCGGTTGGTTTATGCCTTTACCGGATAGCTTTTGGATTTACTGGCTTCTAGCATTCCTAGTTAGCTTTACCGGTATGTTGTTTTGGTGACTTGGTCAATGGATTTTGGGTCCGTCTTATGGAATTAGTTTCTTTAATGTTGTTGGTGCTTCTTAATCATATCTCGAGAATTTGGCGACTTTGCTTTGGATGGTGTGCTTTTATGGTGGTCCTATTTGGATCCGGTTAAACTTTCACTGAGGGTTTCTACCAGCAAGTGAAGCGTGTTGGATTTTGGTCTTAGCGGAATCCCCGATGGATATAATTGTTTGGTTGCTTGATTTAGGTCCATGCTATGTAATGTAAATCATAATATTGATCTAGTGGTATCATGTGATGCAATTTTTTTAATTATGGGTTTATGGGTTTAGGGTTTAGCCGACCTTATCAATAAGGTTGATGATCTATATTTATAGGTGACTTATTCATGTAAAAAGATATGTGATGATTATGGTTGGTTAAGTCTACATTGACAAAGAAAGAATTAAGTACAAATAAATTCATATCATTCAGGTGAAGATTGGAAAGGTTTTGTATTGCAGAGAAGACATCAGTGCTTGACCAGAATTGTATTAGGCATTAGTATATGCTACTTTCACAGTCCATTGCTTTTCGGATTGTAGTCTGATGATTTTTTAAGTCAGTGAGACTTCCCTTTGTGATGAGCAGTGCGCTCTAGGTTGTTGGCCTTTCTGCATGTGCAGACCCCGTTGTAATTATTCCCAATACTACTGCAGAGTATTCATCTGATTGTGGGTAGGGTTTCCCACCGTGGTTTTTCCCTTTCTAGGTTTTCCATGTCAAAATATTGGTGTTATGTGTGTTGTGCTTTCATGTTATATTTTTCATTGGGTTATGCTCCGGTATAAGGTTTATAATTGAGTTAATTGATGTTATTGTTAGTAAAATGATTCACCCTCCCCCCCTCTTAGTTTTCTACTGGGATCAGTGCATTCCAACAATCGGTATCAGAGAGAGGTCCTCTCTGCAAAATCTTAACCGCTTGAGGAGATCCGATGGCAAGTGCATCTAGTTCTACATTCAATCCTTACTAGAAGGAGAGTCCCAGATTTGATGGTACAAATTAAAATATATGGAAGGAGTGAATGAAGATTCATCTCAAATGTCTTGGAACTGAAGTTTGGGAGATAGTGGAGAAAGGGTATATACCTCATGATCCTAATTCTGGAACACCTGTTGATGAACAAAAGAGAGCTAAAAATGATGTAAGAGCAAAAGAAGCATTATTAAGAACCACATCTAATGAAAATCTATTAAATTTTATAGAGTTGAAGAATGCTAAGATGATCTGGAAAAAGCTTGAAACTCTTTATGAAGGTGACCAGGCTATGAAGATTGCTAAACTTGAAGGTTTCTGGGTAAAATATAAAACTTTAAAAATGGAAGAAGATGAGAAGATAAGTTATTTCATGGATAGAGTCAATGAGATTGTCATGGGTATCAAATGTTGTGGTGGATCTCTTAGTGAGGATGAGTTAGTGTCAAAAGTTCTAAGAGTTCTACCATTGGCTTACAAGATGAAGGCTACTGCTATCGATGAACTCGGGACAATGTCAAGTACCCTTGTGACCAGAGATACACTACGTGGGAAATTGACTGCTTTTGAACTTGAAGAACTTGGAGATTAGAGTGCTGCTAAAACTGAGACTGCATTTAGAGCATCTACATCCGGTAAACAGAAGATAGATTGGAAAAAGATGTATGCTAAGGATATGGAGGAAATTGAGAAAGAAGAAAGAGAGCTTGAAGAGATGGAAGCCTTGATTGCTAGAAGAATTCCTAAAGGACCAGCTAGAAGTAAGTATGAAGAAAAAGTCCCTTTTAAATATTTTTCATGAAATAAGATTGGTCATTTTACATCAAGATGTCTTGAAAGAGCTGCTAGGAATGATGAAATATTTATGAGAAATGTCATGCCCAGACTTTAGGGCAAGAACGGAATAATTTATATTTTTTAAATTCCAACTTAATAACATTAAATTGCCATTATGAAATGCACTAACAAGTTTGTCTTAACTAAGTGTGAGTTAACTCTAACCACTAACTCGAGTAGCGAATATAATTTAAAACAAATGCGGAATACTAAAGGTATTAATTTATGAATTCATCGATTTTAGTCATTAACTAAATTAAAACAATTAATTGACGAAGATAAAATTAATCTCCCATAACCAATAATTGATTGAAGAAACTAATTAATTTAGTTCTATCATATAGTCTATAAATGACTAACAATAATAAAATGTATTTTAACCAAAATCGGCTAAAGGGTCAAATAATCCTTTTATAATATATTTTCCTATAAAGTGTAAATAATTCCCATAACCAAAATAATCTTATCCTATTTATTGTAAAGTTTCTAAAAGATTAACTTCAAAGTATTTTAAATTTAAACATATTGTTTTAAAATAAACCCATATGTTTATAAAAAACATATATAAAGTGTAGAACACCTAGTTAAATATTTGATCTACCATTTGCCCTTAAACAACATTATTATTAAATATCTAAATTAAAATAAACATTAATATAAATTATAAATTATAAAAATTCTTTAATATATATAATTAATTTATATATATTTTTCCTTAAACAAATATTATTACGATTTTCCCAAATCGCTCATATTATTTTAAATCTCTTTATATTTATACATATATATAAATATATTTATATAACTAAGTGTAAATATATTTTTCTATTTTATAATATCCATGTAAACCCTAAATCTCTTTATTAATATAAAGATAAACCCTTTTTTTATTTCTTTTCATTCTTTATTCTCTTTCCATATTTTTACCCTAGCCCTAGTCGGACTAGGGTTCTATCCCTTTTTTTTTGTTTGGCCTGTGCAGGGGTGCTAGTTGTCGAGCAGCGGCCATGGATGGAGGGTCGACGACAGCGGTACCCAAGGGCGCCGCTCATAGTGTCGGCCTTTCGGTCGTCCACTGTGGGAGGCCGTAGTGGCACCGACCACTGTGGTCGCCCACAGTGGCAGCTCCCGGCCGCGCCGTCCCACTATGCTAAACACAGTGGTTCAGCTCGTTGACCTCTGTGTTTAACACAGTGGGTTCAGCCCGAAACCTACACCCCCCACCCCCCACTCCCGTTTTTTTTTTTAAACAGGTTTTTAAATTTTATTTTTTTGTTTTATTTATTTTTTTGTTTAAAATTTTAATTAATATATATATATATATATATATATATATATATATATATATATATATATATATATATATATAGTTCTAATTCTAGAAGTTCCTTTTTAATGAATCTATTAAAAAAAAAGAGGATATTGTGCATGTAATATATATATATATATATATATATATATATATATATATATATATATATATATATATATATATATATATATATATATATATTACATGCACAATATCCTCTCTTTTTTTAATAGATTCATTAAAAAGGAACTTCTAGAATTAGAACAATGTATATTTTTTTTCTAAATACTATTTAGCTAGGATTGAGATAAACTAATTAGTTTATGGTTTATTTTCTGCAATTAATTTACTGTCAGAATTAAAAAGATTATTCCAACAACTATATAAATAGGTTATTATTAAAATAGGTAGCCATTTAATTTTCGGTTTTAATCTCTGTTACAAGTGTAAATAACAGAATTAAGTGAACTTAAAACAACAACTATAGAAATCTAGAATTTATTTAAATAATTCTTTAGAGATGGCTATCATAACTTTTAGATTTTTTTATTTATTTTTTTGCAAATAAACAAATGACAGTAGTTAAATAAACTCTAACAACAACTTTATTTACCCAGAATTCCTTGATTTTATCCTTTGAGATATGCAAATAGGAATTAAACTGAACAGTTATTTTCAAAGAACATGCATGCAATCATTAAATTTTTTAAGAACAATACAAGCTAAAACCCAACTGAATCATTTCATTTTTGCAATAATAAATTAATAGAAAGAATGCATTTATTTAAACATATTTGGCATGCAATAAAGTCAATATTACAAAATGGGTGAAATACCCTTAACTAGTCCCTCTTTTTCAAATAAATGAGGTCTCTAAGTAAAATAGTTACATTTTCTTTTCAAGGTAATTACAACATATAGATTCCCTTTCACATTGCTGCACTTTAAGATCTAAAATATCCCATTCCCAAATTGTTTCTCTGCAAACAAATAATTCCAGCAACTTCTACTTGTCCTTTACTTTTCTTCCAACATCTTGCAATTTAATCAAAGCTATGACCATGGAGTGCTCACCTCCCAGCCTAGGCTAACTAGTAGCCACCCCCAAGTTTGGAGAACCAAGCCCTAGACAGGAATACACACATGCAAACATGATAAACACGGGAAACAACAATCACATACACATTCCCAACCCAGGCTACACTGCACCACACATGTGATGACTATCCACGGGTGGTAGTGGACCAAATACCCTGAGGAGACTGCAAGTATAGTAAAACATTTAGCCACATCATGGCAAACCAAATACATCATAAGTATAACAACCCCACATCCTTATGCCCCCAAGGCATTCATGCCTTATTTCCCTCCTTATGACCCCCAAATGCATAAACAAGCCATGCAGCAAGGGTCACATAGGAATCCCTTGAGATCATTCTCTTAATGAGAGCCTCTCACTCGAGGGCTGTCACTTCTACGACCCTCAAGACCATCCCCTCTCCCAAGAGTAGGAGGCCTTGATTACTCCCAAAGCACATAAAATGCATACAAAAGTAAAACATAGAACACAATAATTTTCCAAGGAAAAACATGCAAGAAACTAGCCTTTTTACACAAGCAAATCCTTTCAACACAACATGCAATATAAAACAATACAAGGAGAAAATTTGACCAACCTTCAACTGCCCAAAGGTATGCTAGATTGGTTGAAGATGAGCAGCCCAATTCCACAAACCCTTGCTTCTCTACACTTAGCCAAATTTTCTAAAACCAAATCTGTCTTTCTTTCAAATTCTTGTCTCCAAAAATGGAGAGTGGGTGATTACTCGCAAAATCTCTCATTCTTGCCTAAAAAGGCCTCAGTGAGAGTTCTCACAGGTTTCTAAAATTGAAAAAGGAAAAGTCAGAAAAAGATCCAAAAGGATCTCTCATCAAAAAGGAAAGTTAACAACTTAGGTGATACCTTCTAATTTTCAATTTTCGCTCAACTTAAGAAATCCACTTTTTAGGTTGTCTAAATGGTCACATGGGAGTTGAAACATGCCTAAAATTATTCCTAACCCTTAGGTATACCTTATGGGCTTTAGAAAACACTCTTAAAATACCCCTAGGTGTCCATTTAACCCCTTTTAAACCCCTCTAAAGTTAATTTTCGGATCAAACTTAAGTTGACCACCCCAAAGATTCTCTTCCCAACGCAATTATGGAATCACATTAAATTAATTGAAAAAACTATGGTTAAACAACTCCCTCCAAGAGACAATTTAAAAAAAAAAAAAACATAAATCAACACATGTGTCAAGTGACACAATAAAAATACTTTTACAAAATTACACATGAAATCTTGTCTCTTGTTGGATTTACACAAATAAATAAATTCAATCTAACACACATGCAACATCCACTTTTACAAATAAAATACTGTACAAACGGGGTGTTGTCTCTCCAAATAGACAAACTCTGGTTTTACGAACGTACATAAGTCTAGGTTTGGTTCTCCATAATATTTCCATGGTCACATGGTAAATTTTCCTACGCATCTCAACTACACATTAGTAATTTCAAATAACCTCATATAATATAAAACACATGAATAAGAATACACATCAAACACTCTGCATACAATATACACTTAAACAAATCAATATACCTTATATCCAAATAAATCCACATAAGCAATTATCACAATTCTCATAATTTTGATCCACACATAAAACATGCATCCTATTTCTATCATCATAGTAAAGTCCTACAAATCCAATAATGACATATATAATCTCAAATTCATCCTATTCTAGAATCATATAGAGTGCTATATCATAAAGCATATAAATGAAGCATCAACATATAGCAATGTTATCCAAATCATGGGATCATGTAAGTTCTAAATCCATAATGCATAAAAATAAAGCATCCATAATAGTCTCAACATAAAAATCACTGAAATGCTAGACTGAGTCGGGGTAGGGCCTCACAAGAAATTATAAGCCTAATCCTGAATATCATAGTAGACCTAGATTCAGAAGAAATAAGGATAAATCATGTTATTATGCTAGTGATAATGATGGTATTTCTGATGATGATGATGATGAACCTGTGAGTGGATTCAGTAATGGTGCTTCATCCATCAAAGATTGGGTCTTTATTGCTATCAAGTATGATTCTCTGAAATATGTCATTGAACCAACACATATTGAGGACAAGGCCTTGGCTGCTAAAATTGAAGAAAAGGATGAATGGGTTATAGACAATGGATGCTCACATCACATGACTGGTGACAAAAGAAAGTTCTTATCATTGCAAGAATTTGATGGTGGATTGGTCAGATTTGGAGACAATAAGGCATGTAGGATCAAAGGAAAAGGAACAATATCATTGGATGGTAAAACTAATACTGATCATGTTTATTATGTTGAAGGCTTAAATAAGAATCTTTTAAGTGTAGGTCAGATGGTGGATAGAGGATTTCATTTACAATTCAAGGATGGAAAATGTAAGATCATTAATAAATATGGATTGGAGATTGCTTCTGAAACTCAGACTAATGGAAATATCTTTCATTTGAACTCTGGTAAGAAGGCTTGCTTGATTTCTCAGATTGATGAAAGTTGGTAATGGCATAAGAGGATGTGTCATGTTAATTTTGATTGCATAGTAAAGATCAGTTTAATACCAGTCGTCAGAGGTTTTCCCAAGAATGTTAAACCTCATAATCTGGTATGTAGAGAATGTCAAATGGGTAAGAAAGTTAGAACTTCTTTCAGAAGTGTACATGATAAATCTAATGAAATTCTTGATCTTATTCATACCGATTTGTGTGGACTAAAAAGGACTAAAAGTTTTCAAGGTGATAGATATTTTATGTTACTTATTGATGACTATTCTAAAATGATGTGGGTGACATTTTTGAAGGAGAAATCTGAAGCTTTTGAGAAATTCAAAATATTTAAGGCTATGGTTGAGACTGAGACAATACTAAAGATAAAGTGCTTAAGATCATATCATGGCGGTGAGTTTACATCCGGTGAGTTCAATAACTTTTGTGAAAGGAATGGCATTAGGAGGCAACTTTCTGCACCTAGAACCCCACAGCAGAATGGATTGGTGGAAAGAAAGAATAGAACAATTTTGGATGATGCAAGGAATATGATGATTGAAGCTAAATTACATGATATCTATTAGAGAGAGGTTGTCAATACCATTGTATACACTTTCAACAAAGTACATCATATAGATGTTATAACAAAAGATTGAATAGGATATCGGAAAGTATAAATGTCAAGGTGGATGAGCATGGCAGTAATAAGATCAGAGCATATAATTATGGACCAAAAGATGAATTTATCCGACCTGAACTGGTAATGCAAGAATCAATTCAGAACAGTGAACCTATGACACCGATAGCATCATAAAACTCAACAATGACAAAGGAACAATAGAATGAGTCAGCAAATCAAGAAAATTCAAACACTCCCAGGTATGTAAAGCTAAATCATTCTAAAGATCAGATTATTGGAGATAAAAGGAAAAGTGTGATGACTAGGAGAAGGTTAGTTGTTGAAGAGGTATGTTTAATTTCTCAAATTGAACTAAAATCTTTCATTGAAGCAAGCAAGGATGAAAATTTGATAAAAGCAATGGAAGAGGAATTAGATTAGATTGAAAAGAATAAGACATGGGAACTTGTACCTGGACCTAAAGACAAGAACATTATTGGAACTAAATGGTTTTTTAGGAACAAATTGAATGAGGAAGGTCAAGTGGTAAGGAAAAAGGCTAGATTGGTTTGAAAAGGTTATTCATAGGAAGAAGGAATTGATTACGAGGAAACTTATGCCCCGATTGCTAGAATTGAAGCGATAAGACTTTTTCTTGCTTATGTTGCACACAAGAACTACAAAGTATATCAGATGGATGTAAAATGTGCTTTTTTGAATGGAGATCTTGAAGAGGAAGTTTACATTGAACAACCTAATGGATTTTCTTTATCAGAACACAAGGACATAGTTTCCAGATTGAAGAAAGATTTATATGGACTAAAATAGGCCCCTAGAGCATAGTATGCTAGATTGGATAAGTATCTTTCAAAGCTTGGTTTTAGTAAATGTAATGTTGATAGTAACTTATGTTATAAGATTAAGCATGATGACATATTGATTGTTGAAGTCTTTGTGGATGATATAATATTTTTAAGAGAAGAAGGTCTATGCATGAAATTTGCTAATGATATGAAGAATGAATTTGAAATGTCTATGATTGATGAGCTGAAATTTTTCTTAGGTTTGCAAAATAATCAGACTGATAAAGGTATTTTCATTTGTCAAACTAAGTATGTGAAGGAGTTACTTAAGAAAGTTGGACCTGAGAATTCTAAACCTCTCAGTACCCCTATGATAACTGGTTGCAAATTGTCAAAGGATGATGAATCACCTAAGGTGAACTCGAGCAGATTCAAACCAATGATTAGTGATTTGATGTACCTAACTAAGACAAGACCTGATATAATGAATGATGTTTGTATTTCTTTTAGATTTCAGTTAGATCCTAGAGAAACTCGTGATATTTTTGTCAAGAGGATATTCAGATATTTGGAAGGTACAACAGACTTTGGGTTATGGTATCCAAAGAATGATGACTTCATATTATGTGCATATACAGATTCTGATTGGGTAGGATATGTGGATGACTAGAAGAGCACTACTGGTAGTGCATTCTTTCTTGGGAAGAAGTTGGTTTCATGGCTTTGTAAGAAACAATGATGCACTTCATTGTCTAATGCTGAAGCAGAATATGTTGCAGCTCCTACCAACTGTACTAAGATTTTATGGATAAAATGGATGTTAAAGGATATAAGGGTAAGCTATGATGAGCCTATTTTTATTCACTATGATAATACTACTACTATTGATATGTCAAAGAATCTGGTATTTCATTCCAAATCAAAAAAAAATTCTATAAGGTATAATTTCTTGAAGGAAAAGGTTGAAGCAAAGGAAGTCAGATTGGTTTATGTGCCTACTAAGGAACAAATTGCGGATATTATAACAAATCCATTGCCTAAAGACACTTTTGAATATCTCAAAGATCATTTGGTGGTTACCAACCCTCCTTAAGAGACTTGGAGATTAAGAGATGCATCAATCCAGTGAGCTTATCAGACATACTTTTCTGATCCAGGTTGATGAAGATGGTGCTACTACTCAGGAAGAGTAGTTAGTTGTTTGGTTCAGTACTCTTGGTTTAGTATTCATCCTTTGTCATTTTTTTCAAAGGAGGAGAAGGTATTCATGTGAAAACTGCTAGATATTTTGTGGTTTTGGAGTTTGTTGGCATTCCTTGGCACTTGGATGTTTTTCACATTTAGTGTTGCCATCAATACCAAAGGGGGAGATTGCTGGCAATATGTTGGATTTGGTTAAGTATTGTCATTGATGTCAACACTGTATCATGGTTGGATACTATCATGATTAGTCTTGGTGATCATTTTGGTTTTGGCTATGATTCTCATCCGATATGATCAGACCTCTGGAATCAATTTTTGATGCTTATTCTGATGGTTACATGCTTGCTATATTCTAGTGGTTTCATGCTTTGGTTATTGCTTTTGGTATTTCTGGTTACTGGTTGGTTTATGCCTTTACCGGATAGATTTTGGCTTTACCGATATGTTGTTTTGGTGACTTGGTCAATGGATTTTGGGTCTGCCTTATGGAATTGGTTTCTTTCATGTTGTTAGTGTTTCTTGATCATATCCTAAGCATTTGGTGACTTTTCTTTCAATGGTGTGCTTTTATGGTGGTCCTATTTGGATCCAGTTAAACTTTCACTGAGGGTTTCTACCGGCAAGTGAAGCATGTTGGATTTTGGTCTCAGCGGAATCCCTGATGGATATAATTGTTTGGTTACTTGATTTAGGTCCATGTTATGTAATGTAAATCATAATATTGGTCCAATGGTATCATGCAATGTAATTTTTTTAATTATGGGTTTAGGGTTTAGTTGACCTTATCAATAAGGTTGATGATCTATATTTATAGGTGACTTATTCATGTAAAAGGATATGTGATATCTATGGTTGGTTAAGTTTGCATTATCAGTGAGAGAATTAAGTGCGGATAAAGTCATATCATTCTGGTGAAGGTTGGAAAGGTTTTGTATTGCAGAGCAAACATCAGTGCTTAACCAGAACTGTATCAGGCATTAGTAGATGCTACTTTCACATTTCATTATTTTTTGGATTGTAGTCCGATGATTTTGTAAGTCACTGAGACTTCCATTTGTGAAGAGCAATGCGCTCTAGGTTGTTGGCCTTTCTTCATGTGTAGACCCCATTGTAATTATTCACAATACTACTACAAAGTATTCATCTGATTGTGGGAAGTGTTTCCCACCATGGTTTTTCCCTTTCCAAGTTTTCTACGTCAAAATATTGGTGTTATGTGTGTTGTGCTTCCATGTTATATTTTTCATTGGGTTGTGCTATGGTATAAGATTTATAATTGAATTAATTGTTGTTATTGTTAGTAAACCGATTCACCACCCCCCCCCCCCCCCCTCCACCCCCACTCTCTCAATTTACTGCCAGTATCAGTGCATTCCAACAATCTTTGGGTGGTTTTCATTGATATATTGTGCAATCATAGGAAGGCAGAAATAAAATTTTAATCTTGGTGCATCACCTCTTTTCACTTTCTGCATTTTCTTCTCCCCTTCTCTTTGCATGTTATTAGATTAGGTCTTAAGGGTATTTTCTTGAGTGTTAGAATGGTTCAACACTTGCACCTAGATCAAAAAGGAAGTCGGCCTTCTCTAGAGATTCAACCTTATTGAGCAAGGTCACACTTTAGGGTTGTTTCCATGTTTCACAAGGTTGTTGAGTTGATAGCTCAACAAGGGTGCAAACTTTTGTGACAATAATTATCACATTATAAATAATTTATAACCAAAATGCCTCTTACAAGAATGTATTAAAATAATTTACTCAACTTCTATAGTGTATAATTCAATTGTAGGTTTTTTCTTATTCATTAAACTAATAACTCCTCCAAATAGAGTAAACACACAATTATTGGAGACTTCTATCAACCAAACCAATGGTCTAATTTGAATAAAAATTCCCTATATATAAAGGATATTACCCACACAATATTTATCATGATAAAAAAATATAATAATCAAAATTCCCTCATATAAAACCTCTTTTAACATAAATTTGATACTATCTACTACACTTAGGCATAAACCTGTTGAAAATTCCCACTACTTGGGTAATGGCTAGTCTTGTACAAACCATAACATACATTAATATTTATGTGGAACAATCATAAGGAATATTAAGTATATCCTCAAAATAACTATCTTAAGATATTGTTCAAATGATGTGACATAGTAGCAACAAATAAAGGAATATTAACTTGCTTACAACCATGCATTATAAACCTTCCAAAATAATCTAAACATACTTACTCTGATGAAGCCAAAGATTTTTTCCAACTTAATCCCTACTGATCTCCATCCTATAATATAATTCATATCCCCTAAATCATTTATTTCAAAGACACATGATAACTAAATTTTGATCTCTTCAGTCATTTCCTAAGTACTATTTCTAGATAACAACTATATGCGGAAAAAGTGGTTCAATGAAATCCAAAATGTGAAAATATTCAAAGACTTACCCACACACCCGTGGGACTCTTGGTGCAAGTTATGGAGGCATGAGGAATGGCTCAACTTCCCAAGGAGTGTTCCACGGTTTTCTATCTCACAAGATCCCTCAAGCCAATGCCTTTGCTCTCATATCACTGAGCAAAGTGACTTAGGGATGACGAATGCAAGAACGAGGGATGCTTTTGATCGAATTTATTATGAATGCATCCTATTTATGCATGATTCTAGTAAATGAACTAAAATAGATGATAAGATGACAAGGTTAGTAAAAATAGTATCCTAAAATGATATAATAGCTATATGATTTAATCTAAGATGATAGAAATACTTTAAAATGATTATTAGATTTATTTCTATTGCAAAGAGAGGCTAAATGCTTATTAAAATTAAGTATAAGTATGATGCTAAAGACTTGGATTCTAGAAATGGAGAAATGAGAGCTCTATGTATAGGTAAAATAGGGCAATGGATGGTCAAGATTAAATGATCTGATCAAGGGTCAGGATTGAAAGCTATCAATCCATGTTTACAATTCTCACCAATGAAATGGTGACAATTGTCAACATAAGACTGCTTGAGAGGAGAAGTAAGAAGCATTAAATGCTTGAGAAGACCTCTTGGTTACCTTAGAAGGTAAAGGTTAAGGTTAGGTTAAGGTTATCTATTGGATAAAGATTTTACCCAAAGGGTAAACTCTTGTGCAAGGGTTAAAGGAATAACCATGGTCAAAGCAATAAATGCTTGATGAGACCCCTGGGTTAGATGAGGGTTGAGTTAGGAAATAAGTTTCTAACCATGCCACTAAGGGTTAGTTAACCATTAATGGTTTGAAAACTTTGGGGACAAATTTGTAAGAGTCCTTCCAAATTTGGGGGTTTTCAACAAGTTAGCTTGTTGAAGGCATAAAGGCTTTAATGCCTTTGGAAGACTTTACTCCAAATTTGAGAAGTGGCCTCCTCAAATTTAGGGAAAGGGGATAATTGAAGGGTTTAGCTTAATTGATTAGGATTAGATAGGTTCTAGAAGAATTTAGGAAGAGGGTTAGGAGGCAAGCGGGAGATATAGGAAAATGCAAGTGGGTGAGAAATAATAGGATTTAATTAAAATAAATTGCTTTATTTCAATTTGGTTGCAAGTTGGGGATTTTAAATAAATTAGATTTATTTAATTGGGGTGAACTATTTAATTAAATGTAAATTTAATTAAAAAGTAGAGAGAAGGGATTTAATTAAATAAAATGATTTATTCAATTTAATGATATAAAAGGCTTAAGTGAATTTAAATAAATAAATTGAATAATTTATTTAATTAAAATAGAGGAATGTGGGTGATTTAATTAAATTAGATTTAACTAAATAGAGGAATGAGAATAAAATGAACATTAAATATTCATTTAGGAATATGGTCATTTTTATACATCTACATTTTGCCCCTCTTTGAAGTGACGTATGTGCACATGTTGATTCAAAGAAAAAATGATGTGTTGTCAAAATTTGATTATGATCAGTGTGATGTCGTATCGAGATGTTCATGTTGTGCCCCAAATTTGATAAATGATGTTGATAATGCCCCCTCGGGAGATGAATCAAAAATTTGAAACATTGATTTGAGTTGATAAATTTGATTGCATTTTAAAATATTATCTATGTTGAATGCGATAATTTGATTCATCTCCCAATAATTTGGTTATAAGTGAGACCACGAGCAATTTACATGTTCCACCACGTAACCCTAATTTCCGTTTACCCCATAAAAAGGTAAAAAGTGATTTCTTTTGGATCATTTGTGTTTGTTGACTTTGGAGAAAGTGACATTTGGAGAGAAGACAAAATGTCGATTCCCCATCCTTCTCATCGTTTCGAGCACATTCGGAGGTATCGGAGGCCCGCCACGTATGGTTCACCGGTAAGTCATCAATTTTTAACCCTTTTTGCTTTTCATTTTGTCATTTTTTGTCATGTTTTCCAAATTTTCACGCAGATTTTCACAGTTTAGCGCATATGGTCTGCACAGCCATATCAACTTCAATCCCGGGCATATCTGCATATGACCAAACAAAATTGTTTTGCTTTTCTTTGAAAAATTGGGTAAACTCTTATCTCTCTTCCTCTGTCAGAGATTCTACTAGGTGTATGTTTTTGGTTGCTTCTATTGTACCAATGTTGATTGATTGAGTAGGCTCAATCAATATGGGTGATCGCTCCTGATAATGTTTAGAAAGAGTGTCAAGTCTCCCATATTTGGGTGTCTTAAAAAGGTTTTCACATGCAGATGCGTCCTTTATTTTTACTTTTTTGTGATCTAGTGCTGCCATTGACTAGTTTTCAGCAGTAGATCCTTTATTTCATTTATTTTTGCGACTGAGAGACTTAGCACTCCCCTGATTGTAGATGTCGTTACTTTGTTCATGGGTAGAGTCTATTTCCAGGTTGACGGTACATAAGTAATGGATAATGGAATCATCATTTAGGAAAATTGGTATGTCATGATTTTCAAGTTCATCCCAGTCTATGAAGTCAGGAAAGATAAGCGGTAAAGAGTCATTGGGTGGGTCAAGTTCAGTTGTTGTAAGTGTTAAGATGGAGGTATCATCGTGGTTGGCTAGGATATTAAATAAGTTAATGATTTTGTCAAGGTCTTCGATGGTATCATCTTCCATGTAAACTTGCTCGTAATGTCGATGCTCGTTTTCCTTGGCATCATAGATATTCTATGGACCAAATTCAAGTAGTCTAGGTTTTGTGCCTTGTTCTTCTTGAGAAATGGGTGTATGACTGTCATTTGCACCAATATTTTCAATAACATTGGAACAGCTACCCCATTCATATTCATTTGAATCAATCTCAAAGGTATTATCCCAAATTCTAGCAGTGTTGTGGACTGGAATGTTGTAGGGTGAAAACAAGTCTTTGATGATTGATACGAGTCTGATAGTTTTCTTTGATTCTATATCAGATCCTGCTTCTACTCTTTGCATTTGCTCATATATTGTCTCTCCTTGGGGAGTAATGATGTTACCAAGGAGTGATTCTTCTTTGTTTGAAACCGGTTCTTGAACATGATGTACTTCTGCACAAGGTGCTTCTGTCTCTTGAATGACTGATTTCTTTTAATGTTTCTTTTTTTTCTGGTATTCACATTCCTTGTGTATTTTTTTTCTTGATTCAAATAGTGCCTCTTGCCATGAGTCCTCCTTGTATTTCTTCTTTGCCTTCCACTGAGGTTTTTGGTATTTGCTTGGTGTCTTCTTTGGTGGTAGAGTGTGTTCATATCCCAATCATGTTTTGTCTTTACAAAATTGTGAAGGAGGATCTAATGGTTCTGCGACTCCTTCTTGATGCTTGTCGATAGGTCCTTTGTCATTGTATCCTATTTGTTGTATGATCAAGTAGCCTTTTCCATACATTTGTGTTGGTATAGCTACTTCCATAGTAGCTACTCTGTCTTCTTCCTCATCCTTGTATAGCCAACTAAGGATGTCCTTCTCCTCTGATTCATGTGCTAGTGTGCCTAATTGAATGAATTTCCCATCAAACTTGGTGATGGGTTGTGTTGCTTGATGCGTTGATACTGAAGGTAACCCATGAGATTTAGGCGATGTTGGTAAGTTGGTTAGACACGGGGGTTCCAAAGAGTATTCTCCCATACCTTGTTCTTTGATTTTCATTTTCTGCTTGAAATTCATAGATAGTGATTTAAACTTTTCTTGTTGAAGATTTGGTGATGAGGAACTTTTTTTTTCTCTATTATGTGGAGCCAAACTGTCTTGGGCTGCCCCCATAGCATTACAATGTTGAAAAGGGTTATGATCTACTGATATAGAAATCTCATGTCCATTGTAGGGGAGCTTAACACACTGGTGATAAGTAGAAGATACTGCTTGCATT
Organism: Cryptomeria japonica; assembly: GCF_030272615.1. NCBI lineage: Eukaryota > Viridiplantae > Streptophyta > Pinopsida > Cupressales > Cupressaceae > Cryptomeria > Cryptomeria japonica. The sequence continues at coordinate 509,480,843 of NC_081408.1, forward strand.
TCATGTATCCAAGGTCGACCCAATAAGATATTATATGTGAGGTCTATGTCTAAGACTTGGCACATAGTGTCCATTTGTATTGGTCCTACTTGAATTGGCAACACCACTGTTCCTTTGGATGATCTTTCTTCATCATCATATGCTTTGATAGTGATCTTTTTGCATGGATCAATAGACCACTCAGAGAAGCCTAATGCACAGATAAGTTTTAAGGTACAAATATTGAGTCCAGCTCCTCCTTCTATTAACACTCTTTTGACTCGATGTTTCTAGACCAAGACTTCAATGTGGATTGGAGTATTGTGTGGATGATTTATTTAAATATTATCCTACTTGGAAAAGGTGAGATTATGAGGCCTTGTCATGTGAGCCACCATGGCTTGGAATTTGTTAGTATCCAGATCCTGGGGTACATTTGTTTCCAATAGTGCTTGTTCCAAGATGTCCTTGTGTTTTGGTGAAAGTTTCAACAACTCAAGTATAGATATTTGAGTAGGAGTTTTGCGCAGTTGACTGACCAGGTCATATTGAATCTTGGGTATGGTGTTTGTTGCTGATGTATGTCCCTTCAAGACATATTTTTGAGCTCTGGTGGTTACATTGATTGATCCATGTTCACATTTGTCCTTGATTGTAATAACATTTACTTGATTATCCTTAGTTGATATATGATTGATGGTGTTATTGTATATGTGATTGATATGAGCTCCACGTGTATCGTTTAAGGTTGAAGCTCTATCCTTGTTGTAGTTTGGAAGAGGATTCTTAAAGGCACCATGGTCACCATTTGTCTTGAGACCATCGACTGTTAAATCGCCTCTATCAATCATGTCTTGAACAATGTTTTTCAGTCTCATGCAATCATTTGTTTGATGTCCTTTGTTTCGATGAAAATCACAAAAGTGTGAGTCATTCCACCAAGGTGGTTTGATTTTTGGTTCAAATTTGTTGATAGCTGGTAAGGAGATAATTTTGTTTGCTAGGAGTTCTCTGAATGCTGACTCCAATGATTGCCCTAATGGCATGTAGATGTGTTTTGTAAAGTTTTTGTTGTTACCTCATGAGTTTGTATTTGGTCCGCAATTGGTGTTATTGTCTTGGGTATTATTGGTGTTGTTAAGATGATCTTGATCGGTAGTTGGTGCATAAGTGTTAGTACCTTGGTTAGCACCTTTTTTATTCTTGGTAGCTTGAGGATTACCTGATAAAGCTAATACCGGTTGCTTGGATTTCACATCATTAGTTTCATTTCCTCCTTCATTTCTAGTGTTTTTGTTTCTGGTCCAGATCCTGGATTTGTCCAAGTTGTTGTTGTTTAGGTTATTGTAATTAGAGTTGGATGAATTCATCCCTTCTTTCAAAAATTTCAATGTTCCTTTCTTGACACATGCCTCCTCTACTTGGATGCCATTTTCAATCAATTTAGCAAAAGATGGTATGCATTGGAGTTTGAGTATGTAACTCATCTCGCTATTTAAATTGTCAATGAAAATTTCCATATTTTCCTTTTCAGGCACGTCTCGAGGATATCTTGAGACCATTCGTCACCAGCGTTGAAGGAACACCATGAATGTTTCATTTTTTTTCTGTTTGGTATTGCAGACATCTAGCATGGTGATGGCATGTTGAATGTTGTAGGAATATTGAGTTATAAATTTGTTGACTAACTCATCAAAAGATCTGATAGGAGGTGTGATTTTGGATAACCATTCCATGGTTTATCCACCCAAGCTTCTTGGAAATAATCTCATTAAATAAGTGTCATCATGGGCAAATTCCAGGCTCATGGTATAGAATTCCCGGACATGATTATGAGGATCGCTTTTCCCATCATATTTGTCAAATTTGGGAATGTCTGAATTTGGGCAAAAAGGTACCATGTTTAACCTCGTGTCAAAAGGATAAGGACAAATTTCATTCAAGAAATACCATATTGTTGATCCTTGTTGCATGTCTTGCATCTATTTTTGTAGCATTTGTTGTGTGAGAGCAACCAAGGGTACATTCATGTGTCAAGGGAAGAGTTCTTCCCTCACATTGTTTCTAGTTTGGAATGGCGTGTGTAGCGGCATGTTTTTCTCATGGATGTTTTGCTCAAGGATGTTTTGCTCAGGGTCACATGCTTCCTCCTCTCTTTGTCATTCTTGATAAGCATAATGTTGAGACCTTGTTCTAAATATGTCAGTATCGAAGTCTTCAGGGAGTTTAACTCATTTGCTTGTGAGTATGAGTAGGTATTTTTCTTTGTCAATTTCCATGAGTTTTTCCACAAGTTTTTGAAATGAAGCGCTTTCTTGACACTCTTGGAGGAGTTCCTTAGAAATTTATGTGTCTTCTAGATTTAGATATTCGAAAGGATTTGATAATCTTCGACCCATGCTGGACTCTGGTTGTGGTTCGCTTTGTTTGTTTCATTGAGAATGAGTAACAGCAGGCATCTAGTAGAAACTTTCTGTGACAAAGGGAACAAACTCCTCTTCGATGTTTTTCTTAGGGGTTGGTGGTTCAAATCGAGGTATATTGTAAGTGATGCACACCTTGGGGAAGAAAGCTGGATTGATCTTTCCTCCTTGATTTAGGTGTTGATTGAATGCTGATTTTTGACAGAATGCTCTACTCCTCAATGGTTCCTTGTCAAATTCGTTTGTTTTGTTTTGAAGATACAAGCGCATATGATGGAGGAATGTTTGATGAGATTTAAAGATTTGGTGATTTATGTATAAAAATCTATTACATTTGGCAAGTTTCAAAGAACTAGGTTGTTGTTTCCTCAACTTAGTGTTATGATAAATACTCTTTCTTCTCAGAATATGAGGATTAGTCATGCATAAGTGATCAATGGTTTCCTTTGATTTGTTTTGGATTTAGATATCTTGTTTGAAAACTTAAGTTTTACTTTTATCAAATGAAGGTTTAGATGCCCCCTCATGACAAAGTGTGTCAAATGATATGGAATAAGAGTTTTCCCGATATGGAAACTTGATTTGACAACTTGGAGTTTGAAACAAGTATGTTTTTGGATAAAAATTCGTTTGATTGAAGGACCTTTTGATACATGTGATGGTGCTTCCTGATTTTGATAGGAGAGATGTGTTTTATCTCTTAATTAGTTTTTTGATTTTGACAACTTTGTTTTAAGGAAAACTTGCTTTTAGAGTAGTTTTGATACTCTAATTTTGATTTTTTGTCTAATGGAGTTCAAGCAAGGAAAAAGGGCTCCCTAAATTACTTTCAGAATTTTCAAAAATAGTTTCTATTTTGCCCCCTATTTTCTCAGTTTCGGCTATGCGCTAAGCCAGAAACCCAATGCGCTACCAAATTTTCACAATGCGCTAGAGAATGGTCTCCACGCAATAAGTTGCCCTTTTGACGCACTAACTTGGTCTTCTTGCTTTTGGTTTGGTTTGAAAGGTTATGCGCCGATGTGTCCTATCAGTGCGCTAACAACTGATCTTAAAGTGCCAATGTTTGGTCTCAATGCGCTAAGTTGTTGCTTCAACGCGCTAGAATGTTTTCCGAAAGCGCTAAGGTTAAAACTATTTATTTGGGATTGACTATGCGCTAAAGTTTATTACTGATGTGTTATGTTGAAGCTTGCATGCGCTAAAATGTGGTTCCAAAGTGCTAAGATGTTGCTCTTACGCGCTAAACTGCCCTAATAGTTTTGACTTGGTGGTTTTCTGTGATTTGTGAACTTTGTTTCAATGATGATGGATGATTTTTTGAAGTAAGAAATGAAAGCACAGCACAAAAGAGATAACCATTTTGCCTAGTCTAAATAATGAGTGTATGTTCTGCAATGATGTGTTCAAATCCCCAGTGTTTTAACAGGTTTGGGTATAGAAAATACAATTCAATTAGACTCTTTATTCAAGGGTCATCGACAATACCATAGCTCACTAGTCTCGATACTCCGTCAGCTCAAACAGCCTTGTCACTCCCTAGGGGGCACCCGTTTTTTTGTCTTTTGCCAGAAATTAACTCAAAGTGAATTGCTTCACAATTGAGTAGTTATCTTGGGAGATATATGGTGAGTAATCTTGGGGGCGGATTCTTCCCCACCCTTGCACTATGATACTGCAAATGTTTGGATACTGACTCAGCTCAAAGTTTCTAATGCTAAAGTTCATAATCAGGCTTCTCGTTCGGCCATCAGTGATAAACTCCCTCAAGAGGCTTCCCAACCTTTAGAACAAAGGCTTTACATACTGTAAAGATACTAGGGGAAGGCTAATCGTTGCGCGCAACCATTGAAAAAGACTTTCATCACTTTCCACTTTTGATTATAGTGGGTTGGAACACTTGGCGTCAAAGTCGTTCCCCACTTAGGTCATTCCCCTCACACCGACCAAAGAATGGCTTTAAGAGTTGTTCAACTCCTCAAGAGGGCAGGCCTGCTAAAGGTTTTAATTCTTAAAAACACTGAAAGCATAAGAGTGGTTTTGCTTTTTTATCACCCAGTTAAGGGGAGAGCATATACCCTCCACTTTTGAAGCGAAGCACACAAGTGTTCTTTTTAGCCTTTTATTGCAATGATTTGGTAAAATCTATATGGAGATATTGCTCCACAAAAACATGGTGTTCATTTTATTCCATCAAATAAATGATTATCTGATCTAGAAAATGAAACCTGGTCAACAAAGCAAAACTTCCATTTTGGTCAACAAAATAAATCGACAAAGGGGAAGAACTTCCCTCTTTAACTTTGAATAAAACTGGACAATTGTGGTTCTTTTACCTTGCAAAAATTTAAAAATTGATCATTTTATACACCAAAGGATGGTGAGGTTCTTTTTAAAGCTCTTTTGCAAAATGAAAGATTGTTTTGTCCTTTTTAGATGCCCAAATGAAAGTTTTTCTCCTAGGAAAGCAAGAAAGATTTTTGTTGTGGTTTTTTTTAAGTTCCCAAATAAGGTGTGAGTTCAAATTTTAACTTTAAAGAAGAAATGAAAGAAATTAATTTTTTTTAACTAACTTAGCTAAGTTAGTAAGAAAATTTCCAATTACTTTAAATCTAGCTTAAATAAAAATAAGCTCCAAACCTGCAATTAAACCATTAGTAACCTGCAAAACAAACAGTTAATCAGTTAGAAAAAAAATGATGGCTTTGTGGACTTCCACAAGTCTAACTTTTGAGTTCTCTGTTACAAATTATTTTCTACCTTTTATCTGTGATGCGCTACAGAATACATTGTATGCGCTACAGAATGCCCCGGATGCGCTATCAGACCAACCCTACGCGCTAAACTGTTTTACAAATGCGTTGGACTGTTAAATTCCTGAGCTGAAAGCTACAAGAAAAAATTTTAAAATTCTATGTGCTGAGAGAGGGTTTCTACGCGCTAGGAAATGAGTTCAACGCGTCGAACAGTATACGGGATGCGCTGAAGGTTTAACCGGATGCGCTAAGAAAAGTTCCCGATCCGCCAATTCTTGTTTCCCGCGTACCTGCAAAGTTGGTCAATTTCAAAAATCGATTTGATTTATGGGGTTATGCCCCATGGTGGGTGCCAGAAATGTATGCGAGAAAAACGGTTCAATGAAATCCAAAATGTGAAAATATTCAAAGACTTGCCCACACACCCATGGGACTCTTGGTGCAAGTTATGGAGGCATGAGGAATGGCTCAACTTCCCAAGGAGTGTTTCATGGTTCTCTATCTCACAAGGTCCCTCAAGACAATGCCTTTGCTCTCATATCACTGAGCAAAGTGACTTAGGGATGATGAATGCAAGAACGAGGGATGCTTTTGATCGAATTTATTATGAATGCATCCTATTTATGCATGATTCTAGTAAATGAACTAAACTAGATGATAATATGACAAGGTTAGTAAAAATACTATCCTAACATGATATACTAGCTATATGATTTAATCTAAGATGATAGAAATACTCTAAAATGATTATTAGATTTATTTCTATTGAAAAGAGAGGCTAAATGCTTGTTAAAATTAAGTATAAGTATGATGCTAAAGACTTGGATTCTAGAAATGGGGAAATGAGAGCTCTATTTATAGGGGAAATAGGGCAATGGGTGGTCAAGATTAAATGATCTGATCAAGGGTCAGGATTGAAAGCTATCAATCCATGTTTACAATTCTCACCAATGAAATGGTGACAATTGTCAACATAAGACTGCTTGAGAGGAGAAATAAGAAGCATTAAATGCTTGAGAAGACCTCATGGTTACCTTAGAAGGTAAAGGTTAAGGTTAGGTTAAGGTTATCTATTGGATAAAGCTTTTACCCAAAGGGTAAACTCTTGTGCAAGGGTTAAAGGAATAACCATGGTCAAAGCAATGAATGCTTGATGAGACCCCTGGGTTAGATGAGGGTTGAGTTAGGAAAAAAGTCTCTAACCATGCCACTAAGGGTTAGTTAACCATTAATGGTTTGAAGACTTTGGGGACAAATTTGTAAGAGTCCTTCCAAATTTGGGATTTTTCAACAAGTTAGCTTGTTGAAGGCATAAAGGCTTTAATGCCTTTGGAAGACTTTACTCCAAATTTGAGAAGTGACCTCCTCAAATTTAGGGAAAGGGGATAATTGAAGGGTTTAGCTTAATTGATTAGGATTAGATAGGTTCTAGAAGAATTTAGGAAGAGGGTTAGGAGGCAAGTGGGAGATGTAGGAAAATGCAAGTGGGTGAGAAATAATAGGATTTAATTAAAATAAATTGCTTTATTTCAATTTGGTTGCAAGTTGGGGATTTTAAATAAATTAGATTTATTAATTGGGTAAAATATTTAATTAAATGTAAATTTAATTAAAAAGTAGAGAGAAGGGATTTAATTATATAAAATGATTTATTCAATTAAATGATATAAAAGCTTAAGTGAATTTAAATAAATAAATTGAATAGTTTATTTAATTAAAATAGAGGAATGTGGGTGATTTAATTAAATTAGATTTAACTAAATAGAGGAATGAGAATAAAATGAACATTAAATATTCATTTAGGAATATGGTCATTTTTATACATCTACAACAACATGTCATCAACATACAATGTAAAGATTAACAAATTATATTGTCTAGTTTAATATAAACCTAATGATCACATTCACTTATAACATATCCAAGGTCCAATTAAAAGCATAATTTTTTCATGCCACGCCCATGGTGAGTAATTTATACTATATGATGACCATTTCAACTTACAAGCCAAGTTCTCCTTCCCTTTTACCACAAAAGTATTAAGTTATTTTGTATAAATTTCTTCCTTAGGATCCCCATATAAAAAAGCAATTTTAACATACATTTTATCTAATTATAGGCCAAAATCAATAGTAATAAAAATTAAGAATCTAATATAAGTTAGTTGTATAAAAATAGAGAAATTTTTACCAAAGACAACTCCCTCCACCTAAGAGTACCCTTTGCCAGTAGTCTTGCCTTATGCATTTCAAACAATTCATCTATTATAAAATTCTTCATAAACAACTCTTGCAACAAATATTTCCTTTTTTCAATTAGATCAACTAGATCCCAAGTCACACATCTATCTATGATCATCATCATCACATCCTACATGGTCTTTGTTTTTACGGGAAAATCACTCATGTTTAATCAAAATAAATGAATAAACCACCAATATTCAATCCTAACTAAGCAATTCCATAAATGACAGTAGAATAGAAATAAATCAACAAAACATCATGAAATTAATCTAAAAACTCCCTTTGTTGATTCAAAACATGGCTTCCATTGCTCTTCTCAAAAATTACGTTGCGTGGTTCTCAGTGTCGCGTTGGGATTCCTGCATAAAGATGGCACGATAATTTTGAAGATAGTGCTTATTGAAATTGGGAGAATTGAGCTCAATTTATAGAGTTTGGATGAGAGGAATGGACAATTAAGATGAATTTGAGAACAAAATTGATCAATGGCTGAGATTTCTTGAGACAAAACTGATGGAGAGATAAACTCATTTGATTGATGAGTTAACAGGATTGATTGATCTGATGACTGGATAGATTGATCAGTGAATTGAGTTGACTGAAGAGATAACTGAATTGATTGATCTATTCCAAAAAGCTAATTGAGAGTTAGAAAAAGGTGACTGAGGAGTTAATTGGGGAGATGACTGAATTGATTGGGAAGTTGACTCAATTGATTGCCCAGTTAGACTGAAAGTTAGTGCCAGTTAGGATTTCAACATGTGTTGTAGGAAATTGATTTGAAATTTAATTTTGATTTGCATTTTCAAGTTGAATTTTGGTTTTCGAATTATGATATTAAAATCCACATTTATTCAAATTAATTGAGTTTAGCATATGGGGATTTTGAATTTTTGAATTTTGAATTAGTAAAGAATTAATTAATTAATTAATTAATTTTAAAAACTATTTAATTATTATAATTTGAATTTAATTAAAGGTATTAGTTTATAATTAATTAAATAATAAATATTTAATTAATATAAAGAAGAGGTTAAATGATCAAACGGTGAAGACAAGAAACTGAATAATAAGTAATGTGGATTTGATGATGATTAATTCAAAAGCATAAGAATTAGTAAAAGAATTATTTAAATAATAAAGATGAATAATTAGTGGATTAGCGATGAAACATTTTTAGGTGTCTATATTTGCCCCTCTTTGAGACAATGTTGGAACAATGTTGTTTCAAAGAAAATGAAAGAAGTTCCTACTCCAGTGTGTCCCGGTGATAGTAGCGTGTAATTATGCCCCCTCAAAAAATTGGTCAAAAAATTATGGAATTGAGACCAATTTAATGAAATTATGCCCTTTGAATCATAATTTTTGATTTCGCAAATTTTTGAGTTCGTTTGACTGACCTACAATTTCTTTGAAGTTCACAAGGTCCATGACCATTGTAGAGGGAAAAATCCCTAATTTTGGCCTATAAATAGAAAATCCAAGCCTCATTTGGTTCATGTACATTCCTTGAGTTCAGAGTATCCAGAGCATTTTTTGAGTTTTTTGTTAGCATTTGAGTATGATGGTGAGTGTTGGAGCACGATAACACTTATCCAAGCGAGTCTGTCCATACCTGCATCCAGCCGACACAGGAGGCATGGTGAGTATTTCCAAAATTTTGATCAATTTTTGCCTCTTTTTGAACTTTTTTCCAAATTTTTCAAAGCTTTGCATTTTAACTATTTCACATATGTATGTCAGTTTTTTCACATTCATTGTAATTATTTCACATTTGTCATTTTATTGTCACATATGCTATGTATATAGTACATGTTATAATTGTTTTGCATAAGACTGGCACATTTTACATATGTTTGTAGAGTGTCGCATTAGTATTAACCTTGTTGCATTTGTAATTTAGGTTTCGCATGAGTCTTAACTAATTCACATTATACTTAAGTATTTCACGTGCATTGTTCTACTACAATTTTTTACTGTTTTAGCTCCAAATTAATGTCGATATTTGTCATTTTAAATAACACTCTCATTTGTTTGTCATGCAAGAGATTCTTGGTGTCCTGGGTACTCGGTAGAATAGGCCCAATGGTCTATCATTGTGGACACATTTACTTCCTGAGGACATTGCTTTGATTCACCATGTTGGTTTATAACATGTTTTGCATCTCCCTAAGGTTACAACCAATAGGGGTCTGAGCACTTCATTAGTTGAGAGAAGGCATTCAAAGACATGAATTTTTCAATTGCCAACCAGTGAGGTTTTTGTTACCTTGAAGGATGTATGGAGGATTCTCCACATTCCCATTCATGGAGAGAGACTTGTATACGATCACCGAGCAAGGGCTACTGCACTCTATGATATTTTTTAGTGTGGATCTCAGGACTTTGGCATGGTTGGAGACAATGAGATTAGTTGGGACCACCTTAGTGTAGATTATGATGATCTCACGATAGTATTATGCAATATCATAGCAGGACCTTTGGTGTCGGACAAACAATACCATGGATTTCCTATATTATGGGGTCGAGTTTTAGCAGGTATGATTTTGGATAGGTGAGTTTATACATGGGGTACCTATGTAGTAGCCATGTTGTATTATCAAATGCACTTGATTATTTATTTGACATATAGATCCATTAGTTGCGGTGTCACGCTCCTCCGAGTTTGGGCTTGGGAGCATATTGTCACTTTTCATCTAGTTGTTCCTGTTCAGTTACAGGCCAAGGAGCCTTATGCACATAGATATACATGTGCGATCAGGCATAGTGGTATAGGTAATACCCTATATTGGTGGCACACTATTGATGTGATTCACCAATTCAGATGGAGGCCTTACCTGGATTGCCTCGGTTGGGCTGACGATTCACAACACCTTCCATTTTGTAGACAACAAAGATATATTATAGATAGGATAGTTTAGACTTAGCGTATCATAGATGTTCATCTTCATGGCCAAGTACTAAGATAGTTTGGTGAGGTCTAGGGTGTGCCAGATATGACTACATATTTTGCATGTACTACTCGAGAGGTCTCGGATTGGTGGGCCTGTATAGAGGCGCATGTTGCTTTTGTAGAGTTTGATTCCTTGAGGCCAGTGCAGTGGGGTTGGGGTGCCAAGTAGAAGATCCTGGTACTACACCATAGTATGATGCATGGTGGGTGTTGCATCAACCTATTCCTTTAACTAATCTTGTTGTGTCCATTACACTACAAATGAGCAGACAACCTAGACAGCAAAGGGGAGGGGATGGAGATGGAGGGGATGGTGATGGATAAGATGTAGTGGTGGTCATTGTTGTTGTAGGAGAGAGAGAGGAGGAGGGAGGAGAGGATGTGTATGGCAAGAAGGGAGGTGAACTGAGATAGAAATCGATGGAGACACAAAGTTGGTCAGTGGGGATGACGATGATTCCTCATTGGAATCATTGAGGGAAAAGGGTAGTGAGGAGAGCATAGATGATATTAATATGCCTGAGTTGGAGGATGTACCTATTAGATAGGATGTTGCCTCAGGTGATGACACAGAGCTTATGAGAACGCATATTCTTAGCCTACAAGATGCCTTAGCCACAAAATGACAGCGCAAGAGAGATAATCAAGCTCTATTCTGCTAAGTGAGATGCATTGATACTCAAGCGAAATAGCTTGTAGATAGCATGAGATCCAGCAATAGTTGATCGATATTTTTTTTGTAGCGAGCAAGATGATTTAATTCATCGAGTGTAGATAGCTCATGATGCATATGATAAGTATATTGCTCTCGGTACTAGTACATACTCATGTGATGATAGGCTTATTCATTTGGCCTATCAAACTATGTATTGGCGCTAACATTATGAGGTTGTTGTTCCAGAGGGACAGCATGTGCAGAGTTATCGCTCTTACGAGTCTCAGAGGAGGTCTAGCAGATCAACAACTTGAGAGATGAGTAGTGAGGGTGTGATGGGACCACCTCATCCACCATCAAGTCATCCTTGGGTAGGATCGATCAAACATGCTCCTGATAGAGGCAGAGTCAGTTGAGACACTTGTTAGTCATGTTATTGATCCTTTGAGTCTTTTTTATATTGTATTCTGACACATTATTTTTTGAGATCTATATATGAGATATGCAGTTTTGACAACATTCTATTGTTGGCAATTGACACTCATCGGATTCATTTTTGTCATTGATGGCAATAAGATCATATGGAATTCATATACCAGCACTAGGAGGCATATACCGATAGATATCGGCTTTGGAGCATTCAGGCCTACACCGACACTGGCATTAACACTTCATTGGAAGCCGACATCGAGGAGGATTTATTTTGTAACTCATTTTGTAATTATTGTCAAGGTTGACATTGAATATCCTTTTGTATTGTAAGCTGACATAAGGCATATTATTTGTAATGGGTATATAGGTTAGTCTGCTAGGTCATTTTTATATAGGATGTAATATATAGATATAGGACAATAAAGCAGAACTGTATAATGCGAAGTATATGTATGAAGATCATTTTGTATGTGAATGTTATATCATGCAATGATATGTAGATAGCTTGGAAAGCATTCTTGGAGGAGAAGGGATACCGGTAGTAGTTCAGGGTTTATGAACCAATATAGAGCAGAGCTAGAATCGAAACTCTATTTGGCATACCAGATGCATTCTTGAGTTCACTTTCAGTAATTTACTTTAGCAGAAAGCTTGTAGTCAGTGAGAATTTTTAGTGATGAGCAGTATGCTCTAGGCAGTGTGCCTTCCTGCAAGTGCAAGCCCCCATTATATGTAATATCTTTTCATATGGCCAATGAACTGATATTGTCGGTCATAAATCCCACCATGGTTTTTCCTCTTTGAGGTTTTCCACATATAAATTCTATGTGTTATGGTGTTCATTTATGTGGATGGTGTATTTGCTTCTTGTTATATGCTTATTTGTTTACCAGTTTATATGTGTATGGTATAAAAGGATAAAATGTGTTCATACCTGCAGAACATTGATTCCCCCCCCCCCGACTCTCAGTGTTCTTGGATCCCAACAATTGGTATCAGAGTTTGGTACCTCAGAAGAATTTTAACAGCTTGAAGAAGATCCTGAAACCAGAATCTTTGAACATGGATATGGAGAAGCAACTTGAGATGGCTCTTGAGGATTATGATACTGAAATGATGAAGAACTTGAAACTGCAAGAAGAATTGAATTCTGCAAATGAATTCATTCTTATCCTGCAAGAAAGGTTATTATCTGCTCAAGCCAAGAGAAAAGAACTTTTGCAAAACCAAAATGATGAGGAGAAGAATGCACTTAAGGAACAATGTCAGAAACTAAGTCAAGCAAACATGCTCATGAAGAATGCAATGCAAGATCTGACTATGAGGTTATCAAAATATATTGAGGATAGAAAGAAGAAAGAATACAATCTTGTTATATCTCTGAAGAATAAATTTGATGAATGTGGCAGATTGACTCATGAAAATAATCTGTTGAGAACTGATTTGGCACACTCCCAAAATAATGAACAAGAACTTGAAAGACAAATAACTACTCTGAGAGATGATCTGACTACTGCAAGTGAGTATAAAGAAAAGTTTAGGATCACTATTGCACAGTTGGATGACTTATTGAAAAGACAAAGACAGATTGATGATTCTATAGGACTTGGATTTGTACAAGGTGAAAGCTCTGGTACTACAAATGAAGATCAGACAACTGATATGCAGAACTCATCTGAACAGAGGAAATCAATAAGGCAATATTCAATGGTAGATGTTTTGTTTGCAACAAATCCGGGCATATGGATAAACAATGTAGAAATAAAGCAAATCAAAACTACAATTATGTTCCCGGTCAATGCACAAATTGCAAAAAGTATGGTCATAGATCAGAAGACTCTAGAATGAATGTTAAATGTCATGCATGTGGAAAGTTTGGACATTTTGCTAATCATTGTAGGTCAAGAAATGATACTGGATATGTCAACGTAATTCAAAAGAACAATGTTACATGTTATGCATGCAACAAAATTGGTCATATTGCAAAGTATTGCAGAAGCAAGACTCAATCAGTTAGCAATGATAATGAAAAAGGAAAGCAAAATTTAGATGAAATACAACAAGATCACACCAAGAGATGGGTTAGAAAATCTGAAGAACCAAGTGGAGATGGATCTACACCGGTAACTCCACCAGTAGAACAAGGTATTCCTCCACCGGCAGGAAATTCCACCGATATCTGAGGCGTAAGCCTTAGGGGTTGACAAAGTCATTGCAAAATCTTGCATATTACCCCGGAAGAGATCTGGAGAGTTGTGTTCATCATCGATAAAGGCTCACCCACCATAAGACTGTGAAATCGGCATTCGTAGGATTGTTGGTGAAACATTTATTGCATAAAATTAGGGTTTTATTTGCTGATAAAAGGGGTAACTAAATTCATTTTCACATCAAAAATTCAAGCATTCAGAGCGAAGAAAAGGCGAGTTAAGAGTGAATAAAATCATTGTGAAAGGATTTCGAGCAGTTACCAGAAGCACTCAATCTTCCATTGGCGTTCACTTTCAGGTATTCTTCAAAAAGACATTTGGATCTTCAACTCCTACTTTCATTGTGAATCCCACCATTGTCGAAGTCAAGGATAGGTTAAGGCCAGTATTCAAGGAGGTTCCCAAAATTGCTAAAAAGGAAGACTCTGCGAGAGCATTTTCTAGGGTTCCTCATGACGTGATGTATGTTGAAGATGTGTGGGCATACATTCATTGCACCCTAGAGGATTTGGGCACAGAGGACATTAAAAGTATGTACCAATCTATGATACTGGGAGACTCCAGAACCATCAAACCAGAATACAAAGCAATTGAGGATCTAAGGTTAACCGATATTCTATACATACCGGAATTCAAAGATGAGGTTATCAGATATGTTCTGAGCAGGGTTCACAATGAATTTATCTAGCTGGATAGGCCTTACATGATCACAAAGGAGACTATTCAAGCAGTCACCGGCTTACCCAAGGTTGGACAATCAGACAAGAACTTGGAGAGAAAATTTCCAACAATGAGGTCGAAAAACTCACCGGTGCAACTTCTGACAACAGATCAATGAGGATAAGCACAATTATCGACACTGATGTAAATTTTGCAAGCATGATAATTGGTTACAAGGTAACTCAATCCAATCGATTGAATTTTGTTGCTAGTTCATGCATTCATGTTGCATATTAGATACTGAGGGATAATGTTAAGTATGATTTATGTGAATGGATGAGGAGTGAATTAATGTTGAACCTTGGAAAGATAAAGGGAGTTAAGAAAGGCACTTTTAGATATGGAAATTTGATTGTTTATTTAATGCTTTACTTCCTGAATGAGCTACTCGGTCTAGGGAAGAAGTGTTAGGCTCATGACATACCGATAGGTATGAAGATCAAGGAAGCTATCATTGGTCTTGGTACCGACAGAGATGAGAAGCTTTGGGGATATTTTAAAACATTCCAAGAAAACATGAGTCAAAGAGAGAGAATATCAAAGAACATTATGGAGAAGTATTCCACTGATATCTGTTTTATGGTAAAAACTAATGAAACTCTTATGGAAGCAGTTGAACCAAGGACAATATGGGTTACAGAGCTTGGATATGAGGTAGATGACAACATTTTTTAACTCTATGCAAAATTGTTGTTAGATGCCCCATTAGATGACAAAACAGAGCATTTTGATACAGCGGGAGAAAAGGCTCTTGAAGTAAAAACCAGTTTTAACAAGAAGAGAAGAGAGAAGAAAATAGAAAAGATGACTACATATGTATAGGATGTAATTCATAAGATAGACACTCAACTAGGATCTGGATCCAAACAGGCAGCTAAACCGACAGTGGTTGGTACTGTAGAAGTAAAGAAGCCACAAGTTCACATTTCCCCTATCACTTATGATTCTGACCCTAAGGATAATGAACCTTTGGCTTTCAGAAGGGTACAAAGGAAGAAAGTGGTACATCCACCGGTAGAGCAGAGGTAGGCAAAGCCTAGGAGGAGACTTGTTAGAAAGGTAGCTGAGCCTACTGCACCTCCACCACTGGCAAGGAAGCCTATGCAAAAGAGGAAACCAGTCACATCTACACCAGTAACCACGAGCAAAAAGAATAAGGGTGATGATACCAAAACCGGTAAGACCACAATGACCTGTGCTGAGCTTATTGATGAAATCACAAGATATGGCATATTGAAAAATATATCAAAATATTATGAAGATTTAGTAGAGAATGAGCAAAATGAAATAGAAGAGGCTATTTTTTTGTACATGGGCATTTATAAGAAAGCCTTAGTTGAAATTTTGGAGGAGATACCTCTATCCCTACATGATAAACTAGAGGCTAGAAGACTTGACATTGTCAAGAGAGATAGGGAGATCAAGGAAGTAGCACTTTTGGAATTGTGTGGTGCTTTAAATAATTTAGAAATGAAAAGATGCATAGATACTACAAATAGGACAGTTTTCAGTAGCAAACCTCGGCAGATAAGTCTTATGATTGGGAGAGTAAATGAGGTGATAAATGAGACTAGTAAGGGTTGGACCAAATTCTTTCAGAAAAAACCCATATTTTCTCACATCTCAAGAAGAATTTGCAAGGGCAACATCTTCCACCATTCCTAACAAATCAAAACGGAAAGGTATTTTGGGCAGTTCAACTCCAATTTTGACTCAACCAGCAGTGAAGGAGAATGTACAATCTATACCGGAACAAACCATTTTTGAGCAAGGCAATGTACAAGACACTGTAAATATTATCGATCATACTCCACCGGCAGTAACTAACACTGCACCAAGTGGTGAAGCCATCGGTGCAAAAGAGGTTAAGATGGACAAGGTAAAAGAAACTGAGTCCATACCAGCAGTCAATATCGACTCACTGGCAAAGGTTTTGGCAATTGACACTTCTCAGGTTGAGAATAAATCGGTCTCTAAGTTAAGTCCAACTGAATTGATGATGATGGCTACTCAGAAATTTCTTAAGGAATGTACTATAGATAAAGGAATAATTGATCAATCGGTCACTGTGTTACAATAATTAATACCTGACTAACAGATTGAAGATAGAGAAAGCCCTTCCGGTAAGCTCAAGACTCTAACAGAGCATATCTCTAACAATTTTCAGTCTCTAAGGCATATTGCAAACCGACAGGCTTTGGATAAATTCACAGCAGCTAAGAGAATAGCTTTTGATTAGATTATAGATATAGAGAAGAAGAAAATTGAGGACAAACTTATTCCTATTGAGGTTTGTTTAAAACAATGTACAAATATCTACAAAGTGTGTTGCAACATAGAAATTCTTACCGCTAGTGTAGATGGCAAGCTGAAGGAACTATATGATAAGATAGCTAAAATTGCTAATTATTTTGATGGATTAGTTGCACTGACCACATCTATTGATGGACAAATTTTGTCCTTGGAGAACCAAATTTTTGCTTTGGAGAAAGAAAAAGACAAGATCATTTGCAGGACAAGAAGTCTTAGAGGACTAGTAAGTCCTAGATTGGATTCATTGGGTGTTCATAAGAGGGAGTGCATGGACATGATTGCTAAACCCACACCAGCAAATGTCAAAGAGAAGGAAACACTAGAACACTTACTAAGTGGAATAGTATCCATTTCTGAAACTATCAAAATCAGCTAGGATACATATCTTGAATTGTTGGATAAGGCATACCCTGAAATTTTGAGGATAGTGAAACTACAGTGAAAATTGATTGTATTCATTCATTTATTCTAAATTCTTTCAATTATTTCACCGGTCTCTTGAATTAATGTTAAAGGGGGAGTATGTATATATGTGAAAAATATCAGAGAATACCAGATGAGAAGGATATCAGGATATCAGAAGGAATGTATTGCTCAAGGGGAGTATACTAGCAAGGAATCCATTTTTCACATGAGTGTTGCCATCAATGCCAAAGGGGGAGATTGTTGGAAATTGACACTCATCGGATTCATTTTGTTGTCATTGATGGAAACAAGATCAGAATAAAAGTCATATACCGGCACTAGGAAGCATATACTAGCAGATACTGGCTTTGGAGCATTTAGGCCTACACCAGCACCGGCACCGGCATCAACACTTCATTGGAAACCAACATCAAGGAGGATTTATTTTGTAAATCACTTTGTAATCATTATTGAGGCCGACATTGAATATCCTTTGTATTGTAAGCCGACATAAGCCATATTATTTGTAATGGGTATATAGGTCAGTCTGCTAGGAGAATCTAGAAGAACTGTATAATGTGAAGTATATGTATGAAGATCATTTTGTATGTGAATGTTATATCATGCAATGATTTGTAGATAGCTTGGAAAGCATTCTTGGAGGAGAAGGGATACCAGTAGTAGTTTAGGGTTTATGAACCGATACAGAGCAGAGCTAGAATCGAAACTCTATTTGGCATAGCAGATGCATTTTTTAGTTCACTTTCAGTAATTTACTTTAGCAGAAAGCTTGTAGTCAGTGAGACTCTTTAGTGATGAGCAGTATGCTCTAGGCAGTGTGCCTTCCTACAAGTTTAGGCCCCCATTATATGTAATATCTTTTCATATGGCCAGTGAACTGATATTGTGGGTCACAAATCCCATCATGGTTTTTCCTCTTTGAGGTTTTCCACATATAAATTTTGTGTTATGGTGTTCATTTATGTGGATGGTGTATTTGCTTATTATTATATGCTTATTTGTTTACCGGTTTATATGTGTATGGTATAAAAGGATAAAATTTGTTCATACCTACAGAACACTGATTCACCCCCCCCCCCCCCACCCCCTCTCAATGTTCTTGGATCCCAACATCTATATGCATGTTTTATATGATGTTTGGTTCTATTATGCATGTTATTATGATGATGCACTTGTACTCATTCTAAATTATGTTCTATATGTATTCTATAATGTTGTGATGCTATTTGACTTTTGAACTTTCTCAATGATATGTTATGATAATGCAATTATGATGATACAAATGAACATGCTTACAATGGTAATATTAAAATGAACTAATGAGTGTAATGATTTTATATGGTTGTATTATGTGCAATGAATGCAACTAATGTCACTATGATAATGAATGCAATTATATGATAACATGGTAATAAATGCAACCTTGTGAAATACCTTAAAAAATTTCAATGTATCAGAACATCTTGTTGCTGCTTGCCCCAATTATTCTTTAGAAGAATTGTTAGTAGATGAGAGACAAAAGAGATTAATAAGAAATAATTTGAGATAGGATTAGGAGAAATGACATGATGAAGAGTTAGAGATGAAATATAACCACAAATTCATGTGCCTTTATTTATAGCGCAACATAATCATCATTGACCCTTATTATGTTTCAACAGATATTTGTACACCAGAGTATAAGTAACCAAGGTGTAATTAATATCCCATTGTAGAAACAAACACTTAACAGACAAGGAGCGAACCCCTCCATTCTGTGTGTAGTACTAAGGGTCGAGGTATGTGTGATAGTCACAAGCATGGCTATCCTTGACTTCATTTTTGCATAGGATACTTTTTGAATGAACATACCAGCATAGACACCCAAAGTACCACTACCCTAGAACTTCATCAATTCACACCACAACAAACAAAGAAAAATATTATGAGCCATCCTGGCTTCTCTAGTCACTTGTGGACATTATTGAGTAGCATAAGAACATGACCAATCACCAATTGATGAAAGATAAAGACTATCTAGGACAAAAAAAAATAGTAGCCATACTAATTTGTGCCCTTGCTTTGATTGTTTGATGTGGTGTTTGATAAGAATATTTGGTTTTAGAGATCGAATACCTTGTATAAGATTGATCTGTCTAGTTTCAAGCATACCCTCCCTGTTTAAGACAAGCTGATCGTGATTGATCGATATGGCTGGATGATTTGATTGATAAGACAATTGATCGATTGACTATTGATCTTGATAAGATAGTTTGATCTTTTTGTTGACTTTGTGTGAGATGTTTACTAGGTATTTGCTCAAGTGTTTGATCTCTACAAGACATTTTATTGCAAGATTTTGTTGTTAGTTTTTTTATTTTTTAGTATTTTTTCAAGACATTTTATGCTTGTTAGGGCTTTTTCAGGATCATATTCAATGTTTTTGTATTTTTTCAAGATCATTTTTGTATTTTTTTAGGATCATATTCGATGTTTTTGTATTTTTTCAAGATCATTTTTGTATTTTTTCAGGATCATATTCGATGTTTTTGTATTTTTTTAGGATCATTTTTGTATTTTTTCAGGATCATTTTCCAATTTTTAAGGCTTTTTTCATGACTTTTTATGATTTTTTGGTTTTTTTTAGGACTTTTAAAGATTTTTAGGGTTTTTTCAAGACTTTTATGATTTTTAGGGTTTTTTAGGACTTTCTATGATTTTTGGTTTTTTTCAGGACTTTTTACGATTTTTTGTATTTTTTCGACATTCCCCCAGTTTACAAACTTAAGTGATGTAAATTGATAAACTATTCATATCTTACATGCAAACTGGTTATTTGACATGATGATAACCTACACAATATGAATTTTTTTATTATGCAAAGCAAAATGATAAATGAAATGCATATCTGAACAAGGACATTTGTGTGACTTAATCTCATTTTCAGACATTGATAAACTTGAGGTTGCATAACATTTTAGAGATAAAGATCCATTTCATTCCCAGTAACCTTTGGACGTCTCAACTTAGCACACTAGATGATTATGGTTTGCAAACATGGAGATGCAGAAAAATCCTCCATTGACTCTTGAGACTCTGGTTTGTAATTGCCTATGTGCGTGCGTTTGAATTTATTCCAACTCTTATAACCATTGGCGACCCTTAGAATCCTACGTAACTAGCTACGTGAGTTATCTTGATTCCAAAATCATCTTGGATAGAGCCTCATTGCTAGCAGACATATGTAGCCCCGATGAGGTTATCAATGTAATCTCTTGAATATTGCTCAATTGCCAACAAGCAGTCATAGCCCCAATGGAGTTATTTGCATATTCCCATAGCCAAGCTTTTGATATTCAATTCAAATCTTTACTTGATAGATTTTTTTTTGCTCGTTCCTTTTGCCTTGATATTTTAACATATATTTAGGCATCTTTTGCTTTTCTTGCTTTATCTTGTAAGTAATGAAACTTACATGGATGTGACAATTATAATGCCACTGAAGTAGGATTTTAGATACTAGTCGCACCATCAACTAGGTATCTACAATTACTTAGAGAAAATGATTTAATTATGGGAAAGGTATAGCAATTGATATATTTTGGTAACAAGACACAATTGGGAAGCTTCTACCCAAACAAAGGTAAATCATGACCACAAGATGATGCTAGATATGAGCGACCTCAAATTGTGAAAATTTTGCAAACGAATATCTAAGAAATAAGGTGAACCTTAATTCGGTCTAGTGTAGACAGGTGATTCACTTCACACAATGGCCTTGCTTTATTTATGCAACTATATGCCAATACAATGCAATACACGATCAACTATATGCAATGCAATGAAAATGTAAATGCGATGCAACTTGAAAGAAACTACATGCAATGCTAAGAAAAATGTGAATTAACTTAAGCTTGGCGCCTCTAGACATAGTACTTTTTGAGATTGTTAAATATTTGGGCAACTGAGAGGGGGGGTGAATCAGTTGACAACTTAATTTTTGTAGTTTAACTCTTTTACACGTCCGAAGTAACCAATGGAATTAAGTGAAGCAGATATAACATGAAAGAACATACACAACACATATCACACAATGAACACTAGATATGACGTGGAAAACTCAAGAAGGGAAAAACCACAGAGAATGTTAGTTCTCAATATGAAACAATGGTTAAGGTGATTTTTATAAATGGTGGCTCATTGTCAGAATGCTCACTACGGGTGGGATCATTGCCCAAAAAAAGGCTCACTGCCAAAGAAATAAGAAAGAAAAGAATAATCCACCACTGTAACACAATCTACAAAATTCGAATGCTTATGGTGCCTCAATACCAATCACACACTTCACACATCAACATCAATAAAATTTTCCATTTTTATTTTTCAAAAATATTCCATAGAATACCATACAAATGCACCACACTAACTCATTCAAATCATCCTCATATTTATATTGTCTCCAAGAAACATAATCTTCTAAGTCAACCAAGACATAGATCTAAAAATAGGTCAACACTATGCATTCTAGTGGTGGGAAGGAATGAAAAGTAGACCATACCACAACACACATCAATGGTTATATCAACATGTTACATTCATTACAAATTCTAAACCCAAATCAAGACTCACACACTACGCAAATACTGATACTTGTCCTTGAAAGTTGGACTTAATTCAGACCCAAAATAGCAATACCCAACACAACTAAAATCAAGATAATCATGAATACAATCGATCAACACTATATTTGATAAATAGAAAAATCTAGATCACGATCAATACACATAATTTCAACTATAGCACATCTTCTGGAGCACCAAAGATTATGCTAATGCAACTTCCGGATCGTCAACATCAAGACCATATATTGATATCAATAAGATCATTATATTGACATTAATTAAAGCCAATCATATTAATCAGCATCACATTTGCAACAATATCCCCCTTTGTCATTGATGGCAACATCCATCAACAACAAACACACAACTCTCTCTGTATCATCAGATCAACAACTCTGCACATCTCACATCTCTGCATAACTCTCGCCCCCTTTGACATCAAGGACAAATGAGAACATAACTCCCCCTATAAAACTCACTCCTTCTCCCCCTACGAGGAAGCACCCAAGCATTAATCCAGATAAGAATATTCAAATACTTCACTGGATCAATGCACATCCAAATGTACTTCAGTTAAATTAGGAAGGGCTAATACCCATAACTTATGTCGAAGATACTCATAAGTATCTTTACACAATGCCTTCATGAAGATATTTGCAATCTGCTCTTTGTGTAAGTACATACTCAAGCTTCGCTTTATTATCTAATATCTTTTCCCTCTA
Organism: Cryptomeria japonica; assembly: GCF_030272615.1. Classification (NCBI taxonomy): domain Eukaryota; kingdom Viridiplantae; phylum Streptophyta; class Pinopsida; order Cupressales; family Cupressaceae; genus Cryptomeria; species Cryptomeria japonica. Next base: position 509,503,276 of record NC_081408.1, read on the forward strand.
GAAGTGATATCGATTAGATATATGCTTTTCTTGGAATGTTGCATCGGATTCTTGGAAATGTTTATTGCACTAATGTTATTACACATAATTGAAATAGGTTCATTGAATTTTACACTTATATCCTTCAATGTTTGCTTCATCCATATAATCTATGTGAAATAAGAAGATGTTACAATATATTTTGCTATAGCTATAGATAAAGACACAATATCTTCCTTCTTACTTGACCAAGCAAATAACTGGGAGCCAAGAAAGAAAGCTCCACCACTTTTAATTTTCTATCATCAACACTTTTGGCCCAATCTCCATTTGTATAAGATGTTAGAGAAAAATCTTATTTTTTGGAATACCACAAGACAAACTCTTATGTTCCTTTGAGATATATGTAAATTCTTTTTACTGCCACAATATGTGATCTTTGGTTCTTGTTGAATTTGGCCGCCAAACAAACTACATACATGGTATCTGGTCTGGTAGCAGCTAAATATAACAGTCCTCCAATCATTGATCTATATTGACTTGCATCAACTTTAGGAGATTTATCATATTTTGTCCACTTGCATCTAGTGGTCATAGGTGTACACACCAGTTTGGAGTTCCCCAATCCAAACTTCTTCAATGATTCCTTAATATATTTAGACTGAGAAATGAAAATTCCTTTTCCATTCTGATTTACTTGCAAACCAAGAAAGAAATTTAGCTCACCAATCGTGGACATCTCAAACTCCTACATTTCATTAGCAATTTTTTTGCACATGCCTTCATTTCCTCCAAATATTATGTCATCAACATAAACTACAATAATTAAGGTTTTACCTAGTTTAGTTTTGAAATATAAATTATTGTCAATAGATCCCTTCTGAAAACCTTCATCAATCAAATACTTATCTAGCCTTCCATACCAAGCTCTAGGATCTTGTTTCAATCCATACAAGGCTTTCTTCAATTTGCAAACATTGTTCGGATCATATTTCAACTTAAATCCTTTTGGTTATTCAATATAAACTTCCTCTTTCAATTCTCCATTCAAATATGTTGATTTCATATCCATTTGATAAACATTGAAATTCTTAAAGGCTACAAAAGAAAGAAACATCTCGATTTTCTCCATCCGAGCAACAGGTGTATATTTTTCCTCAAAGTCAATACCTTCAACTCATGTGTAACCTTTACAAACCAATCTTGCTTTATTTCTCAAAAAAATTCCATCCTCATCCAGCTTGTTCTGGAATACCCATTTTGTTTCAATTACATTCTTATCTGTTGATCTGTGAACTAGTTCCCATGTCTGATTCTTCTCAATTTGATCCAACTCTTTTTTCATTTATTTTATCCAATTCTGATCATTGCATGCTTCTTTTATTGATTTTAGTTCAATCTCAGATAGTAAACATAATAGAACTTGTTCCTGAGGAGATTTACTTCTTGTGATAATTCCTTTGTTTTTATCTCCTATAATTTCATCCACTAAATTCTTCTTCTAAACATACCTCGGGGTCTTAGATGTAGATACCGGAACATTCTAAGTTTCTTTTTCTTCTTCACTAGTTTTCTCTTCTCTTTTTTTATCAAACTCATATCCTGCCAATCTGTCAGAGTCCTTAGTAATGCCTTCACCAACCTTCACGTTTGCACTTTAAACAATCTTGTTCAATCTTTTATTGTAACACCGGTATGCCTTTCTCTTTGTAAAATATCCTAGAAATATGCCTTCATCTGCTCTGCTGTCAAATTTTCCAAGATAATCCTCATCTCTCTGGATATATTACTTGCTTCCAAATACCTTGAAATATTTCACTGATGGAGTTCTACCATGCTACATCTCATATGATGTCTTTCTATGTCTTTTCCAATATTGAATTTTGTTAAGAGTGTAGACTATTGTGTGAATTTCTTCTCTCCAATAGACTTTTAGGATTTTTACTCCTCTGATCATAGTTATGGTTGCCTCTTGTATAGTCCAGTTCATCAAAAGTAAATTCTCCTCCTCTATCAGACCTCAAACACCTGATCTTTATATCAACTTCATTTTTAACTCTAGCCTTGAATATCTTAAATTTTTCTAATGCTTCTGACTTCTCTCTAAAAAATGCAACCTATGAAATTCTAAAATAATCATCAATCAACAGCACAAAATACTTCTCACCTTGTATACTCCTCATTCTGGTAGGACTGCATATATTTGTGAGCACTAAACCCAACAATCTGGTGGATGACTGCTCCTTTCCTTTCTATGTTCCTTTCGTCTACTTTCTAACTTGGAATTGTTTACAAAGGTTATCATCTAGTTTGGTTAGCCTCAGTAAATCTCTCACTGCACTTGATGAACTGATCTTCAACAACTTATAAAAGTTGATATGACACATCCTCTGATGCCAAAGCCAACTATCATTGATCTAAGATAACAAACAATGTTTTGTAGCTCCTAACAGGTACATGAATCCATCAGTCATTTTCCCTACTGCAATAACAATTCTGGATCTCGCAACCATCATCCTGAAAAAACAACATTGTAACCATTTTCACACTTCTTTCCAACACTCAAAAGATTATGATGCAAACCCTTCACATAGTAAATATTGTCAGTTTTATGTTTTCCATCAAAATAAATAGAACCAATTCCCACAATCTATGTTTCTTGATCATCTTCAAACCTAATAGAACCACCATCATACTTTTCAAGTTTCACAAACTTACTCTTATCACCAGTCAAATGATTTGAAAATTCACTATCAATCAACCATTCATTTCTATGTCTCCTAACATGTAAAGCAGTAGCAACGGTCTTAGGAAAGTCAATCTTAAGTATATCCTTTTCTACCAAAAACAGATAATCTCCATCTTCATAGCATGATTCATCATCTGAAATACTAGCATCATCAATTACATAATAGGCTCTCTTATTAAACTTTCCTTTACCTTCTCTAAACTTTTGTCTTGGTCCTTTTTCTAGACATCTAGTAGCTATGTAACCATTCTTTCCACATCTAAAGCATTTAAGAGGTAATATACCTTTATACTTGTTGATGTCTTCTTCAACTTCCTTACAAAGTTTGCTTCCTTCTCATTCGAACTTTCATCTTTGCAATCTTCCTCTAAGGATTTAACGGAAGTCTCATATTTATCTTTGTCTTTTCTAAACTTCCTTATCTCAAATATTGGTGAAGTACTATAAAGCTACTCCCTAGTAAACTTCTTTGGATCATAAGTCTCTTCAATGGTTGAGATCTTCTCACTGTAGCTTTTCGGTAGATATATCAAAATCTTTTCAATTATATCTTCATCTGTCAAGGTGCCGCAAAGTTCTTTGATATCATTTACTGCATTGTCAACCTTTTGAAAGTAGCTTGTTATATCTTCTCCTTCTTCCATTTTCAAGTTCTCATATCTATGCTTGGTTGTTAGCTTCTTTGATAGTTTAACTCTATCATTTCCTTCATAGATATCTCTCAATTTATCCCAAACCTCATAAGCAATATTCAATGAAATAACCTTTGTCAATTCAGTCTTTGATAAAGCACTAAAGATAACATACTTTGCCTTTTCATTCTATTCATAAGCTTGAATCTCATCTGGAGTGGTAAGACTATTTGTCGGTTGAACATACTTAGTTTCCATAGCTTTCCAAGTATTGTATCTCAAAGAGATCATGTAACCTATCATCTTCACTTTCCAGAAGCTATAGTCAGATCCTTCAAAGATAGGAATGGTAATTTTATGTGTCATCGGATCAGGATCTACCTCAAGTGGTTAAACTCTTCTCTAAGGAACCAAAGATCTAATACTAATTGTTAAATATCTAGGAAATAGAGAGGAGGGGTGAGTCAGTTGACAACTTAAATTTTTCCTTTAACTCTTTTATACATCCAGAGTAACCAACTAAATTAATTAAAGCAAATATAACATGTAAACACATACACAACACATATCACATAATGAACACCAGATATGATGTGGAACACCCAATAAGGGAAAATCCATAGAGAATGTTAGTTCTCAATATGAAACATCGATTAAGGTGATTTTTAAAAAGGGTGGCTCACTATTGAAATGCTCACTGCAGGTGGGCTCACTGCCAAAGAAAGAAGAAAGAAAAGAATAATCCACCACTATAACACAATCTGCAAAACCAAACTGCTTCTAGTGCCTCAATACCAATCACACACTTCACACATCAACATCAAACTCATTGGATTTTCCTTGAAGATATAGACGCACATGACGCAAGAAGGCTCTATGTGAGATAAAAATTTGTCTATTGAGATAGAAAAATTTCCTTCTTTTGATGAAAGCCTTTGAACTCAATGGTATTTTCTTCAAGTCGATATATTGATGAAGATTATTCTTTCTCAAAATATGAAGGATGGTCATATAATTTGATAATTGGTTTTCACTTTGTTTTTATTTTTGCCAAATGTTGGTTTTGAAAATTTGTGTTGGATGAATACTTGTTTTGGAATTGGTTTTTATTTTCTTTGACAAGAAAACGGAGCAAGCACACAAACACAATAATGTTACCTCAAAAGGCACAAATAAGTGTGGGTCTAAATCAACCCAATCTTTGAACTTTTTGACCCCTTTTCAAATGTTTTTGTGTATGTTTTTCCAAAAGCCTGAAGTAGGCTCAATTTATCATTGGTCTCACACAAAATGAAGACACTTCAAACACACTTTATTCCTAAGGTCAAATGGCCAATTGCGATAATTTCAGCCCACATCTTGATATTTCTTCAACTTTGGTACTACATACCTTATGAATCCCATTGTAGCAGGTAAGGATGTGATATAAAAAATCTTGCGTGAGCATAACAGATAGATGATCCCTATGATGGGGGAGTCACCACTTTTATCAAGCTACAAGTAGCCTTTCAAAAAGCCATGTTTCTACTCAAGGAAATATGTATGGTGAGTATCTTGGAAGAAAAACCATCTATGCTCTTGCACTGAATTTATCACAAATATCCTCAATCAATAGAATGGTTGGGTTTCTATATAAAAAGGTGTCTAGTAATGTTCGATATTTTTGGACATAAGTTCATTCTACGGTGACTCGCTTAAGAGCCTTGTAACTTGTGGTGGGGCCCATATGTCCTTTCAGCAAGTTACACTATAGGAAAAGCTATACTCAAGGCTACAGCTTTCGCTCACACCTGATTTCTATAATGGCTCAAAGGATTTACCGCACGAGGTTGTTCCCAAGAGTGATGTGTCTCTTGGTAGGCCTCTCTTAAAAAGATAAAAAGTTTGAGTGTTACTAGCACTTTTCTCTTGCACCTAGGACCACAAAAGTCAAGGGAGAGGATAGTGTGTGTTATAAGTAGGACCACTCAACAAACTTTGCACAAGTGTGCCAATCACCAAAAAGACTTATTCTTTTTAACCAAAAATATTGCAATGTGATCTAACTATTTGGAGATGTTGCTCCAACAACAATGGTGTTCTTTTTAAATTTCAAGGCAAAATGTTTTGTAATCTAAGAACTTGAAATCCTGGTCAACTGAATTGAGAACACGTTTTGTTTGAAGTAAATCGATTGAACTTGAAGGGACAAATGGCTTGTTCCTTTTAATCTTGCCCAAAATGAAGTGTTGATTGTGAATTTTAGTTTGATGCAAGAAATAAAAATTGTCTTGTTGATTTTAAGCACCAAAATAAAGATTGTTCCTATCTTGCAAAAAGAAATTTTGTTGGGTTCGGAGTTTGTGGTTCTTTTTAATTTTGACAAATGAGGTTCTTTTTACAAGCCCAAACAAAATGTGTGATTCCTTTTAAGAGCCCAAATGGAAGTGAACTTGATTTTAACCAAGAAAAGAAAGTGAATTCATCTTATCCTAACTTTAAAGACAAAGTTAGCAACATAAATAAATTTACTTCCTCAGCTTAATTTTTGGAAATCCTACAAAATTAGGGTTAGTCCAAACCTGCACAAAAGATAACAAGTTAGTAAAATCAGCATGTTTGGTGGGCTTCTACAAGCCTAATATTTTTTGTTTTTCGATTACAAGGAAAAATTTTACAACTCTTTGTTACAATAGAGCTACTCTGTGTGGAAACAAAAGCATTATTTAACACAAAAGCACTAAATAATCAATGAACATGCTACAAGAATTGCAAACGCGCTAGAAAAAGAGACATTAGCGCTAAAAGAACTCTGTCGAACAAAATTAATTATGTCAAACAACGAGCTGAAAGCGCTAAAACTAAGAACGATAGTGCTATTTAATGGTCAATAGTGCTAAAAGAAAGACAATAGCGCCAGTTGAGAGACAATAGCACTATTATTAGGAACAATAGCGCTAAAGTGCCAACTTTTGAAGGCACTAGAGCGTGAACAATGGTGCTAAAGCGCGACCTGTGTGTCAATTAAAACATGAAAAAGTTAGTAATTTTCAAAAAAAAAAGATAATAGAAGGTTGCGTGTTCGATTCACGTCGAGTTCACCAAATGATGCTCTGCGAAAAGGGACAGTTAGGATATTGTCAAGACAAACACAAAACAACAAGCAACAAACAATTGTTAGTGTTAGAAATCACAAATCAAACACTATCCTAAGCAAGCCTATCAAGAGAGACACAACACATAAAATAGAAAGCTTGATAACTCTAGGAAATGCAACAAGGCAACTCACAATGCCTTTCACCATGCTTGTAGCTACTCCTCCCTTGTTCCTCTCCTCTCCAAGTTCCCAAATGAGTGTAGCTCTCAGTAGCTTTTTGCACTATTCTGGATATCTTATGGAGGTTCAAGATTGTAAAATGGATGATAATGAGAATGCAAATCTGAACAAGCTAAAACAAGATATTATCTAATTATCTAATGTTAATTTTATCCCAAAATGAAAAATATAGATTATTATGCTAAATGCTCTCTAAAATTCACTATAAATTAGATGCATACAAGATTTCAGGATCTAGATTATGAAGAAATGAGCTCTATTTATAGGTAAAATGGAGCAATGGATGGTTGAGATTGAATAATCTCAATAAGGGCCAGGATTGATGGGTTTATGATCCATGTGAGGGCTTTCAATCCAATCTCAGGATGACAAATGTCAACAAGAGATGGGTTGAGAGGGGAGGGACTAAGCATTAAATGCTTGACATGACTTGAGGGTTAACTTGGGAGGTAAGATTAATGTTGAGTTGAAAGAATAAAGCCATTATCCAATAAATAATGTCTTTATCCAATGGATAAACTCTTGTGCAAGCGTTAGTGAGGATAACCATGGTCAAAGCAATAAATTCTTGAAGAGACCCATGAGTCAAATGGAGGTTGAGTTAGAGGGAAAGTTTCTAACCATGGGGGCAAGTGGATTGAACCATAAATGGTTATGTAAGAGCCATTAATGGTCATGTAAGAGCCATTAGTGGTTTGGAAGACTTTAGGGGTTACCTTGTTGAACACATAAAGCATTAAATGATTTTCAAAGACTTTGAGGGCTTTGAGAAGTGACTTCAAGTTGCTTAGGAATGTGACAATATTTAGGAGATGGATTAGGCTAATTAGGAATGGTTTAGAAGAGGTTAGAAGGGGATTTAGGATTGCAAGTGGGTTTGGTGGGTGAGGGAAAATAAGATTTAAATTAAAATAAAATTTATTTATTTCAGTTGTGGTTGCAACTTGCATTTGTAGGAGAATGCAAGTGGGGGGGAGATTTAATGATTTAAATAAATGTTTTATTTATTTATTTAAAAGAGGAAAGGGGTTGAAATTAAATAAATACGATTTATTCATTTAATTGGTTGTGAATTTGGTTTAATGAATTAATTAAAATAAATTGAATAATTTATTTAATTAATAGGAGAATGGTTTGAGGAGGAATTAATTAAATGTTAATTTAATTAATAACATTTAATTAATTGTTGACTAGTGGGTTTATTAATCAAATAAATAGTAAATATTCATTTAATTAAATGGATAGATTTATGTGACTACAATATGTTTCAAAGAGACTCTCAAGAATGGTAATTCTACCTCAATGGGAAAAACTACTTCTGATCTGTAGACCAAAGAGTAGGGAGTAGCTCCTATAGCTGTGAGGATGCCTATTTTGTAAGCCCAAAGTGCAAGATTCAACTGAAGGTGCCAATCCTGTCCAACTTCAATAACAACTTTCTTGAGGATTTTGAGAAATTTTTTATTTGTTGCCTCTGCTTGACCATTACCTTAGGGATAATAGGGAGTTGCAAATCGATGTTGAATATGGAATTGTCCACATAATTCTCACACCTCCTAGTTCTTAAAAGGACGTCCATTATCTGGCACTATGCACATTGGGACTCCATACCGACAGATGATATAATTAAGTATGAACTTTGCTATCTTCTTGCCAGTGGTGTAAATGAGAGGGATTGCCTCAACCAACTTGGTGAAATACTTTGTTGTTGTCAAAATGAACTTATGTCTGTTGGAGGAAGTAGTGTTGATTTTCCCTACTAGATCAAGTCCCCATTGTGAATGGCCATGGTGACGTGATTGGTTGAAGATCTTGAGTAGGTGTGTGGATTGGATCTTAATGTATTTGGCACTGTGCATTTTTGCACATACTTATATGCATCTTTCTCCATGGTAGGCCAGTAATATCCAGTCCGCATCAATTTATTTGTTCAAGTGCTGCCACTAGAATGGGCACTAAAAATTCCATCATGAACCTCTTTTAAGGCTAATTTTGCTTCTTTGAAATTTAGACGTCGAAGAAGTGTTCCATCCAATATTTTTTTGTACAAAGTGTATGTGATGAGTACATGTTTGGATGCCTCATGTATGAGCATTTTGCATTAGTTTCGAGAGAGATTAGGAGACATGTATTGATCATGACTCGGGACCCACTATCATGCATACATATTCAGAAGAGGGGATCTCATATGTCGGTACCATCAATTGCTCGACCATGAACTTGAAATGCATTACATTACTCAACATGTCAAGAAGAGATCCTACAGTGGCCATTGCATATGTTTCTTTATTTTATAGTCTGGGAATTTTCTCAAAGATAATTGTTATGCCCTGCATAACACAACCCATCTTTTCACTTCCCAAGCTGGGGGCCGCCTTCTTCTTCACTTTGTCTTCGCCATGTTTTCTTTTTTTTCACACTTCAAAACCCCAAGTTCTTGTGATCCCAAAGTGCATTTTGTTCCTTCTTTTTTTTTTGCTTTGTTTGACTTCGGGGTTTCAGGAAGTCTTCATTGTTCTCTGCTTCAACACTTCAGGACTCTGGAATCTCAGAATCTCAAAGTGTCCCTTTGTTGGTTTTCCTTTGATTTCAGAACTCTAGAACCCCAGAGTCTTGAAGTCCTATGTTTGCTTCTAGGAGCCCCGGGATCACAGGATTCCAGATTTTCGGGTTCTCTCTTCGCTTTGTACCTCACCTTGGAACCCCAAAACCATGGAGTCCCAAGGTGGTATTTTGTTTGTTTTCCAAAGCCTTGGGATTTCGAAACCCCAGAATCCCAAGCTTCTCTGCATTTTGTTTGTTGGACTTCAGAGTTTCAAAATCCCCAAACTCTGAGGTTGTTTGCATTAAAGGGGTTGTCTGGTCACTCGAGGGGGGGGTATAAATAGTGTTAAACGAGTCATTTTAACTAATTTGTGCACTAAATTACTCTAAATTTCTCTACTCTCCTTCGATAATCTTGCTTCCCGTGGTGCAATTTTTTCATCATCCTTCTTTTTCTAGATAGGTTTTTGTCTTCCTCTTCTTGTTTTCTTTTTTTCTCATTTTTCATGTTTCTTGCTTTCTTAGTTTAGGGTTTAGTTTATATTTCACTTTCAATAGAATCTATTTTGATTGATCCTTAGGATTTTAGGCCTTATTTCTAAGTTTCAGGATCTCAGATTCCCGGAATCCCGAAACTTCCTTTTACCCCACTTCAGAACTTTAGGTTCCCGAAGTGCCCCTTTCCGGAATCCCAGAGCCCCTTATGCTTCCAAGTTAAACTCCTTTAGGATCCCAGAACCCCAGAATCCTGGAAACCACCCTAAGAACTTTCCTTTGAGCATTTCGGAACTCTGGATTCCCGAAGTCCTAAAAACAATCTTTGGAAGAGTTCCTCCCTACCCGAGAACCTCAAAATCTTAGAGACTATATTGAAAGGTGTTATGAGCTCCTCAAAACCCCAAAGTTCCAAAATCCAGTCTTGTGAAAGTCTTCCTGCCCCATAACCCCAGAGTTCCAAAATGAATCCTTTTGATGCCTTATATCATTTTGGGGTTTTGGAACCTTGAAGTAGGTCTTTGTTCCCACGTTTTAAACCTCAGGATCCTGAAATCTTGAAATCCCAAAATCACTTGTAATGGGTTCTTTTTAGACCTCGGAACCCCGAAGTTCTGAAGTCTCTCATACTTTTTCAAAAATCATGTAGCTGATTAAATATCTTTTGTTGCAGGTTGAAGCAGGCTTATAGAACCATCTACATCCAATCGAAAGAAGACCAGAGAAGAGATAAAGTTGGAGAAAAGTCCACCCACGATGAAGTACCAGTACTAGGGTCAAACCTTGGTATCCAAGAAAGATGGAGTGCTACATCAAGAAACTATATTTAGTAGATGGGATTGTTATATTGCTGACCACTTCACAGCCATTGTTGAATTCAACATAGAAACAATGAATAGATACATGTATGTGGTATTCCAGTGTTAGAGAGCAGAGGAAATAATGGATGAAATAGTAAGTAGGTTGGGAAGCACCAAATAAATTCTAAGAGTCTCAAAGTCTCAAATGTACATGGCTAATCCTTCGTCTACTTTTGTAGAATGTTTCATTAGCAACTACCATAACTACAAGAAGAATAGAAGCCAAATAGGTAGTTAGTCACATAATGCATGTCAAAGCAATGTTACCACCATAAATCATTATAGGATCAACAGACACTTCATATTACACTTGCCTTGCTTCCACACCACCATTGCATGATTCAAAGGTCTTGGAGCTAATGCACCATCAAGAACATGAACTGCAAGCACCAATTTAGTAACAGTTAAGTGGAGTTCCTAGGTAGCGACTTGCATGTCAACTGCGACTCCCACCATTTTGTAACCTAATTTTTGGTACAATTAATTCCTAGGGTGTAGGGATGAAATACTATAAATTCTAAAGTTTTGGCCATTTAGAGGGTCCACGAATTGATGATTCAATGCCATTGTAGTTAGAGACTTTATCCATTTTCTGCTATTTCTTTCTCAGATATATTTTTCTATCCATTTTTTAAGATTAATACAAAGCAACTTGTGGATTTCGTAATCTACAATATGTTTTTTCTTAGTTGATGTTCTTCATAGTCTGGTATCTTCTCTGATTCTAATCAACAGCTTGTCCTTTCAGTTTTATTATTTTATGAATCATATTATGCATGTGAATGGTATATGAGGATGAAATAGTAGATAAATTTTATGATCTTTTGATATCCAATTTCGTTTATATGTGAGTTGACTGACTTTGCATATTTGTTGGAATATTATGTAACTACTTCTTTAAGTGTTATTGATAATACTTCTTTGTGATACACCAACTTCATAATTCGCTCAGTTGTTAGTACTGATTTCATTTATCTCTTGTTACCCAGACCTATCTTTTGACATTTCTTTATCAAGTGAAAATCGAAAATACAAAAAAAAGGATTCTCATTTGTTTTGTTCCAACCAACATGCCCCTTAATAGGTATAGTTGTATTAGCAACCAAGTTACCCAACATAGTCGTGACCCGACTACAGAGACCTTGGAGTTTTTATGTTGGCTTGATGATGATTTTGTTGTAAGAGGTTGATTAATGATGACTTGTATTGTGTTGTCATTGATGGCAACCATGTTTTGTCAATCATCTAAGTCTTTTAGTCCAACTGGTAAAGCCTAACCGATAGAGGAAGCAGTTAAACAATGAACCGATAAACAGTGACAGAGCTATGTTGAAGTGACCGGTACGGAAGATCAGCGAAGAGTTAAGTGTTGCGGTTTGGAATGTATGTTCATGATATTGGCAGGAGTCTATGACCAGAACCACATCGGTAGATTCGATGGAATGAGTGAGTTAAGATGTTCTGAGCAGTCAGTTAGGAAGAACAGTTAATCGGTAGAGCAGAGTCACTTAGATTGGTAAACCAATAGACATAATGTTTTATTTTTGAGTTAGGTTGTTTGTGGCCTACATGAGTAAAGCATAATATGCAAGACTGACTAGATACAATATACCTAGGAAATTATTCCAAGGGTTCTTAGTTGACTTAGCAGAGTTGTTTTTAAAAAAGAGCATATTGTGTGATGTTGTATTAGATATGAGATATGAAGTGCGAATGTGATTGTGCGGTGAAAGATGAAGCTCTGTATTGATGTTTAGTAAGTGTTAGAAGCATATCTGAAGTGGATCTAATCAAGCACAGTGGTGCTAATAGCATGTCAATCACTTGTTGTTCCCTAACAGTTGCAGCAAGATGAAACCCTTTAACAATGTCACTCCTAATAGGGTGTGATAGGATCCTCACAGGTTCGAAGGTTTAAATCCCTTAACAGGGTCACACATTAACTTGTGTTGTTTAAATCCCATATCTGGGTAGCTCCTAATAAGGTTGGTCCTAACAAGCCTTATTGTAAGATCTCTTAACTGAGATAAGACAATCTTAATTGGGTGTGCTCCTAACAAAGAATTTGTAAGACCTTAACTAGTCAGATCTCTATTATGCAGATAGTTGATATTGTGGGTACTAATTCCGACCGTGGTTTTTCCCATTTGGGTTTCCACGTAAAAAATATTGTGTTATGATTTGCATGCTTTATTGGGTGTTAGCTTATGTGGTTATTTTATTTGCATGCTTGTTGAGTTTCAAATTGATAAAAGTGGTGATCAGATTTGTGTTGTTGTTTTTGCTTGCATTGATTCACCCCCCCTCTCAGTGCCTTATAAGTTTATCATGTTAGTCTTTAAGATTGATAAATTGTCAAGAGAGGTGGTATACATTTTCATATTCTACCTGACTATTGGTGAGTGTGTCAAAACACTCATCAACGGAAATTGGTGCTATAAGGAGGGCTAGGTAATGATTTCTAAATTGTTTTCTTAAGTTAGAGTAAGTTAGACTTTGGGAAAGTTTGACTCCAATGGGTAGTCCATTGTGCATACCTGAGATTATTCTTATAATTCCTTATGATGCGTATACTGGGCTTCCCATGTTCTTTCCTGGTAATGGAAAACATGTTTCAAACCATGTAAATATTTTTAAACATCAAGCGTTTTTCCTTGAAAGCACACCGGAGGATGTTGCTTGCAATTTGTTTGTTCAAACTCTTCAAGGTTCAGCCTCACAATGGTATGCAAGTCTTTATCCGAACTTGATTTACTCATGGAATGAACTTGAGCTCCTTTTCTTAAGTGAATTCAATCCTTTCAAAAGATTAGAAGATGCATTAATTCAATTCACAAATATGAAAAGAGTATCTAGTGAATCAATTGCTCAATTCAATCATGATTCTTGCTTATGTGTCAAAGAATTCAATCTACAAGCATAGTAATAGATGAAAGATTTTTTAAAGGTCATTACTTTTGGGGTATTGGTGCCACGTTTGCTGCAAATATTAAAAGTTTTGGTGAAATGAATGATGTACATCAAGCACTTGGAATAGCCTTAATCTTACCACAATCTGGATATGAAGATGTGAATAATAATTTCTACAATTTTAATGAAATTGTGTTAGGGGGTTTCATGTATGTACAAACTTATGCTTAGACACACACCATACCTATTCAAAAACAAGCATTCAAAAGCTATAGTGTTCCAAATCTGCCCACTATGACTTCAAATAACACAATAGACCAGCCTAGCTATAAATAGCAAATGCAAGTCTCAAATGCGAATAAAAATGCTACATCTACTAATGAAGTTTTAATGGTTGTAACTTCTTTCTTTGTTCAGGATCTAGGGAGAAGAACAACATATAATAATAAATTTGTAGCTACAAAAGTCAATGATCAATCATGACACATGAATCAGTTGTTTGAAAATGAAGAAGAAGTGGCTGCAAATTCTGATTACAAATACAAAATCAGATTTGGAGGTGATTCAACAACCTTTTTGGAAGAAGATTTTCAAGAATTTGTAGTGTCAACAACATTGCCCCAACATTGTTACAATGGAGATTCAACAAGTGAAAGGTTTAATGCATATCCTCAACATGGTTTCAATGATAATCAATCACAGAACAAAGGTGAGAAAAGTTTTTATTCCTTGGAAGACATTTTGTTTGCACATAGTAGCTTGAATCGACGTTTGAAAGAAATGGTTGTTTCTAAGTGTTTGGTTGATATTGCACTTTTAGATGGATGTAGAATACATCTCATGAATAAGCATTGTGAAACCAATTGTTTTGTTTTCTTCAAGAGAATAGACCTATGCTTAAACGAAGAAATTGAATTCGCAGAAGTATTCACTCCATTGGAAGACCACTAGGACCTTATGAATGAATTCAAAGAGTAATTCTTATCTTACGTATCTCAAGAAGACTCACAACCAATTCCCCATAAGGAAGGATTGATTGAAGACAAAGTTGAGGCTAGTTCAACCATGGATGATTGCTTAGGCAAAGTAATGAATGATAATCTTTTGTGTTTAGAAGTTGATAATGTTGATCTTCATATGGACTCCATAAGCAAGGAGGGTGATGTTAGATTAGATTTGGAAGTGACTGAAACTAATGATGATGAATTCACTTGTTTTGACAAAGATAATACTGTAAAGCGGAAAAATCGAACCCTAGGTATTCTCCCCCACTCCAATGAGAAAGGGGGTCACTAGGATTGACGGTTTTCACTTAGGAGGGACTTTACATTCAAAAGACGGGTTGAAACGCACAAGATCCAATCCCATGCAATGTAAGACTGGATTTTAAATGAGTTTCAAGGGTTGAGACATCAAGGATACCCTCTTTTGTAAAGAATGTAGATAGAAAGATTGAACTAAGAATGCATGTAAAGTAAGAAAGATTCGCTTATAAACAGAGATAGGGATACGGGATGAAGCTGCGGACCTGGAATTAGTAGTAAAATGTTGAGATGATGCTATTCTGCAAATTCGAGCGAAATTTGATGGGACGATGGCGCCCGGCGTGCACACGATCCTCCGAAAAATCCACAAAACGAAGGGGGATCTGTTCGTCTCTGCACAAGGATTCCAGATCTTCAATTACAGCTGCATACCTACAACCTACACACAGAAAAGAGAGGACGATTGGGGGGTTAAGGAATAGGGATTTGCCTTTAGGTCAAACCCTGGTTTTGGAATTAACCAAGAAATGAGAATGTTGTAAATGTAAATGTTTGTAATGTAAACAAGTAATGATACCTTGTTGTAAGAATGTTTGTATTCTTACATGCGAAGGTGTAATGAATGTTGTATTTTGTATGTTGTAAGTGATCTCCTCTTCAATGGTTGAATCCTTGTCTTGAATGCAACACTTAGCCTTGAATGGAGACTTAGAATGCTCAATTGCTTGAAGGAATGCTTGAATGCTTGAATGTTTGAATGTTTGAATATCACTTCCGCCTTTTGCTTGCATATATTTTTTTTTTCCTTCTTTCTTGCCTCCTCAAATGGGAGGGGGAATGTAGTTTATATACTCATCAATTAGGGCTGATAGACTAATTTTTCTGACCTTAGGCTGACCCGGAAACATTATTTCCCGAATTGCAAACATAAAGACCCGATGCCCAAAAGAGACCGGGCCTAAAATAGGGCCAGGGACCAGGGCGCTGGGCACCATGGTCCTGAGGGACTAGGGCACTAGGCGCCATGGTCCCACCTCCTGGGACAGCAGGGTGCAAGGAGGGATCAGGCCACAGTGCAGAAATATGCAGTTTTTGGTGTCGTAAATAGGTTTCGGGGTCTCCATTCAGGTTCAACGTTGTGCCGCCATCGTGAAGACCCAAATGCAGTCGAAATTGCAAGTGTCACAATTTTAGGACGCTACATTTAGCCCCCACTTTAGTGGGAGTATAAGCGTACGCCCATACTTCCGGTAAAGTACAAGGAAACAACATTGAAAAACTTTCACCACGTCAAGGAGGCAAGATACACCAAGCCCCTAGTGGACTAAGGATCTTACGAATTTGATTGACAAAGTAAAAGAGAAGATCACGAGGGAAAACCATGACTATCAGTAGTAAGGTTCCCTCACTATGAGTCATGCAAGAAAGATATCAAAAATTTTCAAGGCAAAGCTAAATTTGTCAAGAAATTTTCAAGTATCTTGAAGAGATATGAACGGGGTGTATGCCCCCCTACGTTAAAGCGATCGCACACGCCTCATCGGGGGTGATTGCTTTAAGGTAGTGATACATATAAGAAATGAGAAGGGAAAGGAGCATGTTATCACAAGGATTTAGCCCCCAAGTGAGAGATAAGCCCAAGGATAATAGACACAAAACACAAAGCACGAGGTGACTTTGCTTTCCTTGGGGTCAGTATGTTGCATGATAATTCATGTATATCATATGTATATATGCATAATTGTTCTTCATTCCCCATTCAAGGAAGGTCACCTAGAAGAAGGGAACACATGTGTCTTTTGAGTCAACATGAGAGAGACCTTAGGCCGACCAGGAAACATTATTTCCCGAATTGCAAACATAAAGACCCGATGCCCAAAAGAGACCGGGCCCAAAATAGGGCCAGGGACCAGGGCGCTGGGCACCATGGTCCTGAGGGACTAGGGCACTGGGCGCCATGGTCCTGAGGACCAGGGCGCTAGGCGCCATGGTCCCACCTCCCGGGACAGCAGGGTGCAAGGAGGGATCAGGCCACAGTGCAGAAATATGTAGTTTTTGGTGTCGTAAACAGGTTTTGGGGTCTCCATTCAGGTTCAACATTGCGCCGCCATCGTGAAGACCCAAATGTAGTCGAAATTGCAAGTGTCACAATTTTCGGACGCTACAAATACATTTGCAAAAAAATTCATAACCAAAGATGATATGAGCTTCTCATTGGAATGTACAACTTGTGTTGATTTGGTTATAGAGAATATCAATAATGGAAGAGAATGTGATATACTCTTGGACGAAGTAGTGGAAGACCTCTTCCCTTTTCATGACAATAATTGGACATTGAAACTTTTGATGCAAACATAGAAACAAGTCACAATTGTTGGAATCGAGGATCACTAAGAGGGGAGTGAATCAATGATCTACTTGTTAGCAAATTTTCAGACTTGACTCTAAACCACTAGAAGCATACACATGAAATTGAAATACAGGGACATAAACAATCAACCACAAAATCAAAATACAGGATTTTTTACATGGAAACCCAAATGGAAAAAACTATGGTGAGATTTGAACCCACATTAGTATTCCACTATGGCCAGTAGCAAAACAATATTACAAAATGGGAATGCACAGGCATTCAGATAAACTGCCTAGAGCTCACTGATCAAATACAGTAAGGGCTACAACCCTTGAAGACTCACTGCCTTACTGATTAATTACAATTATGAAATATAGAAAAATTAACTCCAAAATACCATCTACAATGCTTGGATGAGTTCCAGTTAAGTTCCAAATACACTAACTGAATCACCTTTGTTATTATGCTTTGTTCTACCATGTTCTTTGTCTCAATCAGCTACTAGATCAAGAATGTGCATGTGAAACTACACCAAAATGGATTATCGATCACCACTCACTCGCATACAATCATATCATTCACCCAAAAAAATCATCTACACTGGTCTTATATATCCGCAATCACAAAATAGATAATTTACCATGTCAACATGTTGATGTAACGTGTAGTCATATGTCAGCTAGACCGGATCACCAAAACAACAATAAAATGATGTCTCTATATCAGTCCAATCACCCCAAACACGATTCATAGCTCCACAATCACCGGGAAGCTTTCGGACCAAAACTGCTCTATTCAACCTGAAATATTGGTTAACTGGCTACTGGTTGACGTCTTCTTCTAGAAATCAAGATCCATAATTACTGAATGGGAATCTCATGAATATTTACCATCAATGACAATCCTAAACCAATAATAAACCATCAGAAGTCATCAGATGAGTGTCGATTGTCAACAATCTCCCCCTTTGGCATTGATACCAACACTCATGAAAAATGGCTAAGTGTTGACAACTGTACACCGGATTAAAAGAATTTCTAAGGCTCCCCCTTAGATAAAGAATTCTGAAACTTGTAATTACAGGCTTCTATACTATACATTTTTCACCTTTTCTCTCCCCCTTTGACAACAATGCAAAAGATGGGGTGTTGTCCAAAATTTATATACAGAGATACTTGCTGGAGATATTACAAATACTTGAAGATGTCGACAAAAATGGTCTTAAAAAATTCTAGGTGAGTGTCCCACCCACTCTTCAAGTTATCCAAAACTATAATAAATGCACTAAATATAGTTGCATGAATTTCTACTTCCTTCAGATAAGATGAAACAGGTTGAGTCATTGCCTTCATGCAGTCTACCTTATTGCTTAACATGGTGTCCAACCAGGGGGCAATTAAGTTCACGAGATCACCAACTCTCCTCAAAATCTTGTCCTAGGCTCCACGACTTCAATTCGACATTGATCCTTATCAACCATGAAGCAAATAGTTTGCTCATACTTCTCCACAATATCCTTAGGGATTCTTTCTTTGTTCTTCATTGCAGCTTGGAAATATTGAAATAACCCTAGAGAGTAGATATTCTCATTGTGGCATCTCCTATTCCCCACAATCCCTCTTTGATTTGCATTGCCACTGGTCTATCATAGGCCCATTGGACATTCACACTGGGTATCTCATTCAAGAAATATAAGGCCAAGAAAATAAGAAGAGTTCCATATTTAAAAGTGTTCTTCTTGTCTTGCTTAATTTTCTTCAAATTACTCATCAGCTCATTCAGAAGGATTGTACATAGATCATACCTCATGTCATTCTTCAACATTTGATATGCAAAGTATATGGCAGTTCCAAAGACAGAGTTGTGTCTTCTTGACTAGTAAACTTTGTATTTGACCACCATTGATGCAAACTTCACATCATTCTCCAGAATGTCATTTATGGTCATCTCTTTGCTATTGAACTTGGAACCAGTAGTTGCTATCACTATTTTATTCGATACTTTTCTCAGACCAGGTACTTCACCGATTTCACTGAGGCATGTCACAACTTGAATTACCTATTTGGTAATATTTTGAGGCCTATCAAGCCATATGAACTCATCATGGACTCGACTGAGAATATACCGGATCCACTCTTCTTTGTTGAACAATAGGAAATTGACGAACTGCAAAAAACCCTTGTTCTAAAGAAACCTATACTCTAGTTTGAGGTTTCCCAAATTGTCTGCCAAATGTTTGTTATACAAGTTCAACATGTTAATGTTACCAAGATCCTCAATATCACAATGGATGTATGCCCTAATATCCTCATTGTGAAGGACGACATAGGGTACCAAAGAAAATGCACCTTCTGGATCATATTCCATGGACTTGAAAGGGTGTTTCTTGAAAATGGGTCTGGCTCTATCCTTAATCTCGACAACCAATGGGGTAGCAATACCAGAAGCTAAAGCCATTTCAAACTCAGCGCTTGCGGAAACAAATAAACTGAAACAGATAAATACCTTAATTCGTAATCGGGCATTAGAATTCTCTTTAGGATCGCTAAAATCATTGTGAGATTGCCAAATCACTTTACTCTTCTTCTCTGCACTATTATCTTGATCGCATTGTGACAAATGAAACTTTGAAATACTCATTTAACCTTCGAAAATCTAATTCTTCATTGCAATAAATGTTGTAACCGATTACCTTGATTTTCATAGAGTCGCTTACCGGAGCATCAAATCATCTCTGAAACTTGTAGATAACATCTGTGTATATAATTTAATCTTTTTGCAACCTTTCAAAATCGATTGCAGATCACTAAAGAGGGGGTTCTTAGAAACTACATGAAAAGTCCCCCCCTAAGGCATAAAGCCCTAGTTACCGGATGAAGATCTTGCACCGGATTCAGGTGCAGATCCATTGTCTACTTTGGATTTATCTTTTCTCACCCACGTCTTCTCATGTTTATCTATGATCTCTTCTACCTTTTCCTTTCCCTTCTCATCTGATTTGCTCTTGTCTACTAGAGCACTATTCTTACTTCTGCAATACTTTTCAATGTGACCTGTTTTGTTGCATGCATGACAAACAACATTCTGCACAGGTCTAAAGTTCATTTGATTTGGTCTCATCCTGCAATGGTTAGAGATATGTTCAAACATCCCACAAGAATAGCACCTCTTGTTTTGGAAATTAATCATTACTACTCTACACATATTTCACTTATGACCAAAATTATTGCATATGAAACACTGACCGGTAAAGGTAGGACCATTATTCATGTTGTTCATCCTACTTCTGCATTGATTCGCCATATGACCAAATTTATTGTAAGTAAAGCATCTACCATTGAATTTATGAGCATTAGGTTGTCTTACTGGAGGATTCTTGCTCTTCTTATGATCAGGTTTTGTATTGCTTTGTCCAGATCCAAAGGATTCGCCTTTCTCAAATCCAAGTCCTCACATGTCCTTTCCATGTCTCTGACTTTCCATCATCTCATCAATCCTTGATAAGCTAGCTTTGAATTTGTCTTTGTAATCATTAGCAATAGCAAGTTCATCTCTTAAGGCAGTAATCTGTCTTTCAAGTTCTTGACCATTATTCCTTGATTGTGTCAACTCAAGCTTCAAGTGATCATTCTCATAGGTAAGCCTGAAGCATTCATCAACTCTTTCCTTCAATGATTGTGTTGGATTCTCTTCACTTCTCTTCTGGTCCTCAATCTTCTTAGTCAGCCTCATCACAATTAATTGCATCACATTCTTCAATGCAACATTCTCTCTCTCATGCTTGTCAACTTCATCATCTTTACCCTGATTTTACATGATTTGATCTTCTTTCTCCTTAAGCTTGTCAATCAATTCCTTCCTCTTGTCTCTTGAAGTGCTCACTTGATCCTTCAAGTCATTAATGAAATCATCAACAACATTCAAGTTTTTCTTCAAAGAATTGATCTCATTCCTAGCAGCATTTAGATCCTCAAGTGCCACACTGAGTTGTCTCCGAAAACTTGAATCCATTGATTCAATCTCCTAGATCTTCCTCAAGTTGTTAAGCTTCCCTAGAGGAACTAGGCTCTGATACCAACTGTTGGAATCAGGGATCACTGAGAGAGGGGGATGAATAAGTGATCTACCGATTAGCAAATTTTTAGACTTAACTCTAAACCACCGAAACCATACACATGAAACTGAAATGCAGGAACATAAAAAAATCAACCACAAAATCATAACACCGGATTTTTTACGTGGAAACCCAAATGGGAAAAACCATATTGGGATTTGAACCCACAATATTATTCCACTATTGCCAGTAGCAAAATAATATTACAACATGGGAATGCATAGGCATTCAGGCACACTACCTAGAGCTCACTGCTCAAATACAATAAGGGCTACAACCCCAGAAGGCTCACTTCTTTACTGATTAATTACAATAATGAATTACAACAAAATGAACTCCAAAATAGAATCTGTAATGCTTGGATGATTTCTAGTTAAGTACCAAATACACCGACTGAATCACCTCTGTTGTTCTGCTCTGTTATACCATGTTCTCTGTCTTAGTCAACTACCAGATCAAGATTGCACATGTGAAACTATGAAAAAATGGATTCTTGATCACCACTCTCTCGCATACAATCATATCATTCACCCAAAAAGATCATCTACACTGGTCTTATCTATCTACAATCACAAAATAGATCATTTACCATGTCAGCATGTTGATGTAACGTGTAGTCATATGTCAACTAGACTGGATCACCAAAGATAAATGCGAATCAACAAAAACAATAAAATAATGTCTCAATGTCAGCCCAATCACCCCAAACATGATTCATATCTCCGCAATCACCAGAAAAATTCTAGACCAAAACCACTTTGTTCAACCTGAAATACCGATTAACTGGCTACCAATTGACATCCTCTTCCGAAAATCAAGATCCGTGATTACTGGATGGGAATATCATGAAGAGTTACCAACAATGACAACCCTAAACCAATAATAAACCATCAAAAGCCACTAGATCAGTGTCAATTGCCAACAACAACTACACTCAAACTTGTCAAAAACTTGTTGATGAATGTCTAGATCAGATTTGTGTCAATCATGAGAGAAGATTAGAAGTCATGATGAGTAACAATGAAAACAAATACATACATGATACAGACCTCTTATTGCAACAAAGTGTTTGTGGTATGATCTAGGTTGAAGGAGCAGGAAGAACTGCACAGTATATGCAAGAGGCAAAGTCAGAAATGGATGTGCTTCAACAAGATCAACAACATGAAATAGGGAAGTCTTTATTTGATTTTATGAATTCTAATAAATTTTCAAGAGAAATATCTTATTCATTAGTTACTCATGAGATTAGTAATGAAACTGTTAATGTTAATGACCATATGAGGGGAATTGATGTTGTACATCATGAAGAAGAGTTTCATACTTTGCAAGGAAATGATAGCGTGCAACCTACCTCAATAGAAGAAATGGAAAGGAAAATGAATCTCATGTCAAAATTGGTCATAAAGATGAGTGATCATGGCTTCTCACATAACAATTTAGATTTTGCAACATGTGATTGATGTAGGATTCATCCTTTGGGATCACATTTGGAGGTGAGTTGTCCATATTTTTTAATGGCCTGGGAGATTGCCATGGTAGGTGATATTGAAGATGAACATTCTACTCTTAATAATCTAGAGAGTGATGAACTTAAAGCTTTTGATTTTCTAGAAGAGAGATTTGAAGTGAATAGTCCATTGGAAGTTAAGCATCCCAATTCACCGCTTGGGATTGATCTTCATAATAATGATGTGTTAAAAATTAAAGTTAATATTGATGATTAGTTTGATGCATCACTAATGGATGTTGTTTCTCTTGAAATGTATGAACCTGAGTGGGATGACAAGTTCTACCTTGAGCTGGGACCTCATAACAATGAAGTCACTATGTAGGATCATGCTCCTACAACATGATCAAATCTGGTGGCTTCCTTCCTTTTCCTTCCATGTGTTGATTATTGTGTGTTTGAATACGAGGTGCGGGAAATACCAACATGTTTGTGGGTAGATCACGATTATAATGAAGACCCATAGTTGTTGATCTTTAACGCTTTTTGCTCTCAGAATGAATTGAAATTGCAAAAATTTAACATTTCTGAGTACAAAAATGAATTTAGTAGACTTAGGACTTGACCAACTAAGTTGTTACTACTGAACATAATGAAGAATCAATCAAGAAGTGGCCAAATTTTTTGTTGTCTCATTTTGTTAGGATCGAGTCTTAAGCTGGTCTAGTGTTAGTTTAGGCTAGCTAGGTAGGAGTAGTTTAGTTTTCTTTTTGTTTTCTATGGTTTTGGTATTTTTTGTCCTTCGGTCTTCCCTGTGTTTTTCTTTTTTTTCCTATGTTAGTTTTGTGTCTTCTTTTATTTCTTGTTTCTTGGTGTTGTTTGTCTTGTTTCTTCCTCTTTTCTTGTTCTTTCTTTTTGCTTTGGGTTGTTGTTATCCCATGTCGTGGTTCTTCTTGTCTCCTTGTTCCTTTCTCTTTCTTTTGTTTGGGGGTCCTTGTTCCAAGGTGGAAGTTGGGTTGTCGCATGAGGGTTATAACAGAGAGTGAATAAGTTAGGAGTTTTCTACATTTATTTATGAATACTTGATAAGTCACTTGCCTTATAAAATTTAGTTTACTTTCATACTTTTCAATCTTGAGGGTGCTAACATGTATCTTGACTTAGTACATTTCTAAATTTCTAGGAAGCACTTGAAGACCTATCATGAGCTACACAGCTTAAGAAATACATAAGTTAGTTTATATCATGTTTGGTAACTCTATCTAAGGTGAAAAATCCAAAGGTTTATGTTTCCTTCACGATGTCCACTGTGGTTCCCAACCCAATATTGAACTTCATTGTTTGAAAATTGAGAAAAGTGAGAAAAGAATGCAATCATCATAAATATAACAAAAAGGGAAAGAAGAAAGAATTATCAAAATCTCAATTCAAAAGGGCCATTCAAGTACCTCCACCAGGCCTATAGATGCTCGGCTGGCAGTGGAGAAATACTTGAGGGGAACCAAAGGTATCTCTGTTGGGGCTATAGATGCCTGGTTGGCAGGGGAGCTATGCCAAGGATAACATTGCACGTTGGGAACTACAAACTTCACCTATGTAGCCTAGATAGAGTCTACCTTGATTGGTTGTAATGAAACTCAATGGATGGTTAATGAATCATTTGTACACACTTATGGTTTCAGTTATAAATTGGGCCTCTTTGGTGTATTGGGGCTGGATTATGTTTGGTTTTCTTTGAGATGTCTTGTATGAGTGTAAACCAGAGATTCTAGGTTCTTGAAGGTTAAGTGCTTGAAAATGCATAGAAGCATTTTCCCAATCGAATCGCCATTTTTTATGTCTTGCATAACACACCCCAACTTTTCACTTCCCAAGTTGGGCCCCCCTTCTTCTTCGTTTTGTCTTCATCCCATTTTCTTTTCTTTCGCACTTCGGAACCCCAGGTTCTCGGGATCCTGAAGTGTGTTTTGTTCCTTTTGTTTCTTTTGCTTTGTTTGACTTCAGAGTTTCGAGATTTTAAAACCCCGAAGTCTTCATTGTTCTCCGCTTTGACACTTCATGACTCTGGAAACTCAGAATCCTGAAGTGTCCCTTTGTTGGTTTCCCTTTGATTTCAGAACTTCGGAACCCCGAAGTCCCAAAGTCCCATGTTTTCTTCTTGGAGCCCCGGGATCTCTAAATTCTAGAATCTCGGGTTATCTCTTCATTTTGTGCATTGCCTTGGAACCCTAGAGTCCCGAGGTGGTGTTCTATTTGTTTTCTAGAGTCTTGGGATCTCAGGATCCTGAGCTTCTTTGTGTTTTGTTTGTCGGACTTCAGAGTTTCAGAATACTGAAACCCCGATGTCATTTGCATTAAAGAGGTTGTACAGTCACCTGAGGGGGTATAAATAGTGTTAAACAAGTCATTTCAACTCATTTGTGCACTCAGTTATTCTGAATTTCTATGTTCTCTTTCAATGATCTTGCTTCCCGCAATGCACGTTTTTTGTCATCCTTCCTTTTCCAGGTAGGCTTTTGTCTTCCTCTTCTTGTTTTCCATGTTTCCTACTTTCTTAGTTTAGGGTTTAGTTTAGATTTCATGCTTTCAATAAAATCTATTTTGATCGATCCTTAGGATTTTTGGCCTTATTTCTAAGTTTTAGGATCTCAGGTTCCCGGAATCCCAGAACTTCCTTTTTCCCCACTTTGAAACTTTGGGTTCCCGAAGTTCTGAAGTGCCCCTTCGAGATTCCAAAACCTCAGGATCCCGGAGCCCCTTATGCTTCCAAGTTAAACTCCTTCGAGATCCCGGAACCCCGAAATCCTGGAGACCACCCTAAGAACTTGCCTTTGAGCACTTTGGAACTCTGGGTTCCCATAGTCCAAAAACCAATCTTTTGAAGAGTTCCTCCTTACCCAAGAACCCTGGAAACCTAGAGACTATATTGAGAGGTGTTATGAGCTCCTCAGAACCCTGGAGTTCTGAAATCCAGTCTTGCAAAATTCTTCCTACCCTAGAACCCCGAACTTCCAAAATGAATACTTTTTATGCCTTATATCATTTCACGGTTTGATAATCCTGAAACCTCAAAGTAGGTCTTTGTTCTCACATTTTAAACCTCAGGATCCCAGAACCCCAAAATCTCAAAATCACTTGTAATGGTTTCTTTTTAAACCTCAGAACCCCGAAACCCCAAAGTTCCAAAGTCTCTCATACTTTGTCAAATATCATGTAGTTGATTAAATATCTTTTGTTGTAGGTTGAAGCAAGCTTATGGAACCATCTATATCCAATCGAAAGAAGACCAAAGAAGAGTTAAAGTTGGAGAAAAGCCCACCCACGATGAAGTACCTGTACCAGGGTCAAACCTTGGTATCCAAGCAAGATGGAGTGTTACATCAAGAGACTATACTTAGTAGATAGGATTCTTATATTGCTGACCACTTTGCAGCCATTGTTGAATTCAACGTAGAAATAATAAATAGATACATGTATGTGGTATTCCAGTGTCAGGGAGCAGAGCAAATAGTTGATGAAATGGTAAGTAGGTTGGGAAGAACTAAAGAAATTCTAAGTGTCTCAAATTTCCACCTAACGTATGTGGTTGATCCTTTGTCCACTTTCATAGATTTCTTCACAAGCAACTACCAAAACTACAAGAAGAATACAAGACAAACATGTAGTTAGTCACATAATGCATGTCAAAGCAATGTCACTATCATAAATCACTACAGCATCAATAGACACTTCATGTTACACTTGCCTTGCTTTCGCACCACCATTGCATGATTCAAAGGTCCTGGAGCTAATGCACCATCAAGAACATGAACTGCAAGCACCAATTTAGTAACAATTATTTGGAGTTCATAGGCAATGACTTGCATGTCAACTACGACTCCCACCATTTTGTAACCTAAGTTTTGGAACGATTAATTCCTAGGGTGTAGGGATGAAACACTATAAATTATAAAGTTTGGGCCATTTAGAGGGTCCGCAAAATGATGATTCAAGGTCATTTTAGTTAGAGACTTTATACATTTTCTGCAATTTCTTTCTTAGATCTATTTTGTTATCTATTTTTGAAGATTAATACAAAGCAACTTGTGGATTGCTTGATCTACAATACATGTTTTTGTAGTTGATGTTCTTCATAGTCTGGTATCTTCTCTCATTCTAATCAGCAACGTGTCCTTTTAGTTTTATTATTTATGAATCATATTATGCATGTGAATGGTATATGAGGATGAAATAGTAGAGCAATTTTATGATCTTTTGATATCTAATTATGTTTATATGTGAGTTGACTGACTTTGAATATTTGTTGGAACGTTACGTAACTGTTGCTTTAAGTGTTATTGATAATACCTCTATGTGATAAACCAACTTTATAATTCACTTAGTTGTTAGTATTGATTTCATTTATCTCTTGTTACCCGGACCTATCTTTTGACATTTCTTTATCAAGTGAAAATCGAAAATACAAAAAAAAAAGACTCACGCTTGTTTTGTTCCAACCAACAGGCCCCTTGATAGGTACAGTTACATCAACCACCAAGTTATGCAACACCATCGTGACCCGACTATAGACACCTTGGAGTTGTTAGTCTTTAATATTGATAAATTTTTAGGAGAGGTGTTATACATTTTCATATTCTACCTGAGTGTTGATAAGTGTGTCAAAACACCTGTCAACAATAATATGATTAAACCGTTGTTTGAGGTCATCCACCATCCATTTGTAGGGCATCAAATTGTCATATTTGGTGGTATAGTAATAATTTACTTGATTTACTATGATTTGTGAGTCTCCATAGACATTTAAATCTATTATTTTCTATTGTATAGTAGTGTGAAGTCCTGTGATAAGGGTTTCTTATTCAACTATGTTAAATTGGTGCATGGGAAATTTATTCTGTATGATTTTGGAATTGAATTGCCTTGAGGAGTGACAAAGAGAATTCTAACACCTACTCCATGGTTGGTATAGGACCCATCAAAATATAATTTCCATCTTCTAGAAGTTTCCAATGTGAATATTGTTTCATCGGGAAAATCGGTGAGCAAGGGATGACCATCTTGTACTGGTGCTTCTACCAATTGGTCTGTTATTATTTGTAATTTGATTTCTTTCCTACCAACATACTCAATTTCAAACTCGCTTATGATCATGAGCCATTTGGTGAGTCTACCTATTAGTGTTGCTTTGCTTAGGAGATACTTGAGTGGATCAAATCTTGCAATGAGTCGCACTTCGTGGCTAAGCATGTAAATGTCTGAGTTTTTATGACACAAAAATTACTGCCAGGCATTCCCTTTCTATAGGAGTATAATTTAGCTCATACTCTACAAGTTTTCTAATGATATAGCAGATAGCTCTTTCTTTTCCCTAGCCGTCATGGTGTGCCAAGAGTGCTCCTAAAGATGAGTTAGTTGTTGATATGTACAATAGCAAAGGTTTGCTTGGTGTAGGAGGTACTAAGACTGGTGTCAAAAAAAGATAATCCTTCAATGCTTGAAATGTTTCCTAACATTTCTTTGTATATTTAAAAGTTAACCCTTTCTTCAAAAAATGTTGGAATGGTTGACATTTATCAGCTAATTGTGCAATAAAGTGTCTGATGGGTTGCAACATGCCTTATAAGCTCTCGAGTTGTTTGAATGTGGATGGTGATGGCGTTTCTAGAATGGCTTTCCCTTTTATAGGATCTACCTCAATAACTCTATTAGTGACAATGAAGCCTAAGAGTTTGCCAACTGTCACACCAAAGACACACTTCTTTGGAATTAGTCGGATGTTATATTGCTTGAGCCTATCAAAGATCCTAGCAAGAACATCAAGGTGGTCATCTCTGGTTCTAGATTTTGCCAACAAATCATCAACATAGTCTTCCATGATATCATGTATCATATCATGGAATAAAGTCATCATATACCTTTGGTAAGTGGCGCCAACATTTTTTAGGCCAAAAGGCATCATGTTCCAACAATATGTTCCCCATGGAAAAGTGAATGTTGTTTTGTGTTGATCCTAATTTGGTTCTACCCAAAGAAACCATCCATGAGTGATAGCATTTCATGTCCAATAGTTAAGTTTGTGATCATATCAATGTTTGGGAGTGGAAAATCATCTTTTGGACAAGACTTATTCAAGTCTCTGAAGTTTGTGAAAATTCTGATGCCTCCAATAGGTTTAGTCACTAGTACCAAATTTGATATCCATTCTGCATAGTCAGTTGGCCTGATGAAGCCCACATCTAGGAGCTTTTGTAATTAACTTTAACTAACAAGGCAATTTGTGAATGCTTTTTTTGGAGCTTTTGTTTATAGGGCTTTGTTCTTGGCAGTAGTGGCAAATAATGTAGCACAAGTTCCAAATCCAGTCCTGGCATGTCAACATATGACCAGGCAAAGTTTATTGGCATTTGTTTAAAGAAATAGATGAATTTCTCCTTCTGCTTGGTCCTCAAGGATTGGGCCAAGTGTATCTTATGTACAAATTTGATATCCCCAATATTGACTTCTTCTATCTTTTCTACCAGCAAGTTTGATCTTTCCTGATCAATTGGGAGATCATCTAGTTTATTCTTTCTTGTATTTTCTTCTTCTTTAGAATCTCCCAGATTAGAACATGAGATTGTCTATCCAAAATATGTTGTTCTATCCAAATATATGGCAAATCCAACCTTATGATCTCAATAAGGTAATCCTTCTCATGCACCCATGAATTTTGTTATGGCTTCATCATTTTTAATCCAATCTAGGTGTGGTTGTTTTGGTTGCCCCCAGTCTATCAAATGTGGATAAATGAGACAAAGGTCTTTTCCTTCATCTGAATGAGGTGTTGTTGATATCATGCACATTCTTGTATCAAAATGATGCCTCTAGGAATTGGGATCTATTGTCTTGTCTTCATAAATGATTTCATTATTAATAGGTGGTTGATGATCATAAGACATATCCACTGCATAGGCATTATTGCTATGCAAAGACATCCATTCATATTCATAGGAATCTATCTCAGTTTCAATATATGTTTCTATGTCTGATCCTTGTTCATAAGGTTCATCAATATCTTCAATGGAAGGGAGTGGAGTTTCTACAACATTGACGATCAGTGGTATGTTTGTATGATTGGTAGACCCTTCTTTGTTATTGAGATAACACTCATCTATTGGATTGGAGGTTCTGGTGTTCTACCATTTGATTCATTGGCAAGTGTAATACTAGTCACCATAACCAAATTTGTGTGAGATGATGGTGCAAGCCTGATATTTAAATCTTCAACATGTGCTATACCAGTTCTTGTTACCAGATTTGCCTGTGATGATGGTGTAAACACAATCATTGTCAATTTGTTCTGATTAGAAGATTTTGGATCAGTAATTACTCTAGTATGATGGGGTGTTGTTGGAGTATGCACATTCAATATAACCAAGGTGTTTAGCCTTTTTATTGATCTTTGTGTCACATTTCCATATCCCAGGCCTTGGTTTCTTGGATTCTTTGAAGGTAATATTGGTTCTATGATTGCTTGAGCTTGTGCCCCCAATCCTGTTGTACCATCATAGCCATGCCTTTGCAACATTTTGAAACCATTTCCATATTGATTGAAGGGGAGTTTGACTATCTGATTGTCTTTCTCTTCTCTATATATCTAGTATTCACATCTTCCTCCAAAGATTCCTCATTTAACTCTCCCCATCTGAAAAATGAACAAGCGTCTAAATACTTGAATATTTCCTTTCCTTTGTCTTGACTTGTTGGATATTTTGGTGCTCTCCTAATAGACCTGGGGGATAGAGACTATTGGAGTTGAGGAAAAATCAACTCTATAGCTCCCAAAGATCACCTACTTGCAAACTTGTCATAGAAGGAGAGAAGCAAAAAGGCTATGGAGGCCAGAATTCAGAGATCCGGAAAAGAGGAGTCATATTGATTGTGCAACAAGAATGCAATTCAATAATTACAGTTGTTATGAAATTACAAAGAGAGAATCCTTATAAGAGGATACTCAAAACCCTAAAGGTGAAAACCCTAAAGAATTATAAGATTCCTAAGTTTCGCTTAAGCATAGAGTATAATAGACTAATAATTAAATAATTATTAGCTAATAAAAGATTACTCTAACACCCCCCCTTAAGATGAACTTATGGAGTAGCTTAAAAATAACTAAGGACTAAAAACACATGTAAAAAATGCAAGAAAGCAGCAATGGGTCCCGACAACTAGGCCTGATGAGGTACCCAAGTACAATAAAATCTCTGTAAAGTGGAGAAAAAAGGAGAAAAATTTGTGGGAACAAAACTCCTCTCCAAGAAGAGATGAAAGCTTAATTGAAGGACTAAGAAGCCTCCAAACAAGAGTGTTCCAGAAGATAGGAACAAAAAGAAGAGAATGAAGAACACCACTGAAGCATGAAATAGTTGCAAACATTGTTGAAGAGTAACTGTTGATCTGAAGAACCTCCACTGAAATAGAACATGACCAGGTAGAGAAGACTATAATCTGCATGAGCACCCTCAAATGACACTACTCAAATCAGATGGCAAACAACTGAACTCGAAGATACAGATGGCATAAAACACCAAAGCCTGAAGAGCTGATCAATTGAACCAAGGAAGCATTAGAACCAACAGGACAAACCTCCCCATAATGTTGAAAAGGGAGAGGGATAGGTACACTAAAAAGAACGACCAACAAGAACTGCATGACGAAGAACAAGGAACATCGAAGGTGTAGAGAAAGTACATAGTGTTGTGGAAGGAACACTCACTTGAGACATATCATGAGGCTAATGTCATGGAAGGAACACTCATGTGACAAAGGTAGATGGCAAACAAAGGCAAACATCAACCCCCCCATGGCACTTTATAAGTAGTGCATATACAATAAGTCACAAGATGTGCAAGATCCCAAGTATACAATGCATGATGGCACTTTATCTCAGTGTGTTTGCATAAATTAAATGCTACTATGATCAGAAGAGACAGAAGATTGGAAACAGAAAGAACAGCCAAAGATGAGACGTCCTACTCAAAGAAAGAGATCCTAGGACTGGAAACATCCAAGATATTCACCAGAGTGTTGAAAAGAAAAAAATCGAATAAAAGATACCTAGAGAAGAATATGAAAATAAAAATCATATGAATGGAAATAACACGGAACAATTTTTCCAATGATATAAAGTTTTCAAAAAACGGAGTCTGGATGCTCAAGTTATGTCTCCCAGAGTGCAAAAAGAAACCTTTGGCTTTGATAGAAAAAAACACCATCAAAAAAGAAAAATCAAAAGTTCAAACCACCGAATCTAGATAGAGCTTGGAAAGAGCTTTCCGATGATATAAGGTTTTTTGAAAAGCGCTGACGCATTTGTAGGTACAGTCGTATGGATTTTCATGCCTCAAAAAATGTGCCAATAAAAAATGATGCCCTTGTCACCAAAAATAGGCAAATTATATATCAGAATTCATGGAATCAGCCTTCTGAATCCAACTGTGAGGTCCTTTTGGCATCAAAATATACCAAAAAAACAACCACCCCTAGAAATAGAAAAAACAACTGCACAAACCCTTGAATACACAGATCTAAAGAACAAGGCCCAAATTCTCTCATGAAGAGAACACAGGCATGCAGATCTAGAGCTCTGATACCATATTGGAGTTGAGGAAAAGTCAACTCTATAGCTCCCAAAGATCACCTACATGCAAACCTGTCACAGAAGGAGAGAAGCAAAAAGGCTATGGAGGCCAGAATTCAAAGATCTAAAAAAGAGGAGTCATATTGATTGTGCAACAAGAATGCAATTCAATAATTACAGTTATTATGAAATTACAAAGAGAGAATCCTTATAAGAGGATACTCAAAACCCTAAAGGTGAAAACCCTAAATAATTATAAGAGTCCTAAGTTTAGCTTAAGCATAAAGTATAATAGACTAATAATTAAATAAATAATTATTATCTAATAAAAGATTACTCTAATAGAGACAACTACCCAACAAATAGTGTTCCGAAATAAGAATATTCTCCACATCCTTCATCCTTGATTTGTAGGGGTGGTGCAGTAGGTGTGCAAGATGAAGTTGCCTATGTATCCACAATTTTCAAGGATTCTAGTTGTGAGGTAAGATGAATTGCTTGATTGATAGGGACTTGGTTATATGTGCTCATTATTAGATTATTGCAATGTTGAAAGGGTTTGGATCACCTTGTAGTGTTCTCTCAATGTCTTTATATGGAAACTTAACACATTGATGAAAAGTTGACGACATGATCTACATGGCATGTATCCATGGGTGACCTAGTAACATGTTGTATCCTAGTTCTCTATCTAGCACTTGGAATGTGACATCTGTAGTAACAGGTCCTACTTGCACGGGTAGAGTGACTACACCTTTCGATGGGCGTTATTCATCATCATACGCTTTAATATTTATTGTTTTGGTAGGATCAATGTGTAGGTGAGAATAACCCAATGCTTTGATTAGATTGAGAGTGCATATGTTTAGACCAATGCTGCCATCTATCAACACTCTTTTGACTTTTTTCTTATGGACAAAAACTTCTAGATGTAATGGATCATTATGCAAAGGTTTGTTTGTTGGGACATCTTGCTCTGTGAAGGCCACATGGGGAGCAATAACTAGATTTCCAACCATGGCTTGGAAGGTATTCTCATCTATGTCTCTAGCGATGATGGACTCATGAAGTGCTTTATACAAGATTGCTCTATGATTTAGAGAGATGCGAAGCAATTCAAAGAGTGATATTTGTGTTGTAGTTTTCTTCAATCAGTAAACAACATTGTAATTCCTCGTTGGCGTAGGAGGATTAGAAGGGAATCCTTGCAATCTGACCTTTGATCAGTGGGTAAAAACCACACAATCCTGATTCCTTGGGTTGACAATAATTGTGGCCACTATCTCATCACCTTAGTTGAGAGTATTAATTATGTAATCATAAGCTACCTCAATGTAGTTGGCTTGGTTATCTCGTGCATTTGAGCTTGAAGCTTTTCCTTTGCCATGATTGACAAATGGGTCTTTGAAAATGGTAAGACCTGTATTAGCAGAGTTTTTATTATCAACAATGATATCCCCTTGATCTATGAGGTCTTGAATCAAGTTTTTGAGCTTATAGCAACTTGATGTTTTGTGGCCCTTGGTACAATGATATTCACAAAAATTGTTAACGTTCCACTTAGTTTGTTTGAAAGGACCTGGTTCATATGGCCTAACCTCAGGTAGAGTTTTGACATTTGTTTGTATCAGTTTCTTGAGTGTTGACTCAATTGGTTCTCCAAGTGGTGTGTAATTTCTTCTTGGTGTATTATTCCTTAGAGGTCTAGAATTGGTAGGCTACACTGCATTTCCATTTGTTGATGTTGCATTGTTGTCCTGGGACTATTTTATATTTAGCGCAAAAGGATTGATTGGTCCTTGTAGCGAGACTACAAGCTAAGCTTTGTTCATAACACGAGCATCTACAATGTCGTCACTTGTCACATTTACATTTTTCAACCAGAATTTTGACTTCTCATTGTTTGTATTACTAGTCAAGCCACTTTCTTTATTGGTCTTCAAGATACCTTGTTCAACAAGACCTTTATCACTTTAAGCCTTTCAAGTTGTAATTTGTTTGAAAGTGTTGAGACACTGCATTTGTAGTGGGTATTGGATTCGGGGAATAAGATTTTTTATGAAAATATCCACTTTTTCTTCCTCTGGAATGTGACTAGGACATCTATGCTAAAGAGATCTCCATCGCTGTAGATATGAAGCAAATGTTTCACCTTCCCTTTTTGTGGTAAGACATAAATCCACCAGAGTCACTGGATTATCTATGTTGTGAGAAAAGTTTGTTATGAACTACTTAGCTAATTCTCCTCATGAGGTGATGTTTGGTAGCATAAATGTGAGAACCATTCTAAGGTTGATCTACCAAGACTTTTAGGGAATAGACAACTTGTGGCTATATCCTTTTTCATGAATGTTAATATCGCTAGGGGCTTCATCTGACAACTTGTGGATATATACTTTTTCATGAATGTTTACTTTTTTTTACTTTAGCTTGCATATGCACGTAGTGTCATATGACCGCTAAAGTGGGGAATAAATATAATGTCTTAAATTGTACACCCTTGCTAGGGTGGTACAATTCTATGCTTAGTTTAGCACCTGTCTTAGTGTCTTTGCATCTTGCATTGTAATTTCCCTTTAAGAATTTAATTAATTAATTTAATTTAATCTAAAGTCATATTTCATCACTCCCCACATCATAAAATTGGGCCTTTACCCTAAGTGCGCCCCTTTTAATTTTATTCCTCCAATAAATCATTAAATCATAAACCCTAATTATGTCTTTTTTCAACCTTTAAGGCCCGATTTTGCATATCAGAACATCTTGAAATCAGTTGTAACTTAGGGTTTATGATTTAAACCCTCAACCTAAGTAAATCAACTCATACAAAAGGGTTTATTTAATAATTATAAGGGATTCACTCTAATATCATCATATCTAACGGCCCTGAAAATTTGGTGAAAAGTTGGTTGGACCGTGTGTAAGCTACGCATGTTTCCTAACATTTTTTTTGAAATTTTGGGAGCATAATTCTATGATATTATAATGCTTAACCCCAAGAAATTGGTAGAAAATTCAAACCCTAGGCTTGTCTAAAGATGAACTTAAGATCTAGGGTTTCATACATAAGAGCTCTCTTTCTTCATTAGAAGGCCTGAGAATTTTTTTGGTTAAGGAACCTTCTATGCAGTGAAAGAGCAGGTCTTTTGGAGTCTTCAACAACACTCAAAAAAATCTATCAAGAAAACATCAAGCATTCTTTCATCAATTCAGGGAGAAAGCAATAGGAGATCACTGACTAAAGATTGGCTTGTACCCCTCCCTTTGGTTTGGGTATGATTTCATGTTGTTTCCATGTCTTTGTATGAGGTTCCTCACATCAATTTGAAAATTTACATTTATGCTTTAGATCACTTAGCATCATTTATTTAGAGTATTTACTTTGTCAATTACAAGCATTTAGGGTTTACTCTTTAAAGCATAGGGTTACTCTAGATTGTTTGCATTCATCATTTTAGGATCTTGCACACACACAAGATTCCTGCACACACTATTTTACTATACAAATTAGCTATTTGTTGAGGTGGAAATCACCAAAATAGGGATTTAACTAAGGCAAAACCCCATATAGCCACCCAAAACCCTATTTTCAGTTGCGGGTGTAGGTACAGGTACCCGAAAGACTTTCAAGACTACTAAAAGGCACAAGGATTGTCTTAAGGCCTCAGATCTATCCCAAAATAATCAGGGATAGTGGCATGTTGCCCTGGTCCTACCCAGAATAGGGGCGTGGCACCCTGGTCCCCCCACTTTTAGGTGATTTTCAACAGGGTGGAATCTCAGGACCTCAAGTTTGCAGACCTTAAGTTGCAGCCCCTGTTAGACAAAACAGGACTAGGGCATGACACCCCTATCCTGAGAAGTTTGGCTCATTTTTCAACACTATTTACACATAAAAATTCCTCCCCCTTCTCTTCTCTCAATATCTCAGTTTCAGTCCTACAAGTTTCTGCAGTTTTAGTTCATATATGCTTCATTGATCATCTCCTAGTCTAGTTCATCAATCACACCCTATTTTTCATATCTTCTCTTCATATACAAAAAGAGGAATAGAAAACCTAAGATATAATCCTTGGATCTCTCTTTCTCACAACAAGTAGCTAAATTTATCTATCTCCCTAGGCTCTTTCATATTCCCAATGTGCTGGCAAAAGTGGGATTAGGTCCTAGTCACCCGGTCTTGCTTTTTCCCCTCCACATTTTGGTGAACCCGACGTGAATCCAATCTTCTTTAATTTTGATTTATGTTCTCAAATCCAAGTAATTTTTCTATTTCAAATTTAAATTTACATTTACAAGTTTCAATTTCTTGCAAATTTCAAAAATTTAGAGGTTAATTTTGTTAAAACCCTAATTTTTCAATTCAAAATTGAACTTGTGGATAGCTTAATTTGGATCATTAATTTCAAATCTGATTTAGGAACACGTTTTACTCAGAAATTTCATTTTCTAAATCAACATTTAGAGTGCTTGCATTGGTTAAAATTGAACATTTCCTTCTATTTTGCATATGTTATCATTTGAAAGAGGAAAAATATTGTCATGATGCATTCATTTCATAAATGTGATAATGGGTTAGCTTCCCTTGCTTCAATTTTTCCATCTCTTAAAGAACCTCCTCCTATCTATGACAACATTTTAGTGCCTAGAAGAGTTGTTACCAACTCCTTCAAAACTCTCCCATGCTCTAAGTATGAAGATTTGAAGAGTTATCTTGAAAATTCTCCTAAAATGTGTCCTTCCCATCTAGCTATCTTAGACAAAGAGGATGATATCATAAACACTTTTCTTAGTGCTAATTTGCCTTCTTTACATGATGCCTCTCTAAGTGAAAAGGTATTGATGGACATGGACTTATCTTCTCCTAAATTTGGTCTTACCAATGGGGGCATGTTAGTGCGTAATGCTCCGCCAGGAACCCCAAAGGAAAACCCACAACAAGGGTGAAACAATTTTTTTTTTAAAGTATAAACATAATAAGTGCATTAAACACAACATGCACGATAACACAAGCGAAAGACTTACACCAGAATTCCTTAAGGGTTACCAACAAATAATTAAAACCAAAAGATAAATTCCACAATCCAGATTAATCCAAAAATCCATCATTGACTCAATGATCACAAGAAGCCATATACAATAACAAATTACACCATTGAAAGATAGAAAGGATACAATATAATTTCTCTTCAATAAGAATGTACACATAACATAAAGGAAACTGATAAATAACATCCCAATCTTAGGATTACATTGCTTTTCCAATACATGGTGACGCCCTCCTAAATGGCACAAGGTTAGTCTATGATCAAATAACACAAAAGCACACAAAATATTAGTGTTAGTCAATCTAAAACTAAACATATGAAGGCATACCAAAAGAGACACAAAGAGACATGCTAATATATCTAATAAGTAAAACAAAGATCATGAGACATCTCCAACTGCCTCTTAGCATGGCCTTAGCTTCTTCTCCCTTGTTCCTCTCCTCTCCAAGTTCCAAAATAGTGTAGCTCTCAGTATCTTTTTGCACCATGGATGCTTATGGAGGATTGAGATTGTAGTATAGCTCCAAATATGAAATGAAAAGCTAATACTAATCTATTGATGCTAAAATGATTGATTTTTATCTAAAATAACAAGATATTAGATAATTATGCTAAATGCTCTCTAAAAATGCCTATAGCTTAAATGCATACAAGTTTTCAGGATCTGGAGTATGAAGGAATGGGCTCTATTTATAGGAAAAATGGAGCAATGGATGGCCAGGATTGAAAGATTTAATCAAGGGTCAAGCTTGAAAGTTGGGGATCCATATGCACAATTGGCACCAATAAAATAGTGACAAGTGTCAACACAGGATTGGGTTGAGAGAAGAGGTTGGAGGCATTAAAGGCCTGAGAAGACTTCATGGTTATCTAAAGGCTAAGGGTCAAGTCTAAATTAGGATTGCCCACTGGATTAGGAGTTAATGCAACGATAAACCTTTGTGCAAATGATTAAGAGATAATCCTGGTCAAAGCATTAAAGGCTTGATGAGACCCTTGGGTTGGGTAGAGGTTGAGTCAAAACAAATGTTTTAACCATGTGGGAGGGTTTGGGTTAACCATTAATGGTTATTGGAGACTTTGGGGATTAAGTGGTTGAAAGTTGGAAGCCTTTAATGGCTATCAAAGACTTTGAGGATTTAAGTGGTTGAAGGTTGAAAACCTTTAATGGTTATCCAAGACTTTGAGGATTTTGAGAAGTGACTTCCCTTTGCTTAGGAATGTGACAATATTTAGGGGATGGATTAGACTAATTAGGAAGGGGTTAGAAGAATCTAGAAGGGGATTAGATTTTGCAAGTGGATTTGGTGGGTGAGGGAAAAAATAGGATTTTATTTAAAATAAAAATTCATTTATTTCAAAATGTGTGCAAGTTGCATTTGTAGGAAAATGCAAGTGGGGGGGGATAATGATTTAAATAAATGTTTTATTTAATTTATTTAAAAGAGGAATAGGGGGATATAATTAAATAAATTGATTTTATTTATTTAATTGATTGAAATTTGATTTAATGAATTAATTAAAATAAATTGAATAATTTATTTAATTAGTAGAAGAATGTTTGGGGATGAATTAATTAAATATTAATTTAATTAATTGATGGTTAGTGGATTTTTAATCAAATAAATACGAAATATTCATTTAATTAAAATGGACAGATTTATGTGACTACACATGGCTTCTCAATATACATATAAAGATACAATTTAACCAATAACAAGGTTACAAAAGATCATGAAACAATGACCACATAGGTCTCCAAATAATAATAATCTCCAACCTGAGATAGAGCATGAGCCACGATCCACAGAAACACCTACGAAGCCAATCCTCATGTGAAGGTACAATCAAGAACATCTGATGGGAAGTGGCACTACCACCCGACCATGTAATTCCCAAAACGGAATCACCCCACCGTGCTAGGAGATAGCTGAGGACCCTCAAGAAAGCAAAAGCATGACATGGTCGACCAAACAACACAACACCGTGACCGCACAATACAACTCCACAATAATCCAGGTGACTCAACATCACAAATACACAAGTGAACCGACATCACACACACAAGTGACTCGACATCACAAACACAAGTAAACCTAAAGAGAGAGTGCCATCACATAGATTATGATGGTTACCATGGTCGGCCTCCATAGGTCCCGGCTCACTGTCCTAGGAACCTTTCCTGAACCTCTAGCTCCAACTAAGTCTCATGCAAACCCTACCAGCCTTTCGTGAAGACAAGGTGGTCGGTTTGCCATTCCAAGCCTTCTCACTACATTATGAGCCTTAGTACAAGCACTCACCTATGCGCAAGGTACAATATCTTTATTAATGTTTGGGATCTACCCACCTAATCAAAATTAGATTATCGTGTATTATCATACTTTCGAAGGGTCATCCTACCAACCTCTTTGGGTGCATCCCCCATTCAAAAGCCACTCTCTCAAAGGACACTAACCAAGCATGGTCACTCCACGAGGACCCTATGGCAAAGCAGACAACCATAACACCACTATCCAAATACAAGTGGTCAAAACAAGGACATACTGACTCTTGGTTAACCATAAGGCAAGACACTACATGGTTAAGACAACGAAGTCATCATATATCACCTGGTCAAGGAACCAATTATGCCACCACAGGACAACTGAACCACAGACCAGAAATAACACAATATAACTCTTGCAAGGAAAGCTAATTTCACTAAGTCTGCACTTAGACAATCTTTGAGAAAATCAGCATCATAAGCACTTGCAACATCATTGATTGAAAATTAAATAAAATACTCTTTTGCCATTCACATCTATTCAATTTCCAAATCAATATTCCATCAAGGATAAAATTCACGTCAAATACTCAACCGAATAAAAACATGAATTCCTAACAGGTATTTAATTTATTTCCAAAATATATCCAAATTAACCAATTTGAATTACTAATTCATGCCTTGATTTCCAAAGATAACTTGATTAATCCACTTAATAAAAATCACTTGAAAATCACTATTTTATTTAACATAAAAACCACTTAAAAAAATATTTCATTTTATAAAAATTAAATTCATAGAATAAAGGAATTTGCATCGCTAAGGGTACAAGGCCATGCGGGGGCCAAGGCCAACCCGCAGTAGTGTTGTTGTTGAGGCTGCAGACACTACCTGTCGGTAATGCTGTTGTCGATCGCTAGCAAGACTACCGACCAGTAGCGTTGCTGCCGACCGATAGCAGATGCTACCGACCAGTAGTGTTGCTACCGACCGGTAACAGTCCTACCGACCAATAGTAATGCTACCGCAAAGCAGTACTGTTGACTAGTACTACTGCTACCTATGGGCAGCAGACACTACCGACTCGCGTGGTGGGACTAGCCCACCACAGGGTAAGGTAAAGTCCACGTTGATAAAAATTCATACTTCCCAAACGTTTAAAAATCAAAATGAAACTAAATTGTTTAAACATGAAAACGATTCATTTCCAGATCATTTCACGGGCACACACACACAGTGCCAGGATCCAAAATTCAAAGGGATATTTCCCAATAAGGTAACCGGTGAGATAGAACACACAGGAAACCAATAGATAACCAAATCTTGGGCAGTTAGATACTAGGAAGCACACAGTAAGCTAAATATAATTCATTCTATTCCAAATAGAAGAGGCAATCCAAAAAGTTGATTTTCAAGAACACAAAAACATACAACAAATAGAGAAATGAACCATTTCTTTCCTATAAGCAAACATATGATATAAGCTTCAAAAAATCAACAATGACAAGCATTCCTTCTTCCATTCCAATCATTCCACGCGATTCTACAAGAAGATTTGCATTTTCTTTCATACACAGGAAGCAACTGAAAAATCAAATTTAAATTCCAAAACAAGAAGAGATTATCCAACCTTGAAGCAAACTAGAAGAAAAATGGTGGAAGAATCCCAGTCCTTGCAAACCCAAATAAAATTCCAGCTCCTCTTCCAAAATGTTTTTCCAAATTTCTCTTCCCAATTTTCTGCCCTCCTCTTCTCGTGAATTTCCAGGAATATACGGGAAAATAATTTCAACCTAAAATTTCTAGGTTGAAAGTTTTCTCCACCAATCAGATTAAATTATTTAAAAAGTAAATAGGAATCAGATTTTCCTCTTTTCCAAAAACAATTCTTTTCCAACAATTAAAATGAAAAAGTCAAATGGAAAGGTAAAAAGAAAAGCTTTATATTTTATTTTCTATTTTCCACAATACTTTCCTTCAACATAATCATTTAACATTTAAATGGCTTAGGCAATTATTTATCTCCTTCCACAATATAAATTAATGCAACTTTACACAATGAATTACGCCATTTAGCCATTTAATCTAGCAAATCATTAATTTAATTAAATCAATAATCTCAGAGCATAATAATTAACTCTTTACGCCAACATAAGATATCATCATCCATTCAATTAAATAACCATTCAGATGAACGCAAGCATGCAAAATGAAGAATGATTAAATGATGACTCACAAATGACCAAACCAAAGCACTATGACTCGCATACCAGCCAGACAGGAAAGACAACCGACTAATAACACTCACACGAGTGTAACTGCGAGTCAAGATAGGGTCTAACAACTATCTCCTCCACTCCCATCGGACATATAAGGCATGCTCAAACCTGTGAACACAGGTGGAGTCAATACCTCGTACCTACCCGGTACTTGTACCTGCAATGTCCTACACCAAATAACCACACATGCATATATATATATATAGACATGAAACGCACACCGATGAAGGAGAGTCGTGACATTACCTATCTCACCGGAGTGAGTGAAGGAAAATCATCTCCTCACATCCCATACACATGCAAACATGCAACACATAAATAATGCATCACACATATAAGGTAAGAGTGTTAGTCCATGATAATGATCCATAAAATAACATTAATCATAAGTACTGAGATACTGCATAAAATCATACACCACAAATCCAGGTAAAGCATGAATTAACATCGCATAGAATCTGAATCAATATACAATAATGCTCCACTGAAGTCAATCAAAAACATACAAAAAGAGTGTGATCAAGGAGGGGTACTACATAGTGCAACAAGAGGTTATGAGCACTTCTTTCAAAGATATCCTTCCTAAGCATGAATCTTTCGAGAAATATGTTCATCTCCCTCCTAAAGAATACTCCCCTCATGAGGATCATTTTCTGCAAGAAGATGGTATTATCCCTACTTTTCCTAGTGATGGCATTTCCTCTTTTGACTTCGGAAAAATTCCCACTAGAGATGATGCATTAATGAGAAATGCTTCTCCTTGCCCCAAAGCTTTTCTTACCCATAAAGATGCATTAGAAAAAGATGATGAAATCATAATTAATTTCCTTAATTCTCTCTCCCCTAAAAATCTTATTGAAGACATTTTGTGGCAAGAGGATGATTTAAACACGTGTAGTGATGCTCTCCCTCCTAAGGATGAATAATTAATGAACAATGTTATCCCTTCTCCCAAAATTGGAAATAACAATAAGGACGTATTTGTGCAAGATATGTCTAATACTTTTTTCAAAGGCCTCACTCTTTGGGATGAGCCATTAGAAGTAGGGGTTGATTATTCTCTACCCTATGAGAGTAACCCCCTTGATAGCATCTCATCTCTCATGAATCTCAATCATTCTGCCTCTGAAGGTAAGGCATCTCCTTCTCCCCAACTAGGTTCTACTCATAAGGATACCTTAGTTCAAGAAGAGATTGATAACATCTCTTTCAAAGGCCTCTTTCTCAAAGGTGAAACTTTAGAGAGTAATATTGATCCTTCTCTTAGAGAGTCTAGTCCCCATATAGATCCTTTTATAATAAAGGATGATACGACCTTTCCTACTAATACTCTTCCTTCTAAAACATCAATGCCTACTCTTATTATACCTCCAAAAATTGATCTTATCCATGATAAAATTTTAGTGCAAGAAGAGACTATCGACAATTCTTCCAACAATCTTGTCCATTCTTCTTCTAAAATTCATAAGGACACCTTTGATATTCCTAAACCATCTTCAATCAATTTGATACATGTGAATAAAACACCTAATAAACCCCTCTTCACAGTTCAAGGTGCTCATCCTTCTCAAAGTTCTCAACGTAAGCCTATCCTAGTGGTTCAAGGTGGTTATGCTAATGATTCTTTTTTCACTCCTAAGAAAACTGTTATTACTGTGCAAGGAGGCTATCCTACTAAGAGCCCTTATGAGTATGCTAAGAAAATCACTAAAGAGTGTTATCATGTGGTTGCTCATACCTACAACACAAGAAATAATAGGCAACCTAATCCTCTTCCAGTTATCCCAACTTCACTCCCTCCCTCTCAATCTACTCTTCGATAAGAACCTCGTATATCACAGACTCTTAGTAAGGAGTATGATCTCATTGAACAACTTAAAGATACTCCTGCCAAGATTTCTATTTGGGATTTGGTTCAAACTTCACCTTCTTATCATGGGATGTTACAAGATGCTTTGAAAAACTTAGATGTCCCACCTGCAGTGATACCTGATAACATGGCTTCTTTGATTGATCCTACAAACAAACCCAAAGCTCAAATTACATTCACATAAGATGAGTTACCTTCTCATGAAATCCAACATCAATATGATCCTCTTATGATTATGGTTATTATCAACAATAATGCTACAAGACAAACCCTTATGGACAATGGATCTGGCCTTTATGTTTGCAGTGTGGACTTATTGGATAAGATTAATGTGGATCGTTCCCTCATCGAACCTGCTTCTATTTCTATTCGAGGCTTTGATAATGTTGCTAAAAAATATTTAGGTATCATAACCTTGCATGTTAAGGTAGGTCATGTTACTT
The DNA here is from genome assembly GCF_030272615.1 of Cryptomeria japonica. Lineage (NCBI taxonomy): Eukaryota > Viridiplantae > Streptophyta > Pinopsida > Cupressales > Cupressaceae > Cryptomeria > Cryptomeria japonica. Next base: position 509,547,468 of record NC_081408.1, read on the forward strand.
TATCTATACCTATTCATTTCATGCCTGGTAATTTGACATATAAGCTTCTGATGCTTTGCAAAAAGGATTGTTAGGAAACACACATCAACACAGGACAGGCAAAACGTTAGTGTCAGTGTCATAAATGAGAGACTATCCTAAGCAAGAATATCAAGAGAGATATTAAACATGTAATGGAAAGCATGCAAATTTAAAAGAGATACACTACACTCCAAATTCTAACCAATATGTTCATAGTTGCTCCTCCCTTGTTCCTCTCCTCTCCAAGTTCCACATGAGTGTAGCTCTCAGCTTTGCACTACTATGGAAGTCTTATGGAGATTCAAGATTGAAAATGATTGAAAGATTATGCAAATGCAAGCTAAATATGAAAAGAGCCTATTTAAGCTATATTGATTTTTAACCAAAGTAACAATGTAAATTATGATTTACTCTAAAATGCTCTCTCAAGGAATGGGCTCTATTTTTAGGAAAAATAGAGAAATGGATCTGGATTATGAAGGAATGGGCTCTACTTATAGGAAAAATAGAGAAATGGATGATTGAGAAATTGAGTAATCTCAACAAGGGTCAGGATTGATAGGTTTGTGATCCATGTGAGAGCTTTCAACCCAATCCCAGGATGACAAATGTCAACATGAGATGGCTTGAGAGGAGAGGGAAGAAGCATTAAATGCTTGAAATGACATGAAGGTTAGCTTGGGAGGTAAGCTTAGGCTTGATTTGAATTAATAAAACCATTATCCAATGACTAATGCATTTATGCAATGGATAAACTCTTGTGCAAGAGTTAGTGGGGATAACCATGGTCAAAGCAATAAATGCTTGAAGAGAACCATGAGTTAAATGGAGGTTGAGTTAGAGAGAAATTCTCTAACCATGTGGGTGAGTTGAGTTAACCATAAATGGTTATGTAAGAGCCATAAATGGTCATGTAAGAGCCATTAGTGGTTTGGAAGACTTTAGGGGTTAACTTGTTGAATACATAAAGCATTAAATGCTTTTCAAAGACTTTGAGGCTTTGAGAAGTGACTTCAAGTTTTTTAGGAATGTGACAATAATTAGGGAGGGTGATTAGGCTAATTAGGAATGTTTTTAAAAGAATCTAGAATGGGTTAGAAGAGTCTAGAATGGATTGGATGGGTGAGGGAAAATAGGATTTTAATTAAAATAAAATTACTTTATTTCGACAAAATAGGTGCAACTTGCATTTGTAGGAGAATGCAAATGGGAGGGTAGTTTAGGGTTTTAAATAAATGTTTTATTATTTATTTAAAAGAAGAAAAGGGGTTAAATTAAATAAATATGTGCTTGTTCATTTAATTGATTTTGAGTGTGGCTTAATGAATTAATTTAAATAAATTGAATAATTTATTTAATTAATAGGAGAAGTGGTTGATGATAAATTAATTAAATATTAATTTAATTAACTGATTATTGGGGGTTAAATAATCAAATAAATAGTAAATATTCATTTAATTAAGTGGACATATTTATCTGACTACACCTTCTATTAGGGAGACTGTGGATTCATAGCATGCAAGTTGTCCCCTCAACTTTGCATAGGCAAGTCAAGTTATTTATGATAATAAGACATACACCTTGTTAGCTGATACCAATCTTCAAGCTCCATTAAAAGATGGATCTTCTTGTTAAACAACTTCCCATTCTTCTCCCAATCCTCCTACTTCTTCAAATACATCTATTTCCTTCAATGATCTTGTTCCTTCTAGTACTCCTGATTCTTCTACTCAATCGGAATCTCCTCCCAAAGATATATTTTCTCCCGAAGGGGTGCTCTCAGATGATGATTGGGGATCTCTAGACTTTAACCCTACTTTTATAGGAGAGTATAGAGTATCTTGGAAAGAATCTAAGACCAGAAAGGAGAAATATAAGGAGGAACCTAAAGAGCAACCCACTTTGTCTAAACAACTAAGTAACAACTTTGTGGCTTCTTCTAATTCAAATAATTCTTCAAATATTTCCTCTAATTCATATAGCACTAAGACCTATGAGGCGCAACCATCTCTTTTTGATTTGGCATCCCTTTATGGTCCTAGTTTTCAAATTTTAGCCAAGAGTGGCTATAATGGCAATGGTTGTGGCACAAATGAACAAGGAATTAAAGTTCCTTTAGAACATAACACACACAAAGCTTCATTTGGACTTGGATATAATCCCTCTAAGCCCACCAAAGCATCTAAAAGACCATATCTCAATGTGAATGCTATATTTAGTAGTGATGATGATCTCACCTCAATTAAATCATCTTCTACTTCTTTCAACACTCATCCCCCTCATAAGGAAATCTCAGTGATGAACAAATCTCTTTACGAGTCTCCTCAAGAGATTTATAATCCCACTTGTGAGACTTTATCTTCTACTCATTCTAAAATCCCTTCTTCTAGAAATAAGGCTCTAATGAATTACACTTATCCCTCTCCTAATATTTCTTTTGTGCAAGAGAAGTATGACTTAGAGGCCTATTCTTCTCCTATAAACTTCTCTCTTCTAAAGAATTTTTAACATTCATCATGTTATATATGTTTTTAATCTCACTTATAGTAGAGCATTTAACATGTCATATTCAAATACCTCATTCAATCTATCATGTCTTTTAATAATATTAATGGCTATTATGGTGCTCATCATTATGTGACATTGGTATCTCACTTATTGGGGGTTCATTGTCATTCGTGATGGTACAATTTCACGTGCAATCATACTTTTGGTAAGCAACATAGTAGCCTATTTCTATCTTATCTCTTCTCCCTATATGTGGGGGGCAAGAGTGATTACAAACATCTCTCTTTCTTAAAATTAAAATTTCCCCTTTGTGAAGTAGTGTCTTCTATAAGGATTTCTTATTGATTGTAGAGGTGTATTCATTTTTGAATTCCTTCTCTCATATTGGAACAAGCATCCCTAATGGGGATCTTAAGTACATAATCCTTAATTAGGACCTCCTCCTTAGTGTTTGAAGTATTTGATCACTCATAAATTTACATTTATACTTTAGATCACTTAGCATCACTGATTTAGAGCATTTACTTTGTCAATTACAAGCATTTAGGGTTACTCTAGATTGTTTGCATTCATCATTTTAGGGTCTTGCACACACACGATATTCCTGCACACACTATTTTACTATACAAATCGGCTATTTGTTGAGGTGTAAAACACCAAAATAGGGGTTTGACTAAGGCAAAACCCCATATAGCCACCCAAAACCCTATTTTCAGTTGCAGGTGTAGGTACAGGTACCCGAAAGACTTTCAAGACTACTAAAAGGCACAAGGATTGTCTTAAGGCCTTATATTTGTCCAGAATAATCAAGGACAGGGGCGTGGCACCCTAGTCCCCCCACTTTCAAGTGATCTTCAGCAGGGTTTAAGCTCAGGATCTCAAGTTTGCAGACCTTCAGTTGCAATTCCCTGTTAGACAAAACAGGACCAAGGCGTGGCACCCTTGTCTCGGGAAGTTTGGCTCATTTTTCAACACTAGGTACACATTTAAATTCTTCCCTCTTCTCTTCTCTAAGTATCTCAATTTCAGTCCTGCAAGTTTCTGCAATTTTAGTTCATATATGCTTCAGTGTTCATCTCCTAGTCTAGTTGATCAATCACACCCTATTTTTCACACATTCTCTTCATATACAACAAGAGGAATAGAAACCCTAAGAGATCATCCTTGGCTCTCTCTTTCTCACAAGAAGTAGCCAAAGTGAGCTATCTCCCTAGGCTTTTTTGTATTCCCAATGTGTTGGAAAATTTGGGATTAGGTCCTAGTCACCTGGTCTCACTTTTTCCCCTCCACAACATGCACACTTATTGTATATGTGTTCTGCACAAAGGGATTAGTTTTGGTGTATAGAGGATCTTGTTGGAACATTGATTGATTGTGAATTTGTGTGCTAGAAGTTCCACGAGGTGTCGTAAAGTATGTGAACTACGTGTTGACATTAGGTTGGGTTGCACCAAGTGGATTATTGGGACCTTGATTTAGACACTGGTTACTGTAAGTTGATCCCACTGAGACCAACATTGTTGGTTGAAATGTACTAGTTGGAATTGAATCTGGGAGATACTTGTTTGACATTGTGTTCAGACACTTGAGGTTGTTTGCGAATTGACATTTGCATGCGTTTGGGATGTGATGTTTGCATTGGAGGATGTCGTGCCAGATTGTGAATTCTAATTTGAAGCTATGGCAACCTTGGTTGATGATGCTTGTGCATTATGAGTTGGTTCTTGAGTATATCTTGAGGATACAACTTGCATTTGAAACAAGTTCATGTTTTAATTTAAGATTACTCCTGGTGGTAAGAATATTGTCACATCAATTTTTTGGGGTAACTTAGCACCATTTTGCAATAGCAGGGAGAGATATCTATCTCAATCATGATTTAAGAGAGCACTGAGGATAGTAAGGACTTGCGAGTCTTGTTGTGCAGCCTCAAGCTCTTCCATTGTGTTGAATTTCGTCTATGGAGGGCATATTGTTCAAGTTTGTCAGCAAGGTTGCCCCTCCTCGAGCTTTTCCATGTGGATAGTTTGACCAATTCATCGTGATAGTAGGGTTAAACAAAGGGTCATTGTTTGGATCCATCTTATTCTTAGCCTTTTGTGATCTGATGATGGGCATGTGGACTTCTAAGATGACATGTTACGACACACTAAGGATCTAAATGTAAGATCTGGATTTTAAAATGAACTATGTATGCAAGTGAGATTGACTAAGTATGCACCCTAACTTGACACTCTATTGAGGATTAGGATGAGGTTGTTGTTGTTGTTGTTGTATCCTGAGCCTCTAGAGTCTCTGTTGAATGATTTCTCTTTCAACTTCGGCTTTGATACGACAAGCTTTATGTATTTTTTCCTCTATGACAAATGTGATTCCTATATATTGGGGAGCATTCCTTCTTAGCCTCCAAGAAAGGTTGTTAAGATCGTCAATAATTTCCTCTTGATCATCATTTGGTCCTATATTAGGTTGCAGGAATGGGACTAAACCATCACCTCGTAATACCATTTTCATACATGCTTTAAGACTCTTTCTAAATGGGGGGATGATTCCTAGAGTGAAAATACAAACACTAAGACAAAATCGAATGACCAAATTGGTGGCATTTCTCAAAAGTAATGGGGATTTTTTCTGACCCGAGTAGAGTTTTGATAGACGATACCCTATACTAGATTGATGAGTAAGGGAATATAGATTGATTAGAGATTGATTAGTAAAAAGAGGGGATCTTGATTTCAAAATTTTCTAAGAAATTATTTGGACTTGATCCTAAGATAATGCAAGTACTAAATTATGACTATGCAAGGACTTTTGAGACTTGATTCTAAGATGATGCAAGTGCAATACGACGACTATGCAAGGACTTTTTGATAATTTATTATAAGATGATGCAAGTGCAATATGAGGAATATGCAAGGAATTTTTGAGACTTGATTCTAAGGTGATCGAAGTGCAATATGAGGACTATGCAAGGACTTTTGAGACTTGATGGGTTTGGACAGACCTATATCGCAAAGGCATGAATAAGATGTTTTTGTTTTGATTATGAGGACTTTGTTTGCATTTTGTTGTTGATCAAGTCTTTTATATTCGTGATCTTGTTTAAGAATCATTTTTTTTTTGTTGTAAGAGTTTTGGAAAGCATAGAATACAAACTACAAAGACAATATGGCCAAATGAATTTGTTTTTGACAAACTCTAACAGACAAATTTATGTGTGAAAGGGCCTAGATTACCCCAATATTTGACTGACTCTCACTGGTCCAAAACATGGAACAATTTAAAGATACATTCAAAATAGTTACAAGCCTAGTTTAGAAAGTGGAAACCATTCAATGGGGCCTCTACAATAGTATAGCTCAAGCAAGACAAACATATAGATATTTTGGTAGCACTAGCTCCCCCACCATGACACTCACTTCTCAGGCATACTAGATTCTTTTACCTTGAAGATCCGAAGATCTTATAATCAAGGGATTCATATCTCATCTTGAAGGGTACATGAGAGGTATCTACAGGGTACAATTCACACTCCATGAACCATCAAATGTAAGGATTTTTGGCTACTAAAAATTATTGGCTCATACTAACGTTTTGAGGGATCCAAGTCCAACAACTGATTCTTGAGGTAAGCCACTTAAGGCTTTAATTGAGCTTATCAGTGCATAGAAGGCCTCCACATACATCGAATTGACTCAACACTCCAACTGTCTAACCAACATATTTGTATAGTGGCTCTAAAAACACCACTTGAGATCGGCTAGGAGAGACGATATCCTCAATATATCTCAATTTGAAATACCCTTTTTGGGTGATGAAATTCCCAATCAAAGATATCCCTCTACTACAAAAGAAAAATGCGAGTGTCGTTATCACCTTTCCCTCTCTCCCAAGACCCCTAAGGCAGGTGCAAAGGTACTCAATGCAACATTGGGTCCACCTTATAGATCAAACAAGCACTTAAGAGATGACAAACAAGAGTTCATTTCCGTTAAAGATAGAAATTTGTGATCTAATCTAATTAGAAGGAAAATCCATGTCCATTCGTTAAACCCAAATTGAAGTGTGAGTTACCATGCATGTCCATTTTATTGCACCTAATTGAAGTGTGAAACTACTAAAAAGAAAAAAAAAACATCCTGCAAGCACCCGAGTTAGTAGTTTGATTTTAGTCTTTGATCGATTGAAACGTCTCTGTTATCCTTGCCACATGTTGCATACAAATCATTAGTAACACAGAAAAGAATTAGATCAAAGACAAAACATAGACACATAATGAAATCAAATTAACCAGTCTTATGTGACATACTAACTGAATGCATGTGACACACTAAATGAACGCATGTGGAACATCCACTGAATGATCACAAAATTATGATTAAACACATATGAAATAGTAACTGAATGCATGCGAAACTAGTTTTCTATGTCAAATTGTAAAGTGAATTCTGCAAAATAGAGGGTTAAAAAAATCATAAATTGTAATCAGATTGCTAATCCATTCCCCTCTATCATTATATATTTCAGTATATAGGCTTGGACATGTCTTTGATATTTAAAATAGGCGATCTGCAACTCAGGCTCAATTAATTTTTATTTAGCTCTCAGGGTTTTATGGAAATGTCTTTGTTGTCTTCTACGTTCTGCCCGCTGTCTAGATCCTACAATCTTGATTCTTATCTTACGAGATATGGGGTTAGATGCATTTTAAGAGAAACCTGTAATTCATAAGCAAACTTTCTAGAATTGCAAGAACTAATCATGATTAAAAAGACAACACAATAACTGACAGAAACAACCTAAATGCCTTACTGTGTGTAAATTAGAAAATTTGAGCTTAGCAAATTCACCACATGGAAGCGAGAAATTACTAAGGCAATTTTCACTCGGAGGACTTTACATTCAAAAGAGAAGATGAATCCACTAGATCTAGTCACAAATAAAATAAGGATTGAATACTAAGTGAATTTGGGTTGATAGCGATTTCCTCTTTTGTAAGTTGAATTGTTAAAATGAGTAGAATGCTGAAATTGAAGACAAAATATGCGAAAACAGTTAGCTATAGGTTCAGGATTTCACTATGCACCTGGATTTGAGTAATATGAGCTGATTTGGAACTACCCTGTAAAAACTGCCAAAAATAGCAGGGATTGTGTGCAAGGACCAGGACAACCCCTCTTGGTCCTTCAAAATTTCTAATCGTTGAAAAGGGTTTTTTCGTCTCTGTGTCAGAAGCTTATTTCCAGAAGTACATTTGTGTACCTATTTCATGCACATAGAAAGAAAGGGAAATAGGTTGCGAATAGAGGCTTGCCTTTGGTCAAACCCCGGTTTGGAATCAACCTTGAATGAAATATTGCAAATGCTTGAAATAAATTATGGAAAGACATACCTTCAGATCTGTAATGAAAGATGATGATGCTTTGCTTCTTCAATGTAATCACATATGTTGTATGAAATGGCATGAACATGACAAAATCCTAATCACACACACATGATTGCAAATGAATGGTGTAATGTTGCTCCAATGGATAGATGAATAATATGCAGCCTTGAAGAATGCTTGATGGTGAATGCTTGAATGCTTGAATGTAGTCTCCTTGCCTTATGATCATTTCCACCTTATTTCCTTATGCCCAAATGAGAGGGGAAGACCTCCTTATATACTTACTTGTTGTCAAACATATTAATTTTCCGACATAGACCAACATGGGGAAAAGTTTCTTGCTCAAATTTGAGATAGATCCAAGGGTTCAAATTAGGGCCCAATTGAGGAGGATCATGACGTGGCACAATGGTCCTGGTGAGGACCACGGTGCCACACCCTAGTCCTACCCTAATTTAGGGCAAGGACAAGGGGTCCCAACAAGGTCAAGTATGAAAATACGATGTTTATTACATAGGGGAGGCATAAATAGGTCTCAATCAAGCATGAAGATGAAAACACTAAGGTGAGGGGCCCAAATGCGGTCAAAATTGCAAGGGGTACAATTTTAGGATGCTACACTATGCTTTTATCTTGGACAAATGCAAAACACCCAAGTAATGAATGTGAAACATCCTCTCAACAAATGCGAAATGCCATATAAATGCATGTGAAATGTTGTGCATATGTGTGCAAAAACCTATGTGCAATTGTGAAGATCCGTACATTGTTTTTGCAAAAACATAGAAAATAGATATAAAAGTTAGGTTGTTCTAGCATTCACGTCGGGTTCACCAATGTTTTTATGGGAAAATTACTCATATTTAATCAAAATAAATGAATAAACTACCAATATTCAATCCTAATTAAGAAATTCCATAAATGACAATTGAATATAATTAAATCAACAAAACATCATGAAATTAATCTAAGAACTCCCTTTGTTGATTCAAAACATGGCTTTCATTGCTCTTCTCCAATATTGTGTTGTGTGGCTCTTATTGTCACGTTGAGATTCTTGCATTAAGATGGCACAATAATTTCGAAGATAGTGGTTATTGAAATTGGGGAAATTGAGCTCAATTTATAGATTCTGGATGAGAGGAATGGATGGTTGAGATACATTTGAAAAAATAATTGATCAATAGTTGAGACTGCTTGAGACAATACTAATGGAGAGATAAAATCATTTGATTGATGAGTTAACCAGATTAATTTGATCAGGTGACTGAATAGATTGATCAGTGAACTGATTTGATTGAAGAGATAACTAAATTTATTGATCTGTTCCAAAAATTTGATTGAGAGTTACAAAAAGGTGATTGACTTGAGTTAACTGGGGAGATGATTGAATTGATTGGGAAGTTCACTGAATTGATTGCCCAGTCATACTGAAAGTTAGTGCCAGCTAGGATTTCAACATGTGTCGTAGGAAATTGATTTGAAATTCAATTTTGATTTGCATTTGAGTTGAATTTTGATTTTTGAATTATGAAATTGAAATGCGCATTTATGTAAATTAGCATTCGAGGATTTTGAGTTTTGAATTAGTAAAGAATGAATTAGTTAATTAAATGATTTGAAGAAACCATTTAATTATTAGAAATTGAATTTAATTAAAGGTATTATTTCATAATTAAATAAATAATAAATATTTAATTAATATAAAGAAGAGGTTAAATGATCAAATGATGAAGACAAGAAACTGAATAATTAGTAATGTGGATTTGATGATGATTAATTCAGAATAATAATAATTAGCTTAATTAAATAATTAAATAATTATTTAACTAATAAAGACGAATAATTAGTGGAATAACGATGAGACATTTTTAGTTGTCTACAGTTACCATTATGTTAAGAAAATGAATCTTTTAGCAAGCTCTTGGAGGACGAGAACGTAGATTTCCTATTGCTTGTCGTTACACTTGGAATCAATTTTCATCTATTCATTGTTTAATTCAATTGGATGATAGTTCTATTATTGCAACAAATAATGATTTAATTTTTACTCACATGAGATAGTTGTGATTTACAATAACCTTCTTTATTGTTGCATTCTTTAATGTTTTGGCATGGTAATAACTACAAGCCATAAACAGTTATTGTTGTAACTTATGTGGTGAATGGATGCCAGTCACAACAAATCCCTTATTTTAGATTTATTGGTTATCAACATAAAATGGTCCCATGTAGTTTGTGAGTTTTAAAATACAAAATAATAGCAAAAGGTGTGTGAGAATAAAGAATATTGTTGCACACCATATTCATTAAGTATATAGCAAAAAATGATGTCAAAAAAGAAGCCTACAAGGACAAAACATGGTGTGAGAAAATTCAATCATAACAGAACTACGTGGAGTCTAAAATATTGACACCAAATATTGAACAATGCAAGAATTATGTAGTATCATGAGAGAATATATAGTAGATTGATATATGTATTGCTTTCATATATAGAAATAAGTATGTGCACCATGATTTGAAGAGTATTCAGTAGTGAAGCTTTGAACCACCATGTGGAAGAAGAGGAGGGCCACCTTTGATGAAGCGTAGTGAAGTTATTTTATTTATTATGTATATTTTATTATTTGAAATGGTGTGGTTTGGTTTTCATATTAAAATGTGTGAGTAAGAGATGTGGTTTTATTTTCAATGTTTTTGTATGCCATAAATGTTGATCAATCGATTAGCAAAATGACTAACATACCAATGAGATATTTATATCAAGGAAATTAACAACAACAAACAAATGAGAAGAGCAATTCCTCAATGGTCATCCCATTGTTCCCTATCTCCAAGGATTCCTCAAGTTTGATTATTGCTCTCAGATCATTGAGCACTAAACGCTTAGAATGATAACTCAAAGAACAAGTGCTATGATAAAGGGACCTATATGCTAATACAATTATGATCTATATGATGATAACAATACTTTTCTATAATTAATCTATGATATTGAGATGTTATGATAGTAAAAATTCCAAGCCAACATGGATTATTACAATTGATAATGATCTAAAATGCCTCTAAAATGCTTAAATTGTCTAGCTTGATAATCAAATCCTTGATAACGGGAGCACAATGTATGTAGAACAAAGTAAGTAGTGTCTTGATAATGATCTTGTGTAGCACCTTGATAATGAGAGCCTTGATCTCTATTTATATAAGAAATGATCGGATGGATGGTCAAGTTTAGAGTGGCCTATGTAGGGTTAGGATTGCTTGAGAATTTAGTGATCCTCAATCCATGTTTATAATTTTCACCAATGAAATGGTGACAATTGTCAACATGAGAAGGCTTGAGAGGAAAGGGAAGAGACATTAAATGCCCAAGAAGACATGATGGTTACCCTAGGGGGTTTGGTTAGGGTTAAGTTAGTAGATAAAGCTTTTATCCAAGGGATAAACTCTTGTGTAAGGGTTAAAGGATAACCATGGTCAAAGCAATGAATGTTTGAAGAGACTTGAGGATTAAATGAATGGTTAAGTTAAAGAAAAAGTCTCTAACCATGGGTCAAAAGTGAGTTAGCCATTAATGGTTTGGGAAAACTTTGGAGGTTAATTTGTAGAAGGGATAAATCCTTTAATGGTTTGAGAAGTGACTCCTTCCTAATATTTTAGTTTAGGAATGTGCAAATGATTAGGAGGTGGTTTAGGCTAATTGGAAGGGTTTAGAAGAATCTGGAAGGGGTTAGCTTTCAAGTGGGTTTGTAGAAAAATGCAAGTGGATTGAATTTTAGGAAATTTAAATAAATATTAATTTATTTAAATAAGATTGGAGGATTTAATTAAATGTTCGGAGGGGATTTAATTAAATAAATATAATTTATTTATTTAATTAATAGTTTGAATTTGGCTAGATGAATTAAATCAAATAAATTCAATAGTTTATTTAACTTAATAGAAGAAGGGGGTTGGGGTGAATTAATTAAATATTAATTTAATTAATAGAAGATTTGTTAGTGAATTAAATAAACATTAAATATTTATCTAATTTGTTGGTCAGATTTATGTGTCTACATTTTGCCCCTCTTTGAAGTGATGTGTGGTAACACATTAATTCAAAGAATAATTCGCTTAATGACGTTGATGCGATTTTTTATTTGCCCCAAATGTTGATTTGATAGATGATGATGCAAGTATGCCCCCTCGGGAGATGAATCGGGGAATTTTTGAATTTTAAAAAAATTTCGACGATTTTTTTTTTTAATTTTTTATGATTTTTAATTTATTTTTATTTTTATGATGTTTGATGGATACCTGATTCATTTCCCTATAAAATGATTTATACTGTCGTTTAAATTGATTATGTCAAATAAAAAGAGACAACCCACTTAAATACCCTCCTTTTATCCCTTTCAAAAGGTAAAAAGAAAAAAAAAGGCTCATTTGAAATCATTTGTCCTTTTGTGATTGGAGAAGAGATCTTTCAAGAAAATGCCACTTCCGTATAGCTCCCAACGATTTGAGCGAGTCAGATGATTCCAGAGACCCGTTGCGTATGGACCTCCGATAAGTGCTCAACAATCGCGCCCTTTTATGAAATTAAAAAAAAAAAAATGCACGTTTTTCATGTTTGAAACACATATTTTGAGCAATTTAGTGCACACAAAACAAACTTTAGCACATAGGATGTCTGTGCTAGCACATTTAGGTCTAGGGCACTAAAATAGTGCATAGGATTAGAATATTAGCGTATAGACAAGGCTTTGTAGCGCATAGACAAGGCTTTGTAGCGCATTACATGTTTTAGCGCATAGAGTTATCTAGCTAGTGCATTGGTATAGTTTTTTAGCGCATAGCATGAAGTAACACATTTGGGCTGTATAATAGCACATACATGGTATCTGGTAGCACATATATGTGTTTTAGCTCATAGAGCTGATTATTCAGCACATTGATCGTTCAAAATGGTGCATAAGGGCAACTTAGCATATATGTAGTTTGTTTTAGCGCTTTTACCAAAAAAGATGGAAAATACATTGATTTCTTGTTTGTTTGTTGATTTTTTGATTGAGTGAGCGTGCATCAGGCTGATTGACTGATAGGATAATTAAGAAGTGACCTCATGAACAATAAGAATTACTGATAGGCGCTCAATGAGATTCATTGAATCTCAAACGAGCTGATTTAATTATTTGATTTGATTGATAGGAAGATTTGATTGATCTGACTAGTTTGATTGATATATTTGATTTATTTGACTGATTTGATTGATCGATAGATAGATTTGATTTATCTGACTGATTTGATATGATAGATAGATAGATTTGATTGATCTGACTGATTTGATTAGATATGATGTGATTGATTGGATAGATTGATATGATATGGTGATATGTTGTGATTGCAGGAGTATCTTAGTGTGTTATAGTCTCGGGGGCGATTCTCAAAGACCTGGAGATTGATTCCCCACCTAGTGCAGGCTGAATTGGATATTATTGAGAGATGAGATTATCCTCCTTGCTTGACATGCCTCGATATACAATTAACTAGGGTTTACTGACGACTCTAGTGAAGCAATGGCCTAACAACACCAACACCTTCCATCTAGTGACCGGTGAGATGATGGTGACACCAGAGGATGTTTACCAGATTCTGAGGATTCTTGTGGTTGGTGAGATGGTTCCCTATGAGCATACAGAAGAGGGAGGCACCGAGGCTTTACGGTGGGTCTTTTATGATAATCACATCGACAGCTATGAGATCCCATGATAGGAGATGGTGCATTTATATGATCCATTACCATCAGTTCTTGTAGGATTCATTGGAGGATTCCTATGTCTTGACTGCATGTCAAAGGGATTCTCAGTTGGCTGGGAAGTAGTATTAGAGACGATGATTGAGGAGGGTAGGAGGTATGCATTGGGGTTCCTGCATGTTAGCACATTTGTATCGGGAGTTGCATCAGGTGGTATATCAGAGAGCCATGATTTTATTGGTCAAGGTGACATTGTTAAAGGTGTGGGCCTGGGAGCACATAACAATCACTCATCCTGTAGCAAATAGAGACTTGCCCATTGACAACCCATATGTTTTTGGATACACATGCATTGTTGTCCAGCGCAAGTTGGGAAAACTAGTGTACTGGCACCAAGTTTTGGATGATTTGGATACATTTTTATGGCGGCCATACCTAGATTACGAGCCATAGTTTGAGGATCAGGTAGAGATCCCAGATGTATTTACTTCCAGGTATCCGATTGAGTGAACCCTGTACATCATAGAGTGGTTTATTTTTTCTAGAGTATACCAACAATATAGATTAGTACAGGGTGTTCCACATGGGGCAACTTTATGTGCCCGATGATAGTAGGATGTGCCTAATTGGGGGTCAATGATTTACTATGACGTAGTACTGACAAAGTACTTAGGATTGGGTACACAGACTTGGAACTATGCAATGGGGGTGGTGGATGCAAAGATGACTGCCGAGTACACACAATATTTTATTGCCCATGCAGTTTTAAGATTATCTGACTTGGTTGAGCCTATGCTTGCACGAAATGATGACGAGGATAGGCCACGAGTGTGGGGGGCAAGGTGACGATGTGATGGAGAGGAGGGTGGAGGGGGAGGAGATGGAGAGGATGGAGGAGGAGGTGATGGAGGGGGAGGTAGAGAGGAGGAGGAGGTGCTACTCGTGAGGAGGTTGAGGATAGTCGTAGCTCCTCCTCAAGTTGCTCCAGAACAGGTAGCGCCATCTAGATAAATAGTGTCATGGCGTGAGTTTTATACACAAGTTCCTTGCAGGAAGAGATCCATTACGCAGGCTACGGGTGGTCTCCCATAGGTCCCAGTGAATGAAGACATATATACATAGGTAGGGTCGAGGTAGGTGCATATTATTGTGCTTCCTCATCAGCAAGGGGCACAGATAGCTACACTACAAACCATGTTGCAGCAGCTGTAGGGATAAATGACTCAACTACAGGGATAGGTTACGCAGTAGCAGAGACAGATTACCCAGCTGCAGACTAAGAGAGGCATTTCCATTGAGTGGAAAGGATGAGAAGAGGCCCTAGCTAAGAGATTAGAGAGAGAAGCAACACGAGTCCCTCTTAGAGACACCCTCAGAGAGATGCAGTACTCGACCAAGGAGGTTGAGTATTACAGATGATTAAACGAGGATCTAGTTCCTGGGGGTCAAAGAGCACCTAGCTATGCAGTTGTGGCATCGACAAGATGTGGACAGAGTCATACCCGGATAAAGAGCAAGGGTGTGATAGGACCACTACGGCGAGATCTGCCAGGCGGAGACCCTGGTGTAGGACCATTTAGTGGTGGTACAGGTGCTACGAGACCTTAAGTGTTTGGGGGGAGCCATGCGTGATTTGATTGTTTTTTGATACTTGAGCCCTTTTTTTGATGATGTATAGACATTTGATGATGTTTATCATTCTTTTTTATGTATCTCACATATTGACATGATATCATTATACACTTAAAATTTATTTTTGAGATTATATGAGATGCAACGACTTTTGGTGACCTATATGACTTGTGATGTGATACTATTTACTTTCTTGTATACATGATCTATGTGATGGATGTTGTTATATGCTATATGTGATGATGATTTTTGTATGTTCTATATGACATGATGTGCATGCGATCTATGTTGCATACTTAGTGATGATACTGATGTTGTGGATGCTTATGATTATGCTTTATATTTATGTCATATGATGATGCATTTTATGATTAATGAGATGGAATATGGTATGTTTTTTTGTATTTTATGAATGCCATGTTATGAATGCAGATGATATGCAAAGGATGAATGGATGTATTTTGATTTAAATATATGAAATTACTTGATGAAAAATGTATGATTACTAAATGAAATGATTAATGCAACTTTGTTTTGTTAATGTTAGTGTGCTTAATCACTTGATAATAGAGATATGGATTAGTGTTAGATTGTTAATCTTTGAAAAATCGTGCCACAAAGATAATGAAAAATGCATATGAAAGATCTACCATGAATGTCATTTTAACCATGCAGTTCTAGTGATGCACCGTTGTCATTTTGATGGTCCATTGTTATGCCCCTTTTGTCATCATTGAGATTTTAAAATGTTGAAAGTTAGTACAAACATCGATGGTATAATAGACCCATGGTGACCTGAGTACAACTTACATGGATTTTGATATTGCAAGATGACACAAGCATCGAGGTATAATTGAACCAAAATGATCTTAGTGTTGCTTGCGTAAAATAGACAAGGGCTAATCCTTTTATTATGAAAATCTGAAATGTCTTCAATGATATTTTTCCAACCTTGTCTTATGACAAATTTGCATAATACTAAAATTAACTCACAGATAGTAGACAAAGGAAAATATCATGCTCATTCCTTGCTTCTCTAGTTCAATACATCCTTGATCAACTTAGAAGATATGATAACAAAAATTGAGATATAAAAGTTGAATCATCGTGCCAAAGTAATCCAACCATGATTTAGAATAGATCATCCATTGAGTTTTGTTTTACCAATCCTGATGTTGAGTTTGATAGTTGGTGGTGATAGTTGTGATGCTTTTCCAATGTTGAGATTCCTTTATGATGTGTTGTCCTTCTATATGGCCATATGTTACCCTAAGTGCTAATTGAATTGCCCCCACCGAGTTTAGGATTTTGCCCCAGTCTAGACACAACCTTTTATTTATGGATATATATGATGATCACCAAGCCATGGTGAAACGTTACTACGATTCTTGAGTATATACAAGATTTCTTATTATAGATATAGATAATGATATATGTACTAATAGATAGAAGAGCCAATCAATCATAAATAGCGCATGTTGCCAGGTTTTCACTACTTGCTTTTATTGCACCTTTTAAAAAAAAAATTATCTCTTTTTAAAAAAAAAAATCCCATGCATTGGGTAACTCAAGTATAGAACTTCTTGAGATGGATGTTGTTTATAGGTTCATCAAACAAGTCCCCTTTTTATGTAGATATTTGATATGCCCCAAATCCATATGTTGTTATGACGATGTACAGACCTAGCTTGTTTGGTTCAAATTTACCTTTCTTTTCCTAATCCTGTTGATTGCGGGGATTTTCTTTTAGGGCCAAGTCACCAACCTGAAACATTCTTGGATTTACTCTGTGGTTATATATTTTGGACATTATTTGCTAATATTCTTTTAGATGATCAAAATCATGTTGGTGATACTCATCTAGCAACTCCTTTTCATGTAATTTGTTTACCTGGTATTCCTCATCTAGGTTGAGTCCTTTCAATGATACTCTGAGTGAAGGTAGTTTGACCTCAATGGGTAAGATGGATTCTGATCCATATACAAGTGCATATGGTGTGGCACTGGTAGGTGTGCGGATGCTAGTTCGGTACACCCATAAGGAAGGGTTCAATTGGACATCCTTTGTTTGATAGTCATCATTAACCTGATTGATGACCAATTGAGCATCTCCATAGACCAGTAGCTCTATGATGTTCCTTTCTATTGTTACCTTGAGGCTAGTGACCAGTGCTTCATATTCAACTATATTATTTATGCAAAGAAACATCAACCTGTAAGATCTGGGGGTTGTGTGTCCCCAAGGAGTGACAAATAGGATACCAACACCTAAATCATGTTGGGTGTAGGATCCATCAAAGTATAATACCCATGATTTGTGTTGTAACTGCTAGAAAATTTGTATCTGGAAATTCAATATGTAGTGGATGATCAACTAGCAATGGTGCTTCAGCCAATTGATCTACTATTTCTTGGTCCTTGATGACTCTTTCATCCATGTAAATGAATGTCAAACTCACTCAAGATCATCACCCATTTTGCAAGTCAACCAATTAGAGTGGCCTTGTTGAGTAGATATTTTAAGGGATCTATCTTTGCTATCAGCTTGATTGTGTGAGCTAGCATATAATGTTGCAACTTTTGGGATGTAAACACTACAACCAAACAAGCCTTCTTGATGACTGTGTAGTCAAGTTCATAACCACTCAAGGTCCTGCTGATGTAATAGGTGATCCTTTCTTTGCCTGTAGAATCCCCCTGTGCTAGCAAAGCTCCTAAAGATACCTTAATAGCTGATATGTAGAGTAGAAATGTTTTTTCAGCTCTTGGTGGCACCAATATGGTTGGATTCATCAGATACTGCTTTAACTGGTTGAAGAATTCTTCACATCTTTCCTCCCATCTGAAAGGAACATTTTTGTGTAGTAGATGGGTGAACAATAAGCATTTGTCAGCCAGCTATGCAATGAATCTTCTGATGGATTGCAACCTTCCTTGTAGAGATCTTAGTTGACTGATATTTCTAGAGGGTGGCATCTCCATGATTGCTTGGACCTTTTCCAGATCGACCTCAATGCCTTTAGTTGATACTATGTATCCTAGGAGCATGCCTGATGTTACTTCAAACACACTTTTTTGGATTTAATTGAACATTGAATTGTTTTAGCCACTGAAAGATTTTGTCCAGGATCTCCAAATGTCCTTCCTTGCTGAATGATTTTGCTAGAAAGTCATCTACATAGTCTTCCATGAATGTGTGCATCAAGTCATGAAAAATTGTAGTCATTGCACATTGATAAGTTTCTCCTGCATTCTTTAATCCAAAAGGCATGACGTTCCAACAATATGTACCCCATGGACAAGTGAAAATTATTTTGTCTTGATCTTCTGGTGCTATCCTAATCTAATTATAGCCTAAAAAACCATCCACGAGCGAGAGAATATCATGTCCTGTTGTTAAGTCTACAATAGTGTTGATGCTAGGTAAAGGAAAATCATCCTTTGGACAAGCCTTGTTAAGATCTCTAAAATCTGTGTATATTCTGATGCTTTTATCTAGTTTGGATACATGTACAATATTTGAAATCCACTTTGCATAATCGATTGGTCTAATGAATCCCAGATCTAGTAGTTTATTTAGCTCTCCTTTTAATAGAAGCACAACATGTGGATTCATCTTTCTTAGTTTTTGCTTCACTGGTTTAGCTCTGAGAGCTATGGATAAGTGGTGCATGATCGAATCTGGATCTATCCTTGGCATATCAACATATGACCAAGCAATTTTTTTTTTAAGAACTTGGTGAAATCAGGCCGTTCTTGTTCTATCAGTAATTCGACCAAGTGTATGCTCTTTGTTGCCTCTTCAATTCCAATGTGGATCAATTTAGTTGGTTCAATCAATATTGTTGATTTCTCCTGATAATTTTCTGGAAGAGTGTCAAGTCTCTAATATTTTAGTGCCTCGGCAAGGTTTTCACTGTTGAATATGCCCTTTCTTTTTTGCTTTTTATGATATAATATTGCCAATGAATGGTTTTCATCAGTAGATTGATTTTTTGCTTTATTCATTTTGTGGCTAAGAGACTTGGCACTCCCTTGGTTGTAAGGTTTATTATAATATCTGTTGGTGGAACATGTTTTGAGATTTGTAGAATAGAGGTAATGAATAATGACATCATAATCTAGAAAGATAGGAATATTAAGAGATTTTATTTTTTCCCATTCAATGAGTTTAGAATGGACTAATGGTAAGGGGTCATCTGGTTGATTAAGGTCCAAAGTAGTTAGGCTCATGATGAAAATGCTGTCAATGTTTTGGATAACAAAGTCAAGGTCTATGATGTTACTCTCCTTAGGATTATCTATCTCATCTTGACTTTGATCGTCCTCACTAGAGCCATCAATAGGTTGTGATCCAAATTCAAATGGTCTAGACCCTGAGATTTGCACTTCACAAAGTATAGATGTGTAGGTTTGGATGACATCAATGTATTTCTCATCATAAGATATTTCATTCGATGAATCCCATTCCCACTCAATTGAGTCTATTTTAGAGCTAGCTTGCAATTTTTATGGATCTGCTCATAAATATTTTGAGTCTGCTTCCTCTTTCCTGATGGAAAGTTCTTCTTGTTTTTGCTCATATTCTTCTTCCTATTGTTTATGGACTGCTTCTTCTTCTTGCTATTTCTAGATTGTTTCCTTGTTTTGTTGCTTTCAAGGTGCTTCTTTATGTTGTTGTTTGTGCGATGTTGCTTCTTCTTGCCTATGAACTAGAATGTCCTGACCAAAGCCTAGTCTCGATTTGTCTTTAGAATTTTGAATAGGAAGTTGTATGGGTTATAGAATACCTTCTTTTCTTTTACCAATAGGACCTTTTCTTTCATATCTCATGTTTTGCATGATATTGAAACCTTTTCCATATTGTTCTATGGGTACTTTGATGTTAATAATGACTACTTTAGATTGCTCCTCATCTCTGTAGAGACAATTTAGGACATCCTTATCCTGTGTTTCATTAGCTAAGGTTTTTGCTTGAACAAATGTACCATCAAAGAGTTTGATGGGCTATGAAGATTTTTGTTTGGATGTTGATGGTTGCCCATGAGATCTTTGGTGAAACTAGCAATTTTGATAGACACAAGGATGGTTCAAAAGAATATTCTCCCATACCTTTATCTTTTAGCTGAATCTTTTTTTCAAAATCTATTGATAAATATTTGAGCTGGGTTTCACTGCTTGATGATGTAGAAACGAGATCTTCCCGGTTGTATGGTACAAAGACATTGTGAGTTGTCTTGAGGTTGCTGCAGTACTGGAAGGGATTAGTGTCTATTGATATGGAAATTTCCTATCCATTGTAGAGGAATTTTACACATTGGTGGTATGTGGATGGTGTATGCATGTAAAATTCATCTTAATAACAATGTATCAATTAGAAACAAAGAGAAATCACGAATCCCTATCTAATCAAAGAATCTAACAAACAAGACAATGAAATAATACAATCAAGCAAATAGGAATTAAGATAATTCAAATCAAACTCCCTATTCCAAGATTGCATATAGTTTCCATTGCTCTTGTCTTCTCTGTGGTATGATGGCTCTCAGATATTGCACTGATAACCTGCAAGTGACACAAAGATTCAAAGTTCGTGATTGTTGAAAATGGAGATTGGATGCCCAATTTATAGATTTTTGGAGAAGATTGATTGAAAGGTGGAACAAATTGATTAAGAGGTGGAACTCACGTGAGCTCACATGCTGATTGATAGTTGAACTGCTGATTGTAGGAGTGAAACTCAATAGATTGAATAAATTAATTGAGTCAATTGATTGAGAAAAAGCTGACTGAAAGAAGAAAAAGGGTGATTGGAGGAAATTAAGAAGATGACAAAGAAAGCTTAATTTAGAAAAAGCTAACTAAAAGATGAAAATAGAGATTGGAGAGATAATGATTTTATTAATTAATTGATTGAATTAATTAATTTAGCATGTGCTTGCATTTAGACTTAGATTTTTTATTTAATCTTTGCATGAGATTTATTCAAATAATTAAATTTATTTTAATTCAATTTAGCATTTGAATATATTTAGAACTTGACTTTGATTCTCAATTTGGTTTTTGAAATCATGCACATGTAATTGAATTTGGAAGAAATTAGAAGAATATGAAATTAAATGAAATTAGAATTTGGGGATTTGGAAATGGAAGAAATAATTAGTTAATTAAATAATTTAAAGAAACTATTTAATTATTTAGAAATTGAATTTAATTAAATAATAAAGATTATTTAATTTAAAGGATTAAATCACAATTAATAAAATAATAAATATTTAATTAATATTTAGAAGAGGGTTGAATGATTAGTTGATCAGAGAGATAGAAATTGAATAATTAGTAATTTATTTAAATAATAAAGATTATTTAAATTGGGGATTAAAAATCAAAATTAATTATCTAATTAAATAATTTAAAGAAACTATTTAATTATTTAGAAATTTAATTTTATTAAATAATAAATATTTAATTAACATTAGAAAATGGTTAAAATGATTAAATGATGAAAGAATAAAAATAGAATAATTAGTAAGATGATGAGAAAATATGAAATTAGAAGAATAAGATTAATTAACTTAATTAAATAATTAAAGAATTATTTAATCAATTAGAGGAATAACCAGTACATGATCAATGAGACATTTTTAGGTGTCTACATTTGCCCCTCTTTGAGACAATGTCGAAATGACGTTGTTTCAAAGAAAACAAAAAATTCTGCCCCAGTATGCCCCGGTGATACTTACCCCAGTATGCCTCGGTGATACTTAGGGTGTAATGTCCCCTTGAGAGATTGTTTGTGCATTAAAGACATGAACGATCTCTCGAAAAAAAGAAGAATGTGAGATGAAAGACAGAAGAATGGTTAGTTGATTAGAGATAGAGATAGGTGATGTGAATATGATATTGAGATAGAATACGAGAGAATAGATTGATGAAAGAAATAGATTGATGTTAGATTATAGAAAATGATTTAGAAAGAGATGATGAGAAAATAATCAACAAACTAGCAAAAGCAAATGAGAGGAAATGAGAATGAAATTGAATGAATCACGAACCTATGTCATTATTTATTGTGCAATATATTCATCACTGAGCCTTATTATTGAACAATGAAGATTAGCACATCAAGGTATAAGGAACCAAGATGTAAAGATATATCATTGAAGAAACAAACACGTAGCAGACAAGCAACAAACAAAGAAAAAGATAATGCCCATCGTAGCTCCTCTAGTCACTTGTGGACATCCCTGAGTAGCATAGGAACATAATCTATTGCCAAATGATAAAAGATAAAGACTAACCCAGACAAAATTCAACAACTATATTGACCTTGTGCCTTCATTCTTAGTTGCTTGATGTGATAATTGATAATGTCTGATCTCATAAAGTTGTGGACCCCATTTAAGATTGACTTGTCTGATTTCGAGTGTATCATCTTCTGTTTAAGACAAGATAATGATCACTTTGATATGGATATGATACGATTGATAAGACAGTGTGATCAGTTGATTGCAGATGTTTGATTGGATAGTCGTATCCTTTGTTAACTTTGTGCGAAGCGTTTGTTGGATATCTGCTAGGGTATTTGTTTCTCACAAGACATTTTACTGCAAGTTTTTCTGATTGATTGATTTTCGATTTTTAGTTCTTTTCCAAGATCTTTTTTGATGTTTTTGGATTATGTAGATCGATATTTGAATGTTTTTGATTGATTTTTTCAAGACATTTTGCAGATGTTCTTGGTTGATTTTTCTGGACATTATATGAATGTTTTTAGTATTTTTATGGTTTTCAATGTTTTTGGATTTTGAGTTTTTCATTGTTTTTTGGATTTTGAGTTTTTCATTGTTTTTTGGATTTTCTTGAAGGACATTATATGATTTTTATGAAAAAAAATTTCAAGACTTTATATGATTTTAAGGATTTTTTCAGTTATGCCCCCAGTGTACAGACTTGTATGACATGATGATCTGCAAAATGTATGTGGAGACAAATGAATTTTTGACATGACCTATGTTAATGCAATAAGCATTATGAAGATGCATTTCCTATTCGAACAAGGTTGACTTTGTTAGTTTAGCCTTTTGTAATACACCAATTGAAATGGAGGTGCAAAACATTTCATAGATAAGAAGTCAATCGATCCCTAAGGCCCTTTGGAACATCCAAATTAACACACTTAATGACTCGGATTTACAAATGGAGACGCGAAAAACTTCTCCATTGGTTCTTGAAGCTTTGATCTTCTTTTGCCCATGTGTGTGCAAATGAGTTAATTCTTGCTCTTGTGTTCACTAAAGATCCTTAGCATCCTATATGACTAGCTACATGGATTATCCTAACTTCAAAAGCATCCCGAATAGAGCCTCGTTGCCAGCAAGCCTTGAGAGCTCCGTCGAGGTTATAGACTGTAATTGCTCAAATATTGCTCCATTGCCAGTAGGCGTTCATAGCCCTGATGGAGTTACTTGCATGTTCCCATAGTCAAGCTTTTTGTTGCTCTTTGTATACATGATATTTCAGTTATATATCATTGCTCTTTTGCCTTGAGATGAATATTTGGCATAGCTCTTTTTCTTTTTATTTTCTTGCCTTGACTTGTAAGTAATGAAACCTACTTGGGTGTGACAATTATAGTGACGCTGAAGCAGAATTTTAGATTTTTCACTAGTCATATGATCAACTAGGTGTCTAGAATAAATTAGAGATTTATTGTGTTTGAGATATAGCAATTGATAGATTGTGGGTTAACAAGTCTCAAATAGTGAAATCACTACCCAACCATAAGTAAAGCATCATCACAAGGTAATGTTGAAAATGAACGACCTTAGGATCTCAAAGACTTCATGTCTGAATATCTAAGAAAGGAGATGACCCTTGTTTCTCTTGAATGCAAATGAATGATAAACTTGGGCAGTTGCCTTATTTTATTCATGCTACTATATGCTAATGCAGAAAATTTTGCAAATGTGACTTCTAAATATGATGGTGCTTGGAAAGAAACTGTATGCAATGCAGTGCTTTAAATAAAATGATATGCAATGCAGAAAGTAAAACCTAAACTAACCCAACCTTTAGGTATAATATTTGTGTAGGTAGTTCATTGGCCTTTGTTTGAAAAGTCGGATAAAGATGTCTTTTCCAATAGGATATAAGGACTCAGCTAAGTGTATATGTTCAACATCTCCAATGTTGATTTTCTTATTTTTTGGATTATGTGGATCATCGGATGGAAATCCAACTCTAGAACCCATGAATTCAGGTATAGCCTTATCATTTTCAAAGAAATCCAATTGTGGTAGGTTCTCTTGCCCCCAGTCTATCAAGTGTGGGTGAATGAGGCAAATTGATTCTAGTTCTAAAGTTGTGACATGAGCGGGTGTTATGCCTATTTTTATTGATGCACTTGAAGAGGATGATAAAGTCAACCAGGTGTTGACCTCATTAATTGGTGTTACGATTGTGCTTGAACAAGATGATGAAAATAATTGTTGACAAGTTGTTATGTGTAGTATGATCTAGATTGGTGATTTCATTAATAAGGGGTTCATGAACAACTTGTGTAGAGGTATTGGGATCACTAGGAGAAATGGCAAGTTCATTTGAGAGGGAATCTTGTGAGGAACATGGAGGACTATGACATGGAGATGAAGGGATGGAGGGACCTTGATCAAGATTTGGAGAAATAATGGGATCTTGTTTAGGACATGAAGGTAAAGGTATGCTTTGATCTTGGTTTGTAAAGGGATTATTATGAAGGATAGAAGGGATGTCTTGATCTTGCTTAGGAGGTGGATGTTGGATGGGACTTGAAAAGACACTATGTTCTTGAGATGGAAGGGTGTCATTATGAATGGAATAGAAAAGAGCGAGGGGATCATCATAAGATTCTTGGTCAGTGGGATCTTGATCAAAAATTGGGTAGGATGGAAGTGGTTGTTCTTGATCTTTATTTGTTTCAGGACTCATTTCTTCTGATTTTGGATGATCCTCTTGACACGGGGAAGGAGTTTGGAAATGCATGGGAGATTGTTGGAATGTTTCAACATTTTGGCATGATGAAGAAGGATTTTGAATGAGATCCTATGAATCATGACTTGAATTAGATTGGATTTGTACGATGAATAACAATTGGGAGGTTGTGTTATTAGATAGAGATGGTGTGGATTGGTCTTGCGTGACTTTAGGGGATGATGAAATGGTGGATATATATGGTTGATTTGGGATTTGTTTGAAAGGGATTTGATTTTGATTGAAAGGAGTATGATTTTGGGTGAAAGGTTTGATTTTGGTTGAATGAATTTTGATTTGGACTTTGGTTGAAAGGGGTGTGATTTTGGTTGAAAGAGGTTTGAATGTTGGATTGATGTGAATTTTGATTTGGACTTTGGTTGAAAGGGGTGTGATTTTGGTTGAAAGGTTTGAATGTTGGATTGATGTGAATTTTGATTTGGAATTTGGTTGAAAGGTGTGTGATTTTGGTTGAAAGAGCTTTGAATGTTGGATTGATGTGAATTTTGATTTGGACTTTGGTTGAAAGGGGTGTGATTTTGGTTGAATGAATTTTGAATGTTGGGTTGATGTGATTGGTATGATTGATATAGTGGGTTGAAAGAAAATGAAGGTTTACACGACTCTAATGTTGGTTGAACTGAGGTAGGAACAATTTTGCTGAAGAATGAAGGTTGGCATGTTTGAATGGTCTCACAAGAAGAAGAAGGTTGGTCTAATACTGATCCCCTCATGGCCATTACTTCTGTCATCATGTTTTCTAACTAGCCCCTATGGTTGTCAGGACTAGCCATGTCTGTCACTTGTTGTTGCAAAGTCTTGATCTGTTGAGCTAAGGTTTCTATGGATGGCGATGGAATAGGAATGGAAGGGATGAATCGTCCACCTTCCCTATGAAATGTATAATGCCAATCCATGATGTTTGCTTGTTTGGTTTGGACCTAGGATTACAACATGTAAGATGTTTTCTCCATTTCTTTAGATGCGATAATGTTTGATTTGAACTTGACAAACTTGTTTGAGTTGAGGTTGAGTTTGATTGATCCTCTGATTGTGATTTGGACGTTTAGGGTATGACTTTTTAGGATGATTATGCAAATGATGATGAACTAAGACAAATGTATATGAGGTCTAGACAAGGACGTATATGAGGATGTTAATGCAGACTATGCAAAAGACGTAGGATGATAATGAGGACGTAAGTGGGACTATGCAAAAGACGTAGGACGATAATGAGGACGTAAGTGGGACTATGCAAAAGATGTAGGATGATAATGAGGGCATAAGTGGGACTATGCAAAAGACTTCCTAGGGTCACAAGTATGTAAGGACTTTAAGTTTTTGGTTTCAAAATGGACTTTGTTTTTGGTAACTTCGTGTATATGACAAGTTTTGTAGTTTTCCAAATCTGAGAACAATTGCTGGGAGGTATGTATAGCTGACTGACTCAATTTTCATACAATCTCAGAAAATTCAGAGATACGTGGGATAGGGCTTGAAATAGCCCAAGGGACTGACTCAATACTGGTCTAGCACAACGATACACAAAAAAACACGGAATAAAATCTTACGCTGGATAGTGGACACCATTCAAATGAGGCCCTTACAATAAAATACCGAAACAAAATGAACAGATAGAGAGTCTGGCAGCACTAACTCCACTCCACGACACACATTTCTCGGGCATGCTAGTCTCTCTTACATCCGAAGATCTTATAGCCAAGGGATTTCTGTATCATAGTGTAAGGTACATGAAGGGTATCTATGGGGTACGATCCGCACTCCCAGAATCACTGAATGTATGATTTTTGGCAACTAAATTGGTTCATAGTATTAAGTTTCGAGGGATCCCGATCCAACGACGGATTCTCAGAGAAAACCACCTAAGACTTTAATTGAGCTTATTGGTGCAGGGAAAGCCCCCACATACGTCGAATTCACTCAACACTCTAGTAGCCTGACCAGTATATTTATATAGCAGCTCGAAAAACTAGCTTGAGAGTACGTTGGGAGAGATGATATCCCCAACGCATCCCAATTCGAAGTACCTCTTTGGGGTGATGAAATCCCCAGTCAAAGATACCCCTCACTACGTAGAATAAAATAAAAATTGGATGTCATTGTCACCTGCCTCCTTTCTCCCAAGACCTTGAAGGTGGGTGGAAAGTCAGTTAGTGCAATAGTAGGTCCACCCCAGACACAATAAAAATTCTTTACCTTAAGAAAAAGAAAAATGATTTAATCTAATGCAGCCTGATTCACATTCATTTTATAGCCCAAATTTAGGTGTTAGATACGCATGTGCATGTCCATTTTAAACATCAAATCGAAATATGAAGGCATACATGTCAGTTTTAACCATTTGTTGATTTTAAGCACCTAAAGACCAAGTGTGAGATACATGCATGTCAATCTTAGCCCCGTTCATTTTAAACACCAACCACGAAGTGTGAGATTATCCATGCATGTCCATTTTAACGGTTGTTGATTTTAAGCACCCAAAAATGAAGTGTGAGGTGATGCATGCAAAAATACTAATCTAATCCTTTCTACAAATCCGCCACAGGGTGTAAACAAGAGATTAGTAGTAAAATCAAACTAACAGAAAACAGAAACTCAAAACTTGATAGAAGCGAATGCGTAACTTTACCTGTGCGATTGTGTGATACTTACAGATCAAATGCGTAATTCTAACAGAGTGAATGCGTAATTCTGACATATCGCATGTATGATGATAACTGATCGATTGTGTACTAACAAGTTGATTGCGTGACAGACAAACAGACAAGAAATTAAAAAAACAAAAAACAAAAGAAAACTGAACCCGATCAAAAACCTGCAAAACCAATTGTGAAGCCCTAGCCAAATCTCTCATCATCCACTCAATATTGATTAGATCATATTTAACTTGATAAGAAAGAACTAAGCTGTTATATCTATCAAATGCTAGTTGATCTTCTGAATCTTGGATCTTCTTTTCTGCCTGGAGAACCTTTTGATAGCATTTGGCTTCTCTTCTTTGTTGTTTCATCCTTCTTGCACCTAGAATCATGAACTATACTTTTCTTGCCATAAACTGTTATAATCAAATCAAGAAATAGAAGCAATTTGATCCCAGATTAACCCAATTTGAGACAAAATTAGATAGACGAAATAACAAACGGAATAAAAAATTAGACAACAGTTTTCCCTGCGGATGCGTAATTCGGAAAGGGCGATTGCGTGATCTGAATAAGGTGATTGTGTAACCCTGTCAGAGGGAATGTGTGGTCCCGAGGGGTCGAATGTGTGATGATGTTTATGCGATTGCGGGACAATGTAATCGCGATTGTGTGACAAAATATGTGTTCTTGAAATCCGTGCAAAATCTGAAAAAAAATGCAAGAAATTGTACGACCTACAAAAATTACACAGAGAACAAAGAAGGTAAGTTAGTTGTATTTCACGTCGGGTTCACCAAAATGTATGTGGGAAAAATTCATCTTAATGACAATGTATCAATTAGAAACAAAAGGAAATCACTAATCCCTATCTAATCAAAGAATCTAACAAACAAGACAATGAAATAGCACAATCAAGCAAATAGGAATTAAAATAATTCAAATCAAACTCCTTATTCCAAGATTGCATATAACTTCCATTGCTCTTCTCTTCTCTGTGGTATGATGGCTCTCAGATATTGCGCTGGTAACCTGCAAGTGACACAAAGTTTCAAAGTTTGTGATTGTTGAAAATGGAGATTGGATGCCCAATTTATAGATTTTTGGAGAAGATTGATTGAACGGTGGAACAAATTGATCAAGAGGTGGAACTCGGGTGATCTCACATGCTGATTGATAGTTGAATTGTTGATTGTAGGAGTGAAACTCAATAGATTGAATAGATTAATTGAGTCAACTGATTGAGAAAAAGCTGACTGAAAGAAGAAAAAATATGATTGGAGGAAATTAAGAAGATGACAAAGAAAACTTAATTTAGAAAAAGCTAACTGAAAGATGGAAATAAAGATTGGAGAGATAATGACTTAATTAATTAATTGATTGAATTAATTCATTTAGCATGTGCTTGCATTTAGACTTAGATTTTCAATTTAATCTTTGCATGAGATTTATTCAAATAATTGAATTTATTTTAATTCAATTTAGCATTTGAATATATTTAGAACTTGACTTTGATTTTCAATTTGGTTTTTGAAATCATGCACATGTAATTGAATTTGGAAGAAATTAGAAGAATATGAAATTAAATGAAATTAGAATTTGGGGATTTGGAAATGGAAGAATTAATTAGTTAATTAAATAATTTAAAGAAACTATTTAATTATTTAGAAATTGAATTTAATTAAATAATAAAGATTATTTAATTTAAAAGATTAAATCACAATTAATTAAATAATAAATATTTAATTACTATTTAGAAGAAGGTTGAATGATTAGTTGGCCAGAGAGATAGAAATTGAATAATTAGTAATTTATTTAAATAATAAAGATTATTTAAATTGGGGATTAAAAATCAGAATTAATTATCTAATTAAATAATTTAAAGAAACTATTTAATTATTTAGAAATTAAATTTAATTAAATAATAAATATTTAATTAACATTAGAAAATGGTTAAAATGATTAAATGATGAAAGAATAAAAATAGAATAATTAGTAAGATGATGAGAAAATATGAAATTAGAAGAATAAGATTAATTAACTTAATTAAATAATTAAAGAATTATTTAATCAATTAGAGGAATAATTAGTACATGATCAATGAGACATTTTTAGGTGTCTACAGATGGTACTGCCTGCATTTCATGCATCCAAGGTTGACCTAATAGTATGTTGTAGGACAAGTCTATGTCCAAGACTTGGCAGATGGTATCCTTCTGAATTGGTCCCACTCTGATGGGTAATACCTGTAGTCCTTATGAGGATCTCTCTTCATCATCATATGCTTTGATGGTTATTTTTATCTTGGGATCAATAGCATCTTCGGAGAAACCCAATGCAGGGATGAGATTTAAAGTACATATATTTAGGCTGGCTCCCCCATCTATTAGTACATGTTTGATCCAATGTTTGTACACTAGAACTTCAATATGGAGGGGAGTGTTATGTGGATGACTCAAGGAGACATCATCATTCTTAGAAAATGACAAAGTGTGAGCCACAATTATATGTCCCACCATGGCTTGGAATCAACCAATATCTAAATTGGTTGGTATTGTAGTGTCCACAAGAGCCCTTTCTAGAATGTCTTTGTACACTGGTGAAATTTTTAGAAGCTTGAGTATTGATATTTGGGCTGGTGCCTTTTGTAGCTGATCTACCAAGTTGTATTGATTTGGAGGAGTTGTCTTGGATGTGCTTCCTTTCAATACAAACTTGGATTGAGCCCGTGTGGTTAAATGTTGACAAGTCTGTGTTCTTATTTGTCTTTGATCTTGATGACATTTATTTGGTTGTTTGATGTGGAAATGTGATGATAAAATTGTCATAAATGTGATTCACCTTAGCTCCTTTGTTATTTGATGAAGAAGTTTCTCCCTTTTGATAATTGCAGAGAGGATTTTTGAATGCTTCATGATCATCGTTTGCCTTGTGTCCTTCTACCGTTATATCACCTCTATCTAATAAGTCTTGCAATAGATTTTTCAATCACTGGAAATCATTTGTCCTATGACCTTTGCTTCTATGGAATTCACAATGATGTGCGTCATTCCACCAAGATGGTTTAACTTTTGGTTCAAAGTCTCTTGTGTCGGGCAATGTTATAAGCTTGTTGGCTAGAAGTTCTTTGAACATTGACTCGAGTGATTTCCCTAAAGGTGTGAACTTCCTTCGATATGGAGTAAGGGCTAGTTTGGGTTTGTTGATTTGTAGATTGTGTGTGGGTGTATTACTTGATAAGTTCAAAACTGGTTGTTCAAATTTTATGTTATGGTTGTCAACTACATCGTCATTAAATATATTTTTGTTTCTCGTCCAGAATTTTGATTTGTCATTGTTGCTGGTATTATTATTGTTGTAGTTATTGAAAAAATCGGTGCCTTCTTTGGAGAATTTCAATATTCCCCTTTTAACCAAGGCTTCCTCAAATTTAAGACCATTTTCGATTAGTTTTTCAAAACTTGGTGGACATTGCAATTGGAGTCTATAACACATTTCACTGTTTAAATTATCAATAAAAATGTCCATTTTTTCCTTCTTAGGTACTGGGCGAGAGTATCGAGTAAATAGTCGTCTCCATCATTGCAAGAATGTAAGGAATGTCTCACCATTTTTCTGTTTGGCATTACATAAGTCAAGCATGGTGATATCATGTTGAATGTTATAAGAATATTGAGAAACAAATTTGTTTACCAACTCCTCGAATGTTCTAATACCAGTTGTGAGTTTCGATAACCATTCCATGGTTTGTCCACCAAAAATTCTAGGGAACAATCTCATTAAATAAGTGTTGTTGTGTGCAAATTCCAAGCTCACAGTGTAAAAATCTCTCACATGATCTTGTGGATTAGTTTTGCCATTATATTTATCATAATTTGGAATTTCACGGTTAGGTGGAAATGGTATCATGTTTAAAGTTTGATCAAATGGATAGGGACAAATGTCTTCTAATGAATATTTTCATGTTGTTCCCCTTTGCATGTCTTGCATTTGTTGTTGAAGAGCTTGAATTTATTGTGTTAAGGCATTCAATGGATTGTTGTTATTGGTACTTGATTCAACTTTTGCTTTCTTGGTATCAAAATCAGCGAAGAGTTTGACACCGTGATTGTTCAACATTAGAAGATATTTGTCTTTATTATTTTCTAGAAGATTTTCCATGAATTTTTGGAACTTTAGGTCTTGTTGGGCTTTTTGAATTAGTTAATCGCTTATGTCTTCTGCGTCAATATCTTGATACCTATAAAAGGGGTTTTCTTGTCTTTCTGACATGGTAGGTAAAGTTTCCACCTCCTTTTCCTTAATTTTTAGTCTTTGAGATCTCGTCCAAATGGGCATGTGGGTGATCTAATTTTTATTGACAAGTTTTGAGTAACTTAGTAAGTGATTCGTTGTTGAGGTAGATAGGACAAGGAAATTTTCCCTTTTATTGAGATGTTGTGATAATGCCGATCTTTGTTCAAATGCATGTGTTTTTAAAGATTCCTCGTCAAACTCATTTCCACGCTCGTGTAGATAATTACGAAAGAGGTGTAGGAATGTACGATATTTAAGCAAGAGTTTGTGATTTATGTAGAGAAAACTTCTCTTTTTCAATATTTCCTTTTGACTAAGTTTTCTCTTTTTTCAAACGACAAGAAATGGTCATACAAGTGATTGAAATTGTTTTAAACTTTCGATCTTTGTTTGAGAGTGACAGTATGAGATACCTAAGTCGATATAGGAAAGATCCTTCCTACTCATAAGACTAAGGTAATATGATTTGTAGCTTTGTTTCATGATGAAGGATGATATATCCCGATAAATGAAACTTAGCCAAAGATTAAAAGGATAATTTCACTATTTTTATTGATCTAAGTTTAGTTGAAAAATGACACTTGCAATGATTTGATTCTCCTAATCTGAAACTGATGTTTCTGATGACTGAAAAAGGACAACTCAGAAAAGGGTATATGAAAATGTTTTCAATTTTTTGAGAAAGTTTGTAATCTACTCTCTCTCCTCAGTGATGAAAGGCTTATGGGTTAAAATAACAGGTAAATGCACTAAAAGATTTAGCAAAATGCACTTCCCTGTTTCTCAAATGCACCACTCTGGAACTCAGATGTGCTGGTAAATCAGGCAAACGTGCTATGTTGCCCCAAGGTTTATGCGCTAAAATATTTTGCTTAAGCCCTACCTTTTTTTTTGAGATGCGCTAAAACAGAGTGTTTATGTGCTGATAAAGTGACTATATGCACTAATGTTTGCTAAATATGCACTAGACTGCTCTGTGATTGGCAATTTTGCTTGTTTTGACTGTTGTTCTGAGTGAAAAAATGACTTTTTGATGGGTGATCTTATAAATAATGATTGAAAACATAATAGCCAGTAATAAAATAACAAAATTTTGATTGTTTCCACAATAAGTGTTTGTTCAAAGATCTTTTCAAATCCTTTTAGTTTTCACGGGTTTGAACAATAAAAACACATCAAGTAGACTCACTCTTAAGGTCAAAAGGTCGTTATAATATCAAAAGCCCCAATCTTGGAACTCCTTTAGCTCACACAACCATGTCACACCTAAAGGTGTGCCCGTATCTTGGGAGTCGTATGGTGAGTGTCTTGGGGGTGGATTCTTCCCCACCCTTGCACTTTGATATTATAATGTTTGGTTACTGACTTGATTTGATTTCTACTCTTAAAGATTTTTAGTAAGACTTTCGTTCGATCTTCAATGATAAACTCCCTCAGGAGGCTTTCCAACCTTTAAAACAAAGGCTTTACGTATCTCCAAGATACCGAGGGAAGGCTAATTAGTGACCAAAACCGTTGGATGCGATTTTCCTCACGATCCATATTCGATTATAGTGGGTTGGAATACTTGGCGTTAGCAGTTCCCCACTCAGGTCGTTCCCCTCTCACCGACCTTATGAGCTTCTTAGGAGGGTAGGCCTGCTAAAGGTTGTATTCTAATTGCAATAAAGGGAAGAAAGAAAAAGAGTGAGTATGGCTTTTTCATCACCCAATTAAGGGGTGAGCATATACCTATCACTTTCAAAGCACGATAGACAATTTTATTCTTTTCATCCCAACATCACAAAGTGATCTAATCGCTACTTGGAGACATTGACTTGATTGATATGTTGATTATAGAAATGTTGATCAATCAATTAGTAAAATGACTAACATACTAATGAGATACTTATATCAAGGAAATTAACAACAACAAACAAATGAAAAGAGCAATTCCTCAATGGTCATCCCATTGTTCTCTGTCTCCAAGGATTCCTCAAGTTTGATTATTGCTCTCAGATCATTGAGCACTAAACCCTTAGAATGACTCTCAAAGAACGAGTGCTATGATAAAGGGACCTATATGCTAATACAATTAAGATCTATATGATGATAACAATACTTCTCTATGATCAATCTATGATATTAAGATGTTATGATAGTAAAAATGCTAAGCTAACATGGATTATTACTATTGATAACGATCTAAAATGCCTCTAAAATGCTTAAATTGTCTAACTTGATAATCAAAGCCTTGATAATGGGAGCACAGTGTATGTAGCACAAAGTAAGTAGTCTCTTGATAATGATCTTGTGTATCACCTTGATAATGAGAGCCTTGAGCTATATTCATAGAAGAAATGGTCAAATGGAAGATCAAGATTATATTGTCCTATGTAGGGTTAGGATTGCTTGAGAATTTGGTGATCGCCAATCCATGTTTACAATTTTCACCAATGAAATGGTGACAATTGTCAACATGAGAAGGCTTGAGAGGAAAGGGAAGAGGCATTAAATGCCTGAGAGGAAAGGGAAGAGGCATTAAATGCTTGAGAAGAAATGATGGTTACCTTAGGGGGTTTGGTCAGGGTTAAGTTAGTGGATAAAGATTTTATCCAAGGGATAAACTCTTGTGCAAGGATTAAAGGATAACCATGGTTAAAGAAATAAATGGTTGAAGAGACTTGTGGGTTAAATGAATGGTTAAGTTAGAGAAAATGTCTCTAACCATGGGTCAAAGGTGAGTTAGCCATTAATGGGTTGGGAAGGTTTTGGAGGTTAACTTGTAGAAGGGATAAATCCTTTAATGGTTTGAGAAGTGACTCCTTCCTAATCTTTTAGTTTAGGAATGTGCAAATGATTAGGAGGGGGTTTAGGCTAATCGGAAGAGTTTAGAAGAATCTAGAAGGGGTTAGCTTGCAAGTGGGTTTGTAGGAAAAATGTAAGTGGATTGAATTTTAGGATGTTTAAATAAATCTTAATTTATTTAAATGAGATAGGAGGATTTAATTAAATGTTGGGAGGGGATTTAATTAAACAAATAGAATTTTTTAATTTAATTAATAGTTTGAATTTGGTTAGATCAATTAAATCAAATAAATTGAATAACTTATTAAACTTGATAGAAGAAGGGGGTTGGGGTGAACTCAATTAAATGTGAATTTAATTAAATGTGGATTTAATTAAACAAATATAATTTATTTATTTAATTAATAGTTTGAATTTGGCTAGATGAATTAAATCAAATAAATTGAATAATTTATTAAACTTAATAGAAGAAAGGGGTTGGGGTGAATTAATTAAATATTAATTTAATTAATAGAAGATTTGTTAGTGAGTTAAATAAACATTAAATATTTATCTAATTTGGTGGTCGTGTCTACAGTTTTCAATATGGTTAATTATCAAGTTCTTTTCATTTACATGTTTTGAGTTTGATTTTAAATTCTTTTATAACAAAGTAGTTTTGATGAATATTTTTTTTTTCTATTTTACCGCACTCACCTCACCTCACCTCAATACATGTAGTCCTTGCACATATAGCCATAACGCCTTTCACAAGTTTATGTCCCAGATTAACACTTAAACCAAACTAAATTTAGTTATTAAACATTAAATATTTCTCATATCTACCCCAATTTCAACCTATCACTAACTAAGACATTATTATATCCTAAAACTCTTTTCACACATGATTACTAAGACTCAAAATAATCATTTAAAAAACTATAAATATAAAATCAAAACTATATAAATAAAAATTAAAATCACATATATAAGTTTACAATAGAATAGAGATGAAGTCTCATTCTCAAAATTTTGAACTTCACAATCATATGTTGAATAGTAAAACTCATAATTAAATGACATAACACAAGTTGCATAGAAAACCATCCAAAACTATACAAGTTACCCATTTTTAAATCATTTTTTAATTTTAAAAACATATATTAATTAAAACAATATATAATTTTCACGTCTAATCATTTTTTAATTTTAAATACATAATTTTCAGCTGTCTTAATGAATGTATTGCTGCTGTACAAGCTACCCATCTTTGTCACTTGACCTTTTAGAGTAAGCTACGTTAACTAAACAGATTGCTAAGTTAATTAATTTTTTATCTATTTCATTTTCATATAGAAAGTTTTCATAGCTAGGCGTGGGGAATAAAACCTAGGAAGCAGCGTACTAGGAAAGGTTAGGTACTCAAAACATCTTTTCAAAATGATTGTACACTGTTAAAAGAAAATAATATTTGATGATGTTTGCAACTTGTGTGGGGTACGCATCACAAGCGTAGATTGGTCATGGACCTAAAGTTGACCGACACGTGGCCTGCTAAAACTAACAAAATATTACTTGTTCTGAGTGTCAGCCATCATCGTCATTACTCGTCACCTCCATCGAAGACGACAACATATTTTTTCCTTTTATCCTTTTATCTATTTTTACCGTAACTTCGACAACATATTTTTTTCTTTAATCTTATTTTTTTACCGCAACTTTTCCGTTTCATCCAGTCACTCCGCACGTTCCTCCTCGTCAACGTCTGTGCGAAAAAAACCAAGCACTGCACTGCACTGTGATGTTGACGTCACGGGGAGGGTAAAAAAATCGAGCGGGGAGTAAAACGCGTTCCATCAAATGTTTTTTTTAACTCTGTTTGCTTTCTGTTCGGATGAGAAGGACGCTACAGTTTTACTGGGGACAGCCAAATTTCTGCTACGACGGCGGCTCTTTAAGGGAGTTGCTCAAGGCCAGGAGAAACTTCACGGTTTTGACTGGAACAGGTACTTTAATTGTGGACAGTCTGGAAGAGATTATTTTAAGTTTTTTGTTCCATGCTTTTGGCTGGGTTAATATTTTAAATTTGTGGCCTTGAGGACCACTTCGTGCAGTTTTGCTGTACTGTTCTGTTCAAATTTTGTTCTATTATGTTTATGTTTACCTTAAACTCTCCGTTTACATTTTTTTTAGCTTGTGAAGTTTTTTATTTGATTTATAGGCTTTGGAAAGCTCCGTCTGAGGCCTGTTTATTTTTCTTCCATGTTTGCGCAGCTTTGTGATGGCAAGGCGTTTTTGATGTAATGTCATATTAGGCCTATTGTTGGTTCTCTGTCTTTAGTCTTGCTCTTTTTTTTGGTACGTGTAGGACTTAGGATGCTTTGCGTTGCTTTACTTTGCCCTGGTTAGTGTGCAACGGTGGAAAGGTAAGACGGTCGTGAGATGAAACCTCACCGGTGCCGGTTTCGAAACCGAGACGTGGTGATGGTGGGGGGGTGTTAGGTTCAGAGGAATTGTTTTATTGTTTGTTTGTTCATTTCGAAGATTGAAGTTGCTGGAGCCCTTAATTGATTGATTATGTGTTGTCTTTGTGTTATGGTTTTAGTCCGTCTGGCGTTTTTGGTGTGTTTGTGATTTTTTTTCTTTCTTTTTTGTTTTATTTTTTCTTGAGGGTTGATGGATGCAATTTGAATTTTTTGTAGGTCTTGATGACAGAGTGACGTAGAAAGGGCCCTGCGAGGGAGCTTGTGAAGTAGTGATGATGACTATGCATGCGGATTATGGAGGTCAGGGGGCACATGTTGGTGGGCAGTCTGCTTCCCCTGGAGTTGTTTGGTGGGGCGGACTTAGATCCCATGGCTTCCAAAATGGAGTGAACGTGGCGAAGGTGGACCGCTCTGGTGGGGGAGTTTTCGAGGTTGCGAAGCAAGTTGGGCTCCAGCTGCCACTTTCGTCACCAATGCAGGGAATCAGCCAGAGTCATCCAGAAGGAGAAGGGGTACAATTGGGAAGCAAACGAGTGCATGTTATGGCAACTCATTCTGGTATATTGTCTTTTTTCCAATTTTAGTGTTACTTAAATATTGATAGGGGGGTGGGTTGCATGAGCCTTTTTGAATCTCAGAGTTCAGAAGTCCCATCCTTGTTTACTTGCAATGAGGTCATTTATCACACTAGAGAGCCGGAGTCCAACCATTTTGCAGTTAATGTAGTAGTTATGGTGCATGACAAGAGGCCCAAAGAGGGATAACAACAATATATGATATAACCAGACAGAGTTTCTTCCTTAAATCCATAGAAAGAGAGATCAAAGTAAATGTGTAGTAACTAAAGGGGTGCATAATGTATTTCCTAAAGGATTAGGATGCATATACATATGCATAGAGGTCATTAGATTTCAAAGGATTCGCTTGTACAGATCAATTTGCAGGTGATCACTGCTAAATCTTGTTGTAATCAATGCCCAAGCTTGATAGTGTACACGATATTTTGTTCACCCTTGTATACACGTGTGGCAACTTGCAGAAAACTTCCCATATTGCTGGTGCCACACTGCAAACAGACTATGTTATGAGCCTCTGCATCATACATTGTTGTAAATAGCTGGTTAGTAACATTAAAGACTTTAGAAATCAATAGAAGCCACTGAAAATTATCATT
The DNA here is from genome assembly GCF_030272615.1 of Cryptomeria japonica. Taxonomy (NCBI): domain Eukaryota; kingdom Viridiplantae; phylum Streptophyta; class Pinopsida; order Cupressales; family Cupressaceae; genus Cryptomeria; species Cryptomeria japonica. Next base: position 509,586,151 of record NC_081408.1, read on the forward strand.
GGAATATCAAAAGGCAATTAGTGTGAATCAATTTGCCCCTCACTTTCTCTATACACTGTGGCTATTGCTGTTTATCTTTAGCTCTCTAGACTCACAAAGTGTCGTTAACTTAAGCGAGCATTTCAGGGCAACCTTTACTACATTCTCTTCACTATATTTTGTGGCTTTAAGTAATATATGAATTACGATTATGATAGTAGAGGATTAGAAATATAATCAGCACCAATCTCCAGCATCGGTGCAAATATGCTGTTTTTTATCTATATATATATATATAGATAGATAGTAAGTAGTACACCTAATATCTGTGTAATGTTGATTTCTTCCATGATAAAATATGCTAATCTGCTGGGATGTGGTTAACTTTAGGTAAATCTGTTACTTTTGGTGATTTCAATTTGGTATTACTATTAACTACCAATAAGAAAAGATGGAATTGTTAATAGAATCTATCCACTTTTAATGTAGCGCAGTGGGCATATTAGTTGCTACCTCAGATTTACTGGATCAGTTGGGTTTCAAACTTGCAGTGCTATCATTAACTTTATATTTCATCATAAGGACAATGTCAAGATTATGTTGTTCAATGGACAGAAAATCATAGTTTTGTTATCACATTCATTGTATAGCTAACTTGGAGATATACTATCGACTTGCTTTTGACACTGTGCTGGGGCCTGTCTTAGTTTCATGGAAATCTAGATTTGCATAATATTATCCACCTGCAATGCAGGTTGGCTTGTATCTGTCTGGTAACTAGGCATGCCATGGGCCAGTTGGGACTTAGGGTGATCTTGACGGTGCTATATTACCTTATACTTAGTTCAATTAAGTTTAAGGTTTGGCAATGGAAAGAAAGCACATATTTGCTTGCAATCTTCTTGCAAGTGACATTGAGAATATCTTCACATATTCTTATTATTCTTTGACATTGGTTTAGGTTGGATGGACATCTGCATTTGGCTTGACTTGATTTTAGTAGTTTCAATCTTGTTTGTGGGCCTTTTGCTAGTTTGTTGCCAGAGAGAGTTATTGTGGACTGGTTTGCCCTTGTATCAAGACTGGTTTAATGCAATTGTATTCAGATGCATAGTTGCAATCTTAGGCCTGAAAGGAAAGATGCAAAAAATTACTACTTATTTCTCTAAGGAAAGAGTTACAACTTATTTCATACACAAATTTCGCAAAGTTTTGTATAAAAATGACATTTAGAAATGAACAAGAATAGAAGAGAGAATGAGACAACTGCAAAACAGAGACAGATACAAATATGCCCTGGTGAAACTCTTTCAAAAAAAATCCTAGCTTGTAAATCATTAAACCAATATATTATTCATAGTTCACACACTTGGACGCAACTCACACTTAGTGGAAAAAAAATGCAACTCATCAAAACTTGGCAAAACTCGACAACATTTACATATATTTTTTTTAAAAAACACAAATTTTATTAAAAATTCAGTTACAAAATCTATCTAACGTGTCTATGAAATGCTGTGGAAGTGTTTTCTAGTAGTTTTGAATGAAAATAGAGTACAAAATTACATCATCATGTTAATACGATAGCTAGTTGATAACTATTATGAAATTATGATGATTGTCTTTGAAATTCTTCATCATAAATTGCATGTCTAGGCAAGTTACAAATTACAAATTTTACAATTTCCTTTCCCCCATTATAGTGAAAATTTGAGGATAGGGTCTAGAACTTGTTCTTGATTGTTGCTCCTTGCTTAGTCTAGAAGGTTGTGCCTATGTCTTCACCTTGCTACTAGATGGCAACGACTCCTTTGTAATGTCGATGTCATCCAATCTATCATCTTCTATTTCTGTTGTAGCTACATCTCTTATAGCCCGTCTCTCAAAATCAGCAATCTTGTCTTCTATAAACAAGGAGGGGCTCCTCATCCTGTGGGGTCCCCTCATCATAGGAATCAATCTCATCCAAATGAATAAGCTCCTTTGATTGTCCTCCACCTTTTTTGTGTCAAGCCAAAGGTTGTCTTGTACAAAAACTAGGCCATTGAGGCATTTTTGAGTCAACTTATTGTGCTTCTTTGTGTGGATGACATCAAACAGACTCAAATTGTGCTAATAGCTAGAAGCACTACAAGGTTGAGACAAAATTCGAAAGGCTAACACTTAAAGATTCAAGGTATTTTTAACCTAGTCTTCCTACCAAGAACTTGCAAATAAGATGTTCAAAAGTTTGTAAGCAAGCAATATTTAACTAAAAATTGTAATTTGTATCTTTTAAGATATAAGTAAAGACTCCAATTTTTTTTACTTTATGCCTCAATGGATATCCTTGAAATAACTAGTTTTGAAGAAAAGAGCTTTTCCCAAGCTTGTTCTATTTTGCCTCTATGAAATAAAGAGGTTCCTCACCCCAACTTTGGATGTCATCCTCTTAATTCATGTTGAGAGGCCCTCAATTACTTCACCATTAGGATTTGTGAAACTATCAGAGAAGGAAAAATGGTAGTACTTTGCTGCATGAATGGGTTGGTGAGTTGATTGTTTCACTTTTGATTATTGATCTCCCAAATTAGATCAAGTTTGTTTCTATCCCCTCTACACTAGTTTTGGATGACCTTTTTAATCCTATTTACGACTCATAAATGTGCCCTAATCCTATCCATGGCCTGGTTAATGTGCCCAATTGGGTTTTGGTCCCCATCCACCAAGCACAAAACTCTCACCAGGGTCTTAGACACCTACGAGTATAAACAAATTAAAGTTACAATTAATTAATACTTTTAAATTTTTAAAGAAAGGACTCAAGTTGAAATTTAAATTGAAGTTCAAGGTTACCTTTAAAATCTCTACAACTCTCTTGGCAAAGACACTATCAAAAACTCTATTAGGTTGTCTTTTCACCAAGCCTCATTGAATATGGCAAGTCTAGTGATTCTTGACTCACAATTTTTTTTTTCAACTATGTCAATAAACTAGTAATGCTTTGCAACATTAGGAAGTTAGTTGCAAATCTTGTGACACTTAGTCACACAAGCCCTTCCTCCTTAGTGTCATCTCTCATCAAGCTAAGAACCCAAGGGTGATGATAAATATATTTCGTGATGTTCCTTGAATCTTCTACAACCAGTTTCATCTAATCAAAATTTCCTATGTCCTCCATAAGAAGGTCAAGGCAATGCGTCATGCAAGGGGTCCAAAAGAGTGGCATGCCTCTCCCGAAGCAATTAATGGCACCTCTCATGAAGCAATCTCCCAACCACTATGTATGCTACTGCATTTTCAGTGATAATTTGCACCACCACATCTTAGACAACTGTTTCAACATTAGGCTCAAAGTTTCTCTATTTTTTCTGTGAGGGGTAGCAGTTGACTTCAAGAAAATCATTTCAACATATGAAGATGCGAAAATATTGATAAAGGTGTGTTTCTTTCCGTTCATCCACCCATTTGAAAGAATAGTGCATCCAAATTTTCACCATTACCTCTTTTGTTCTTCCAAAATCAACTTTGCATCATCGATAGCATTCTAGAGCAACTTCCCACTTAATTCTCTTAGAGAGGAAGCTTTGTACCCTTTCACTTCACTTGTCAGTGTTGTCACCAAATTCTTCCAATACGAGCACTTTGTCACAATGAAGGGAAGGTGGTTGTAAATCCAAAAACTTGAACATGCCTTATCCTCCTTGTCCACCTTGTACTTGCAACAAATGTTGTGCTCCAGGTACAAAAAAGCTTTTTGTTTGTGCTCTACTCGAATCAGTTAAAGTGGATGTGCTTCAAATGCGTGGACAATGACTGGATCTCACAATGCTTGCCTTATATCTTCTGTTTTTGTTTGCATGTCAAGATTAATGGCTGTTGCTATGTTGCTTGTGGCCTTGCCCTCTCTAGTTTCTTCTCATCCGACAATGTATGCAGTGCTTGTATCTCTCATTTTCTTCTTCTTTATCATTGAGACATGGGTTGGTTTCACAATTAGGAATGCCATTAATATGGTATTTGAGGTGATTAATGCCTCCCTTATGCTTCTTTGTACATAAGATGCAAATCACACTCCTTAGTATCAATCTTGTTATGACGTATTTCCAAGTAGGGTCTTTGCTTCCAAGAGGAAGGCTTCTAGTTCTAGCAATTGATGTCAAGCCTGATGCCATCATATCTAACATACAACATGTTTAAATACAAAAGAAAAGTATGTGTTTTAAAAAAACAACATTGAGTACAAAATCAAATAAAATTTATATGTAAGTCTTCATCACAAATATAATATAGTAATTGAATAGCTATGCGGCTTGCCATTAATTAATTAATTCAAAAACCATTTTTTTGATTGGAAAATATTAAACCCTTTGTTTAAGAAAAAAACAGCGATTTCATTAAAAAACTACTACAAATCAGCAATAAAATTTTCAAAAATCGAATTCATCACAAGTAAAATTGTAAATAATCTTTCCAATCTATTATGAAAAATGCTAGAAGTAACTTACATCCTTGGAAAAAAAAATGCTAACCTGGAAATTTAAATTCCTCAAATCTGCTCTTCAAATCTACTAAAAATCCTTTCAAATTGCTTGAAGGGTGCACAAGTGCTGTGTGAGGTTTAGCTATGGGCTTCTAGGTAAATAGGCAAAAAATAGTGTTTTTCCTATGTCCAAACCTGCTATCCCACACTTGTTGCACGTTGACAAGTTTTTTCCATAAATTTGCTGAGTTTTGGTGAGTACTCATGGAGTTTTTCTGTAAACTTGGCCACCTCAGACCTGTGAGTTTTCCTGGTGAGTACTCAGTTGTCTAAAAACTAGTGAAGTACTTGGTGAGTTTGTATACTTCGTATTATCAATGACAACAATAGTAACAATACACTCTCAAACTTAGAGCTTCAAAACGTTCTCAACATTCAAGGGATTTCAGCAGCATAACAATGCAGAAAATGTGACACATGATCTCCATCCCAAACTCTGAATATATAGGCCAAGGAGACCTAGGAAACCACAAATGGTTTCCCACAAACCATCAACAAGAACCATGGGCTGCACCCAAGCCCTCATGTTCAAAATCCAATCACCCCCACATGTGTGAGGCCGTGAATGTATCTCCGCTTACAAGCAGTTTTTGGATGTGTATGATATGAGGTGTCATAAGTAACTCCAATATGCTCCCCCATGAGATATTAATTACTATTACTCACTTTTATATGTATTTATTATTAGTGGTAGAACTTTTTAGTCCAACTCCACCAAACAACCCTCTTAATCAATGACTCTTGCAACTGTCATAAGACTAGTGATACATAGCAGAGAGTTCCAACTATTGGATCTTCATGATTCCACCCAAGTGGGACACTCTTTTCCATGTGGGCATAATAATTTACAATATAGCAAATATTAAATAATTAGACTAGACCTAGGACTTGAAAGGTGTATGACACACATAGTCCCCTAGTGCTAACAAATTTGTAGAAATCTTAAATCATTATTTATCTCAATTAGTTTGAGATTCAACAATGAACAGAAAGCTTAGGCATATAGTGTCAGTGGAAATATTAATTTATTTCATCTCTTCTTCAGTGAATTTTTTTTCATTTGTTAGTGGAAACTATTTTATCTGTCAGTGGGAAACTTTTCATCGGTTTCCCTTATACCATCGTTATCTGTCTTGATTAAATAGAACATCTGGATTTGGCCCAGCTCAGTCTTATATGGGAAGCTATGTTGCTAATTAAGAATCCAATGGACGATTGGGAGTCTTGCGTTGATTATTGCTGAATTGAAATCTTAGAATATTAAAATTCTTGCAGTTAGCTATTGGATGGGTATTTATTTTACCACATGGATATGACTAAAGTTCTAAATGAGTTGAAGTTATTGTTGTGTTAAATCATTGGTTAACAATCTTTTGTGGGTTTTTTTGAATGCTCATGTTCTACCTGGGCCCTAAGTCCAACCTTAGGGTAGACTTGAGTGTATATTATTGTGTGTGAAGTTTATTTAAATAGCTGTCTATATTTTTGCTTTATTCTGCTATTTTGAAGATGCTAGAGAGCTAACTTGCTAGACTTCATACAATATCAATGGAGAAGTGAGGTTACATTGCCAAGTAGATATTCTAAGATGGATAGATAAGTAGATAAGGATGAATAGATTGTGGGTTCTGATTTTATCTCAGGCCCTTGACCATGGGATTGAATTTATTCTAATCTGAATCCCTTTCTCTACAGATGAGCTAAATCTAATCTGCTCTTGTGTTCAATAAAGCCATAACCAGCTGTGGAGAGCCTGGGCTTCCTCCTTGACACTCTCCCCAATCCTTCAAGGAAGCTGTCTCCCAGTACAGAAGCCAAGTTTATTGTGATGACCTGCATCAGTTTGCCTAGAAGACTATCATTGGAGCAATATTTTCCTCAAGAAAGTTAAAGAGGTGCAATCTGAAAACAGGCACTCCATGTAAACTATGTGTTGCCTTGGAGGAAATAGAACAAAGACTGTAGCTTCTCACAGAAAAAGGTATTATATGTGGGTTAATGGGTGCGCAACCTGGTCATATCGCTTATCCCCATTAGTTTAGCAACTGTCAGGATCTACAATGCTTGTATGATCTAGTGATTTTATATATATATATATATAGCTTTTGCTGTCTTAAAACTGATAAAGCTTTTGTGGATCATGCAAGTATGTTGTCTTTCTTGCATGTGTATGTGAAATTAAATGGATTCACTTATTAGGGACTAGTACTGCTGTCATTGTTGGGTGCATATGCAAGAAGGTTCTCATTTGGTCATTTGGAGGTCTTAGTGGTCTAGTTACAGTGAGAAATGACATGAAACATAGTGGCATATTTCGGACTTCATAGCGCATTAGGCATGCTTGTTAAGAGTCAGATGTCAGATGGACTAGCCGTTTAATTGTTTGAATTTAATCTTTAATTTCTCTTTAATTGTCCTGACTTAAAGACTCAGTGAACAACACTTTTGGCCAAGTAGAGCCTAAAGTAGAAGGAATTACTGATCCTTATTAGTTGGCCTATTATTGTCTTTTCCCAATCATAAGCCTCAAGATATGCACCTTAGTTGGCACCTTAAGTACTTAAAGGTATATTTTGTTGTTAGGGGTTTGGGTTCCACAACTTTGAGAGATAACAAATGGTGTTGTTGTTGAGAATGTATTAATTTTGGTTCATATATTGTATACCTTTGTAACTTAGTGAAGTTATTTGTAGTTGTGTCCTTTTCCTACGTGTAGTTGGTTCTTTGTCATTGTTGCCATTGTTAGGGAAACACTAACCTGGAGTTTCATTGAAAGAATTTTGCAACTTTACCTTATACCTATCAAGAAATTTTTGCAATTGTGTCACTTTGCTTAATTCTACAAAGTTTTATTTCTCTTCTTTAGTGAAGAGTGGTGGTTTTTTCATATGAACCTTGTGGGATAAATGAGAAAAGACTTCGAGGATGGAGAGAATGAGTCATCAAGAGATCCTTAAGACCTTGAAGAAACATTTGTGCAAGTAAACAACTAGCAAGCCACATGAAGAGCAAAAGACATAGGTAAGTTTGGTCATCCCTCTTTTTAAATGTAAGAAACTGGTACTTGAGTGGAGAGTTTTTATGGACTCAAGAGACCAATATCTATACACTTCGAATAGTATTGCTAACAATGTGGTAAGAACCGCTAGAATACCTTTCACATTGAATTATTATGCCAGAAGACTTATGCATAGAGGTAGGTCATATGGTAGACATGATCAAGAGCTTGGTATGCCTACTCCAAGTGCAAGAACCACACATTTTTGGATCACCCCATGCTTCCTCTCGTGCCTTGCAACAACATGATATTGATTTTTCGTGATGCGAATCAACCAAATCAATTAGAAGGTGATGAAAGGGAAATAAATATTGATCAAGTTATTGACATGTTTGACCACGTTAGAGAAAGAATTTGTGCACTTCGAGCAAAGATACAATTGAATGAAGCTTAGACTTGCTAGATAAGTTCAAATGCCGACCTAGCTAGATTAGTTTGCTTATTAGAAAAATGCAAACTAAGATCAGTGTGATTACTAGTCAATGCATTTGAATCAATGACATAACCCACAAGGCAACAATCCATTGAATGTGAGAGTTCTATTTAGGAGATAGGCTCAAAGGTTCCCGCATGCAAGGCAGTCCCTTGGATTTGACCTATATATACAACTAGACTTTTATTGGATTCTTGACTATCCTAATCAAATTCTTAAGGAGACGATAGGGAAATTTCTAAAGTTTCAAGGGAACAATGCAATCTTTGGAGAGGAACAACTTAGGCACTTATATTAATATAATAAATGATTGTGAGATTGATCATGAGCATGTTATAATAAAACATTTGTGCAGTCCCTGGAGGACGGTGCAAGGGTGTGGATTACAAATCTGTCTAATAACAAACAACATTGACTCATGGGAATAATTTTTGAGGGTCTTTAAGTTGCAATTAGAGATAGGATAGATCCAAAATTAGCCATACATGAGTTCACAATCATAAGGGGACCAATGAGATAGTTGTGGATTTCAACAATAGGTTTTAGTTATGACTATGAGGAAGGTGCTGTTTGATTTAGGGCCCAACAAATCTATGTGCTACTGTTGCATTATTGTTTTTTTGATTCAAAGTTGGGGTATCACCTTGGACACAAGAATTCTAAAACTCTAAGAAAAACCTATGCTATAACTATCAACATTGAAAACAACAAAGGAGCGTTTAGTAGGTACAGCGAAATGATTGAGGCTAGGATTTCCTAACAAGATAAATGTGCCCCAAGTAAACCTCTCATAGCTAATGATAAACTTGATAAGCTTATGGCTGGCTTGAAGGATCTCTCTTACAAAGTTGCAAAGAATGAGAAAGGGTTGCCTCCAAGTATTGCTGCTACGCATTACAATGAAGGTTAAAGATTGCATAATAGGCCATATAACATAGATTGGTCTAAAAGGCTAGGGCAAAATGATATACAAGGGAATCGAAGACATAAGGACTATGAAACTTCCGACCCGTTGAAGAAAGATCACGTGAACCTTAAAGAAGACTCATAATGGTGCGAGGCATGCTATTTGCCTCATGATCCCATGAATTGTTTTGTTGCAATTGCTATCATGGAAGAGGAACAATTCTCAAATGGGGAGGGCAATCTTGAATATTATTATGACCATGATATAGATCAATTTGACACATAAATATGACCATATGGATAGAGAAATAGAGTATGCAACTTGGTTTAATGATGATGAATTTTGTTAGTATGATTAGGGCACCACTTTAGGCCAGTATAAATTGCCAACTCATGATCTAGAGTATCTCAAAGAACTCATGTAGTAGAGGTACAAGAGGTTAAAGACTTAAAGTTAGGATATCAAGGCTCTCATGTAGTAGAGGTACAAGAGGTTAAAGACTTAAAGTTAGGATATCAAGGCTCTCATGTAGTAGAGGCACAAGAGGTTAAAGACTTCAAGTTAGGATATCAAGGCTCTCACTAACGTAACTATCATGCATGTGCAAGGTGGGTACAATCTAAGGAATATGCAAGTTGTTGCTAGGAGTGAGGTTGTCGCTTTTGCCAAACCAAATGTGTCTATCACACAAGTTGATGGAGGAAACAAAAAGAAAAAATTGAGGCCAAGAATAGCGGTTTAGCAAAACTGACGGTTGCAAAGAAGCAGCCTCATGTGTAGAGTTAAGAAGCCCAAAGCGAGTATATTCCAAATACAAAAGCGGTAGATGTGCCAGTAAGTAATATTGGGGTCCCCAAAGCCAAGTATGCAAATGTTAAAAAAAGTGAAACCAAGAAAGCACTACAATGAGGACAAGACATCATCCAAGAGGGTGGTAATGCCACCAATAGTAGGAATGTTAGCACTTGCAGCAATATCCTTCCATTCATTCTTGACACTAATGCTATAACCATACCTAAGTCCACCCCTTTATTGAACTATGTTCTCATTGATGTTACCCATGTTACGAGTTAGGTTAGAATTTCAATGCCTATATATGAGCTTTGTAGGATCCCTAAGCATAAAGAGTGGGTCTTGTTCTACTTGTTTTCCCCAACTACATTTGTTTAGCTTGTTAGCCCTCCCATTAATATTAATGATGATGTAAATTTCCAAGATACTCTTGAGGTTTACCTTGGCATGTCACTTGTGAGTAGCTAGTTGAAGGTAGACCCATTTTACACCTCACTACTAATAGGTGATGGCTTGTACATAATTGGTTACGTTTAGGGGCTTCAAGTAATGTCATTCCAATTGAAGTCATGAATGAATTAGTCTTGAAGGTTTCCAAGTCCCATGACAAGTGCTATGATAGATTTAAGAGAAGTTAATGTCATAGGAATTGTGAATGGAGTTCCTCAACTACAGTTTTGAGTTTCTAATTGTCTGTAGCAGGTCACATTGATCAATTTTACGGTCTTTATTACAGAGTTGTAAAATGTCTGTTTTGTCTAGGGCATGTCACTTGTGAGTAGCTAGTTGAAGGTAGACCCATTTTACACCTCACTACTAATAGGTCATGGCCTGTACATAATTGTATGTTAGGTTAAGGGTCTTCAAGTAATGTCATTCCACTTGAAGTCGTGAATGAATTGGTCTTGAAGGTTTCCAAGTCCTACGACAAGTGCTATGATAGATTTAAGAAAAGTTAATGTCATAGGAATTGTGAATGGAGTTCCTCAACTACAGTTTTGAGTTTCTAATTGTCTGTAGTAGGTCACATTGATCAATTTTACGGTCTTTATTACAGAGTTGAAAAATGTCTGTTTTGTCTAGGGGACATTCGCTCAACAAATGTTGACTCTGACACCTAGGGCAATAGATGGAGTGTGTATTTGTGTTTCTACTTTTAGCTTAGATTCCATCAAGAGTAGTGTTTTGCTGGATAAGGATATTAGTTTTTTAGGTTTGCAATTTCCTCTCTTAACTGGCCTATCTCATTTGTTCCTTGTATCAGACTAGACTTTTTGATTCCTCCTTTTTGTTTTGGAGTAATTCCTGCATAGTGCAGAGATTTTGTTAAGGCTTAACTTAGCAACGCCTCCTTTCCCCATTAAGTCAAGAGCTTGCCTTGAGTCCTTCTTCCAATCCTTTAAAAAAAATGACTTTGACTACTTTAGCAGGCATAACGTTTTCACAGCCACAATGCTTCAACACAGCTATTGAAATGGTCTTCTAAGCTCTCTTCCTTTTTTGCTCAAGACTGAAAAATTCTTTCTATCATCAACCTTGCAGTAATCTTGGTATTTATCTGTCTCCATCTCTTGCCATGAGCTGATTGATCTAGCAGTCAATGGCATAAACCATCACATTGTTGCATCCTTCAAAGTAGAAGGGAACAACTTTAACTTGTGATTGTTAGTTTTGTAGTCATATGTCTGGCAAAGAACCTTAAATTTAAAGAGGAATTGATTTGGGTCCTTTGATGATAAACCTCAGAAGGTAAGAAGATTGGCAGGGGATGTATTTTTCACGTGGCATCTTCATATGTGTTTAGATTAATTGGATAGGTGAATGTTCAAATAAAAGGAAGGAAAGAATTAGGCAACTCACCTCCTCCTCTCCAAAGGAGTAAGTGTCAGAAATCCAGCCAACCCCTAGTACCGAACAACATGGGAGCAAGGAGACCTCGAGGAAGAAACCCTTGTAGAGACTTCAAATACAATTTTTTTGGGAGAGCATGGATCCCATATTAATGGAACCCAAACACAGAAGACAACCCCATTATTGAGGAAGTTGCAATGGCTGAAGAAGAAATACAAGAACTCCCCCTACATTGTAATTCAACTAAAGGGAAAGGTCTAATGATGATCTCATTGGAAGAAGAAAGAATTTTAAAAGAAACACAATTTAAGTATTTCTTGATAGAGGCAATCATTGTTGTTTGCCTTACAAAGTGGGGCATGCTACTATCAAAAAAGTGGGTTGCCTCCATTAGAGGTAGTGTCTAGATGGACTTGTCTTATCCCACTAGCCCATTGCATGGCAAGAAAGTCAAGCTACTCTGGGAGAAGAAAGTAACACACATTGTGGAGGATCCTAAAGGAACTAAAAATGAAGTGCTCTATATCAAGGGTGAATGTGACAATATCATTAGATATTTTGATGATGATTTTGATAGCTATGATGATCCTAATCCCCCCCCCCCAACCCTCTTTCTTTGAGTGTAATATTGTATGGATGTATTTTTATGGTGCATGCTTTAGAGAAGGTAATGGTGTAGGTGCTCTTGTGTTTCTTGATGGCATAGCTCTCAGATTCTCTTTCAAATTGTCATGCTCCCTTTGTTGAAATTATGGAATTAACTAGATAATTGATTTAAGTTGTAAAAAAGACTAACTTTATGTTAAAAGATGACTTCTATTAATTATTTAAAAATTCCAATATAAGTGATTAAATAAAATGTTGCTAGGCTCAAGGTGCAAAAATGGTGAATGAAAAAGGAAACTTATTATATTATTGTAATTATGAGGAGATAATTATAGAAAAAATAAAATATTCATTTATTGTCTCATTAAAAGCTATGCATGAGAGGAATATTTTTGACAAGGGTCTCCTTGCTTTTGGAAACAATTTCATGTTTTCAAAGATGAATGTGCATTCTTCTTTAGGATGAGAACTCTCTAGATTTGTGAAGCTTCAAGGATGAAAATTCTCCTTGTTTTAGAGTAGTTTTTAATATGGATTAACAAAGTGCTTCTATAGGTTTTTGCTTACATTTCTTTAGTTTTGGTGTGATTTTTCTAGCTATTTTTAGTGTTGTATTGCTTGCTTCAACTTGTGGTTTCAGTTTTGAAATTAAGGTGATGCAATGATATGTCGCATCTATATCAATTTATCATTATTTTGTGATTTCAATGTTTTTGATGGGACCACACCATTTGTTTGGGATAGTAGTAGTAACCCACCTGCGACCACTTGTGATTCTTTTCTAGCCATACTTATGTAGGGCAGAAGACATCTATGGACTATCCATAATGGAGGTTGATTTGGGTTTCCATCTTATAATATTTCTTCAAGCTTGGCCGCACCCTTCATATTGACTACAACACTTATATAAGTTTGATCACTGCTATTGGGAATTATTTAATGAGGCTGTACTAGTCACTATAACAACCACATGACTTGTTGGTTATAATCATTGTTGTGCAATCAATATTTTATTAACAGTATGATTTTGATAAAAATTCAAGTGCAGATATGTGAGAAAATGGTCTTTTCTTTAGGTTGTACCGCTTTAGCATAATTTCTCTAATCCTTACTCTTTTGTGGTTTCTTATCAATAGTTAGAACAATTAGACAAGAGTATGATTTAGCTTGTTGCCAATAGTTCATGTATGTGTAATGATTATATGGTCTAGTTTGGATTGCAATTCATTATTCATCTTTTAGGGTATTGTAACCAAGCAACTAGCCTTCATATAGAGATTTAACGTGGCCATTTCAAAAATTTGTGTTGAATTCTTACTAGGCCCCTTGTTACATAACACTCCCTCTTCCTTGAATCAACTTTAATCTCGTTTTAAGAGAGGAATCAACCCTTTGATTCTTGAAGGTTGGGCTCTTCCTCTTTTGTAACTCAACAATGGGTATGGATGATTTGAATGTGATTAATAGATGCCCATACTCACAAGCTACAATTGCTATGTGGTGACTTGTTTAGGCTTGAAGAGAATGCTTTATTTGTCCTAGGGTACTTTTGAGTAGATGTAATGTCCTCATTTTTATGCCTTCCATTCTTGATAGGATTAGCCTATTAATCTTGGTGCTTGTAGGCTAATACAGTGGTTAGGGAATCTATTTGGAGTGTGGATGACCTTGGAAGGAGTTTATTGGCGCACTCAAATGTTCGTTGGCCATACTTTCTATTTTTAGAAAGTCACAGGAGGAATGCCAACAGGGTCAGCGTATGGATTTCTATTTTTAGGTTTGCTCAGCAAGTGCTTGGATATTATTATTTGATTGTTAATTGTAGTCTGAAGCTTTATAATTAAAATAACGTTATTATTAAAGTAAAATATAATGTTTAACTTTAAGGTTATTTTAATAAATTTAAAGGGGACTATATGTGGATGCCTAAATGAGAATCATAAAGTGACTTTATTTTGGCGCCTAGGGAGTTATAAGTTTTTAAATAATTTAATGATGTGTTTTATAGAGATAGGCGCCAATGTATGGAGATATAAGGGGAATATAAAAACTAATTTATAAAGTGACTTGATGTTAATTAAAAATTATATATAATTGGTTACTTTATTATATTCTCAATTGCAAGTAAATATGAAAATTAAATGGGCTTTCCAGAAGCTTCCTTGGAGAATTATAAAAGGGCTCTCATTTGGAACTAGTTTGCATATACTTGGCTTATTTTATTTCTCTCTAAAAAGCTTAAGAGCTTTGGCTTTCATTTACAGGAAATTTGAGGACGAAAACCCTTGGAGTTTCTTAGTTGTAAGGACGAAAACCCATTCAGCCTATTGGGTGGATTCATTCCAAAATTCACATTCTGCTTATTTGACTAGTTGTAAAGATTTGAATATTTTATGAATTTTGATAGCATGCTACAGTGATCCATACCACTACTACAATGATTCCTACTGCTGCTACAGTGATTTGTATTGCCACTACAGTAGTTTGTACGGCTACAGTGGCGTGCTATATGTTGATGTGGCGAAAGTCGTACTTCGACTCTTTTTGGTCAACACAGAATAGAATTTTGAGGTAATCCCATTCTCTCTTGCTTAAGGAGGCTTCTAGTGCTACTGAAACGATCATAGGAAGACGACCTCAAGGTTCAAACTTGTCAGTTCTTGACTGTGGGATAGCTCAAGGGTTCATGTGTCTTGCTAGTAGACACGAGGGGACTTACGTTAATGGGTAGGATAGGCTTCAAGGTTCTATAAGGTGTCCCTAAGACTCTGCAAGTCGTATTCTCATAAGATTAACATTTAACATGATGCTATTTGATAGGTATCAACTTCAGGGGTAGGTTGTTCTAGGAAGAATGAGTTGCCATCCAGAGGCCACATTTATGCTAGAATAAAATTCCTCTTCGTGGAATGCTCATTTCCACTTGAACGAGGTTCTCCCGCAGCTTCCTTAAGACTTGGCATGCTCTGCTTAACACCTGGTGTCGGCGGGCTGACTACCTGCCCATTACGGGGCGGCGAACCCGACCCTTTAAGCCCGCTCTCACGGGGGTAGTTGGGATCCCCAAGATAGCAGTTCTTGAGTGATTCGCCCTAGACAATGAAACCTATAGGACCAGATCGATATTTGAGGCCGTTTCCAGTTCTACTCGCTGCGCTCTCCGTCTTGTGCCTTATCGGGCGTGGGTTATTAAATGCAGCCTTCGTACTGGGATTGCTCTCTGTCCTGTGCCTTCTCGGGCATGGTTATAAGAAAAGGAAAAAGAGTAGGAAAGAGATACTAAACTACTCTAACTAAAACAACATATTTGGGCAAATAGACGGAAACTTTAAAATTACCATGTTTTGCTTTGCTAGTTAGACACAACTAGGTAGAACTTGGTGCAATCTTCAAGGGAAAATCAGATTTTCAAACTCTTAAATACAAGTGCTGAATCTAAAACATGCATTCATACAAGCATTTAACAGTCAAACTAAATTCATAAACATGTTTAGACTAACCATACAGGGAGATTGACAGTTAGTCAATCCTTAATGGTATGAATGTAAAATTTTTATCAAATATCTACCCAAACAACAAACTATTTGTAAATAAAATGCATAACAAAAATTAAATAGGGAAGAAGGGAACCATGCACTCACAAGAAACATATACAACTTGAAACTCCATTAATTTTTGAAATATTTCAGCAGAGTTTTAGCAACAATTCTGGACTTCTTACAAGAAATGAGGGAAAACTAGTCCCCTTTAAATAGAGTTTCAAAAGTGAGACGAATGGCCAGGATTAAAACAAAACAAGTGGCCTAGATTCATCCATACAACATGACTACCCATGCCTAGTTAATATGGAGCGTACCTTTCAACTAACTTAACAACTACTAGCCATAAAGCTGCCCCCAAAAGTGCATTGCACAAAGCTCAAAAACAAAAAAGAGTACTTTGGTAGTTGGGGAGAAATAACTTTGGGTATTGCACTTTTGTCATCCCAAAGTAGATATTTTCCCCTTTTACAATAAAAATTCACTTTTCTCATTTAAGTACTTTTTCCAAATGTCTCGGCTTGCAGTGCGCTCTGCCCGAACATGCTCTTGGAATTTCATGCAGACGGGCTTCCTCTCATGAAGAGGAAGCATGGGTGGGGTATCCATCCGGAAGCTAGTATTTACACAGGGATCATCCACCTCCCTTAGTTGTTGAAGCCAATCAATTTTGTGGGTCTTATAATCCTGTATTGCAGCATGGAATCTGTTGGTGCATGTTATATCATTAATAGTACATGGAGCTCCATCCTTCTTCAATTGGCTTTTCCAGAGCAATTTGAATTCATCACATCCCATATTTGGTTTCCATTCACCAACTAACTCCTTCAAGAGATCTGTGCAATTACTCTCAATATGAAACAGGGTTGCCTCATTATCCTGCCATCCCTCATTAATGAGGTTCATGACGTCACCCTTTAATGCCATAACTCGAAACCAGCCCTCAAAGGTGCCAAAATCATGAGGTTCAAAGTTCTGCTGCTCTGATGGAATCAAGGAGTCAGTCCAGAATAGTGCCTTCATGATGAGAAGAAGCATATCAACTGATTTTCGTGTTGCCTCAATGTGGCTCCTAAGAGCCTTGACTGTCTTGAAGGTTCTATTTGCAGTAAACCAAATCATTAATTACCTGGTTTCCTATCTTCATTATGTTCTTGATCAATTCCCTTGTTACTTTAGCAATGTCTCTCACACTCTCAAATTCAATAGTTGTCTTTTGTGCTAATGCCAAAGGGGGAACATAGGTCTCATTGGCATGTTGCAGCGGCTTTAGTAGATGATATATATAATTCTCGGCTTGCTCAGCCCGAGCCTTATACATATCCCTCTTTGCGGTCATCCTTTCTAACTGGCTCAACATTGTCTCCACCAATTCTCTAAATTCTTCCACCTCTTGCTTCTTGGTGGCCTTTCCCATTGTAACGGACATAACATTATAATCGGCGAGTGTGATCTCCTCGACGGACTTGCCTTTGGGTGGAGTAGCAATATGCACCATTCGGTTCCTTTGGGCATCTTTAGGCACCTTAGAATATGTCCTTGGTTTCTTTTTCCCTTTAGTTTGGGGCTCTCCTATTCAAGAGAATAGGTCATCTGGGCTTATAGGTGGCCTTACGGTGGATTTTCTTTGGGCTTGGGCCTGCAACCATGTCGGAGGGATAGACTGTCCTGAAGTGATGACTAACTGTATGCTCTGCTCTCTCGAGGCTACATCTGACCCACTTTCTATCCTTGGCTGGTCAGTTAGGGAGAAAGGCTGATTTCCCTCTGTATTCAGTTCTTTGTCTATAGCTAAGTTCTTTCCAAATAAACTCAACAATTGTTGGGGAACTTGAAGCTCCTACTGTCCTTCATCTCTAGGGAGGTCTTTGTCATTGTCTTCCTTTTTATCCTTATCCTTATCCTCATTCTTTTCAGCAGCTGCCTCATCATCTTTATCACCTGCCTTTTTTGGTTCTTCTTGTTCGACATCTTGCTTGTTATCTTCTTCAGTGGGCTGAATTTCTCCCTCTTCTATCTGATTCTTAGGCCCATCCAGATTAATTATCTGCATCTTCTTCAGTGGGCTGAATTTCTCCCTCTTCTATTGGATTCTTAGGCCCATCCAGATTAATGATCGGCATCCCCGACTCTTGTACGTTAGGCTCTTGCTGATCTCCTACGTCATCGACATCTAAATCAATTTGCTGCGTTGGAGGAGTGGACTGGCACTCTACCTTAGTTACGTCTTCTGTTGCATGGGCTTCAGGTGATTGGCTTTTGCCGCCTTTCTCTTTTATTCATGCTTCTTCCTGGCCTCTTCTTCTTCCTCTTGTGCAACACTTGATGCTTCGTCTTCTTTTGATGAATGAGACTCAAGGCCTCCCATCAAGTTATAGGTGAGCTGAATGCCATCACGAGTTAGCTCTTGAATATGTTGATGGAGCCAGGCATTAGTATGTCTCTTAAAACCCTCCATTATGATTTCTAGGTCAGTGATCGGATCCTGAGACCAGTTGATTGAAGGTGGGCGATCCTTTATGGCTTCATAGGCCTGATGTTGTATGTGATCCCCATAGTCAACTAGTTGATCTGGAACTTGGGCGTATTCAAATGTTTGGATTTGATGCAGATTGAGTCTAGAGTACTCTCTCCTATAAACCTCGAAATCATCTGCACAACTAGCCCAGTAATCCTCTATATTCATTTTATGCTTATAGTGGCGACCATAAGCTTTTCGTCCTAGCAATGTAGGATCAAAGTTCTTTCTGTAGGAATTTGTTTGTAGGCAATAAAACACCAATTCTTCAATTGATTGCTCAACTTGTGTAGGGGTTTTAAAGTACACATCATTGTCCCCTATTGCCATTGGGATTGTGACTCCAGCCATTTTCTTGTCTCCGAGGACTTGCCTAGCTGCATGCGCCTGTCTAGCAACCTCCAAGAGTACCATCTTATCGGTGGGATACTTGGGGAGCCGGTATGGAGTGTCTTCAAAACCTGAGATTCTTAAGAGAATCGGGGAAATTGAATATACAATGTCCCATATTTCCATATTAGTGCGATGGCCTGCTTGGATAATCTTTGCTGCAATCCCTCATGCATTGTCTTAACCATGCGCATGGTGAATGCATCATTGATGCACTCATACTAGCCTACTGCATAGGCTATGTTGTTTCTCTCCCTCTAACTTATGTTTTAAAAATACAACCGAGGGTAGCAATCATATACCTTCACTTGATTTGGTCCGTTTCCAATGTCACCCAAGTGAATGAACCCCAACAGTCTAGGATGTCTTGTGAACATATAGACCATGTAAGAGGACATTGTGAAGTACCTCTTCTCTGCAAGTTGGACTAACTGGGTTTGGATGTTGTCACTGATGATGTGGGCCTAGTCAAACTTAACTTTTCTTGGGAAGACCTTCTCTGCGAAGTAAAACATCCACTCCTCAAACATATTGGAGTTGGGGAGCCCCATGTGTCGGTTGAGTAGAGTGACCATGTCACCATACTCCTCACTGAACTCACTCCGGTAAACTTTCTTGAGGATCTTGGTGCTAGGGGGTCTCTTTTCCTTAAACCAATTTTCGTTCATTTTCCCTTCGCATCTATTGGGATTGGTGTCATATACTGCCCGAGCCTCTTCTATTGCCACCACAATTGCATCCTCGTGGTTTGGGATTTCAAAGTCTTCTGCAATAGCTTTTGGGGTGAAATCAGCCATTACTGTCTCGCTTGCAAGTATGACCCTGCTCTCTGGCCGATAGTGCTTGGTACTTTCCACAACAAGATCATAATTTTGGATAGCTTGCGGAAATCTTGCTGCCTGCGCAATTCCACTTTCTACTATATTCTTTGCTCTCCAGTGGGCATTTGCTGCGTATACTCTAACCTTGAATTGTTGGATATCAACGTGCCCAAAATCAGTGTCGCCCACATTGTCCCAATTACTTTGGACCTTTGACTCTTGCATCAACCCCTGATACTCATATTTCATCTTTTCCAACTTGTGGGGGTTATCAGCCTTGGATGCTTGGGACGTTCCTGGTGCGTCAGGTGCCGTAGAGGATTCTGCCACTTTGTGAGGCATCTACCTTGCACACCAAGGTGCGAATTACGAGACGGATTTTAGAACATAAACGTGGTTACCAGTGCCCAACAATGGCGTTAGCAATAAAAATAACCCGCATAATGACGAAAAAGCAACGTGATGGCGAAATTTTCAAAAGTTGTTGCAGCTTGCTGTTCTAGTTTTACAAATTTGTTGTGTGGCCAAGAATCTTGATTTAGCACGGTTTAGTTTTTTAATTCTGCTGGTTTGGGTGCATTTTGCAGTTTTGAATTTATTTCATTAAGGCATTATAAGTTTCAAATTTATTTTCCAATCATAGGGAGATTTTCGGCACTTTAAGGGGCTTTTGGGATATTGTTTCGAAGTTTTCAATTTTAGCTGCATTCCTTGAAAATCTTCCCAAGTTTGAAATTTTTCAAATTTTGGGCAAAGTCTTAGTTGCATCTATGTCGTCTAAGGTTTGATTCCTGAAGTAAAATTTCTAAAGAATATTCAATATACACCCTAGATCCAAATATGGCATTTATCATTATGCTGGGTAAAAGAACCTTTTCATTAAAATTTCAATAAATCGATGCGTATCTTGGAAATGGCTGAAAAAGCCCTGATTGCTGTGGGTGTCTTGGCTGGAAAAACTTGGTGATTGGAATGCACCTTGCTTTCTTTGCTCGAAGCCTAGGGCTTTCCTCGACGCTTTAATGTTAAACAAGACACCCCTTTTCTATGCAGCTGCGGATATGGGTAGATAATTTGGGGTTTGCAAAGGGTGAATTTGCCTTCATCATTTAGCTTTGGCACAGATGAATGCCTAAGCCCTTTATTGCTTGGTTTCAATTTCTTATCACTTGGATGTTATTCGGCATATGCATGGGAAAAGAGACTTGCAATTCTCAAGCACAAAGCCCAAACCTATACATCTAAACACCCCCCTCATACCTTTCATATCAAAATGCCTTGTATTCAGCATATATTTAAAGTATTACAGATCGGAGTGCGAGATTGATACACTTGATACTTAGTGACTTATGCTCTTCGGATACCTTTCATATCCCTCACCTTCTAAGTTACTATCTCGCCCTCGCCTTTAGGAGAAAATTCGGCGTTGTGAAGAGTATTTGCTGTTTTATCAATCCTCCTTTATTCCTTTAACATGTTGACATGGACATTTGAAGGAGAAACTTCAGCTTTGCTAGGCAAAAAATGCAAAAAGTCCAATGCTCCAACTCCATCGACCTACCTTCCCCTTTACTTTAGTTTTGCTCTCAAGGGGAATTTTTTCGGTGATATCAGGAGAAAATGCAAAACTTTTCATGTCCAATGCTTCAGTTCGTTGGACTCTCTCTTTATTTCCCCTTTACCCTCATTTAAGTTCTTATTCTGCTTTAAAGGGGAAAAGTTCTACATTTTGAAAGAAAAGTGCCAAAACATCTAAAAGCGCTTTCTCTTTATTATTCTCTTTTGTTAATTTGCCATATAAAGGGGAATTTTCGGCTTTGAGAGGCAAAAGTGGTGATTATGATGTTTCATATTAAAAGCTTTGCTTTCACCTTGAGGCATGCATTAGGGAAAAAATTCGGTCTTTTTGGACGAGAATGTGAAATAAAGATGAAACGCTTTTGCCTAATCTCCCCTCTCTTCACTTTGACTTACCTTAGCGCTTTACGTTTAGGGGGGAATTTCGGCATTGAGAAGCAAAAGTGGCAAAAAAATGACTTAACCTTTTAAAACGCCCCCTTTACATTTTCCGCAACTTGTTGATTGGCCATTTTTAGGGGAAACTTCGGCATTTTCAAGCTAAAGTGCCAAATAGGCGCTTTGATGTTTTAAGTTTCTTTTGACTTGAACTTGCCTACTTTCCCCCCCCTTTTGGCTTCCATCTTTGAGTTGGTGTAATTCTTCAGGGAGAAGTTAGGCATTTAAAGGATAAAGTGCCAATAAACACTTCAAATTGTTTCCCCTTTTCCTTTCTTGAAGCCTAAGGTTTGCACATTGTTGTGGTAGGGACACTCTCAGGAACTTGGATTTGATAACACTTTGGAATCTCAGCCTAAACAATTATTTTCAAATCTTATGGCGTCCTCCAACCAGACTTTCTCATTCTTCCGGTAACTTACTTTGCCAACTGGACAAAAGTCCTACTCGAGGCCTCGACAAGGCGAACAACGAAAGGGGTTCCCTGTCGGCGATGGGGAGTGTGTGCAAGGCACAACACTATAGTGATAGGTCAATTTCAGTTTGGTTTTCTAGGGTTTTGGATGAAGTCTATTTGCAGGTGGAAGACATATTGCTTTAGATTTGGAGGTTTATTAGCCATATTTCATAATAGCTTGGATGACTAGGGTTTGGAGGTGAACACCATGTTTTGGAAGGGATTTATATGATTTTTGGCATCTGTCATCATTTAGATTTGCGTTTCAGACCTAGCAAATTTTTATCAGACTTCAGTTCAGAGGGATTTGAGACTTGTCTTTGTTGCTGGGTGCCAGTTTCATCATTATTGAGCCAATAGATGGAATATGTAAACCTGAACATTATTCATCATTTTCAGTATCTGATTTTGTAATTCTGGGCATCAATAAGTCATTGGTTTCAGTTAATAAGTTTAGTTTGCATTTCAGATTATTATCCTTTTGACTGAGATTGCTTTTTAGGACAGGAATTACTTTACAACTGTTATATTCTTATGGTATGTATTAATGGTATCAAGCTTGCAATTTTTTTTGATTTCTCTGATGTTATTATGCAACATCCATTGTAAATGATAAATGAAATCAATATTTTATCTGGAGACAAATATAAACCTGTACGATTGCATGCAAACTGTTTGACATAATGCCTGAGTGTTAATGATTTGGAAAGTGAAAGGGAATTGCAAAAAATCTAGTGGCAAACAGGGGTAGTACATTTCAGCGGTATCAGAGCTCATGTTTCTGCCATCCTGTTGGGTGATTCGGTAAAGAATTCAGAGTAATGACAATGGGTTTCAGCAGGGCTGAAGATCAGATCAAGAGGAATTATTAACAGGAAGCTACTCAACTTGTTGAAGAGTACCAAAGCATGCTTGAGGGGTTTGAAACAAAGTTTCCTTTGATGATTTTTTAAGTGTGGTTGTAACGTTGAAACCTGGAAAAATGGGCGTGGTGAGGTACATTAGAAGAAAGAAAAATCAGAAGTTACCCTTGAAGAAGGGTTAGCGAAGGAAGAAGCAGCACTTGTTTGTGACTTGCATCTTACAGGTGATCTTGGATAAGATAAAAATCAGTCAACATGCATGGAATATTGCACTCTAAGCTCTAAAGAAAACAAAGCCACAAGTTCACTTCAGCCCTATGAGGAGGAGGACGTATGAGAGCCACCTACTGAAGCTATAGAATATAGATGAAGAGTACATTAAGATAGAAGGAGATGTCGCCACAGAGGTTGTGTTGATGTGTTTTTTATGCACATGCGAACACAAAATAAAATACCTAAGGTACCTTATCCTCTCTTGAACAAAGTTCCGATTGTTGAAGATCTCGCCGAAGGATCAGTCAGAGTAACTCCAAGGTTCTGTTATGTAGGATCTCTACGTGTGGATAAGCTCTCTGTGGTATGATGTGATTTTGCTGGAATCACAAGGGGATTTACACTTGATGACTGAACGTCTAATTTGCTTTGAATATTACTGGAACACAAGATTTCACTACCCTAGATTTTTTGAAAAAAAAAGGAAAAAAAAGATGAGGGCAAGGGAAGGATCTAATTCTGATACTAAGAATGTAGGAGCAATGAATGACCTTTGATGAAATTCTAACTAAGTCTTGTTTTGACGTCCCTGGACCATCTCCACAAGGTTAGTGCGATCTTTGGAGGAAAGCTTTATGATGTTCAGATCATCGCTACAGGCATAGACACCATCAGGCTGATGCATATGAGTGAAGAAGCGACAATTTGAAGTTAGGCTTAAGCTGAATGATTCCAGTTGACTACACAGGGCAAGTCTGCAATCAACAAACTGCTAGTAGTATGGATATACAAATTTCATCATCAATCAAACACATTTCTTCCACTCATCTAATATAATGAAATCAAACCTGAGAAGTATAGAGACCATGCAAATTGTTGAATCGACCCATAGATTTCACCATTTCTTCAATGAAGTTTACAAGTCTTTTACAACATCTTGGCAACAATCTTTCCCTTATCTTTCTATTCTACTCTAACTGCTATTCTATTTGCTATTGATCATTAGCTATTCTAACCTCTATGAACTAACTATTCACCCACTATCAACTATTGACTAACTATTAGCCTTTACAAATGAGGAGCCAGGGCTTATATAGTGCTCTCAATACAATTCAATGGCTCAGATCAATTTGAGATCAATGGCCAAGATTTTACAATGAAAACCCTAATTAGGGTTTGTTACAACAAACTCAATTCTAGCCAATGAAATAATTGCATTATTTGGACACATGTCTTCTCTGGAATATTCGACCAATGGATAACCGGGGTAGGTACATCGAAGTTAGTGTCATCTTTGATGAGTCAGGTACATTGAATCTGGACCCGTTGAGATGGACCGATCTGATTGGAGGAGTGATGACTGGGATGCCACCTTGTCTGACACTTGCACCTTGGGAGATATTCAATTTGGTGATGCTTTCCTTGAAATGCTGGACTGGAAGAGGTCGTCTTTGATGATGCTAGACTGGAGGAGGTCGTCCTTGATCTGGTCTTCTTTCCTCTGCAAAACAAACCAAAAGATGATTAAGGACATATAATAAATTCATTTCAACATAGTATTTTACACCTTAAGTCATCAACAAAAGATATTAAAATGAAGCTTGCTCAAGATTTTCCCCAGGGACAGGGCCTATAAGAATTTCGTCCTGGATCCTCTGGAAGGGTCAGGAGCGAAATTTGCATTCCTGGCCAACTTAGACCTCTTTTCAACATTACCTCACAACCAGCGCCTTGCTTGGCCCAAACAAGGTGAAAAATAGGAGTTTCAAAAGATTTCGCCCTGGAAGGGTCAGGAGTGAATTTTCTTGGTTGGGCCTCAATTACTCCATTTTTGACTTCAAAATCCTCCGGAAGGTGAGCATATGCTTGTTTTAGTCCAACAAAGTCTAGGGATCCATCCTCTTAGTTTCTCACATGGGCAAATTAGGTGATAATGGGAATTTCGCCCTAGACCCTCTGGAAGGGTCAGGAGCGAAATTCCTTCTTTAGGCTTCATTTTACACTTCCTTTACCTCAATTCATCTTGCAAGGCTTAAATAACCTCTCTCCAGTCTTTTCATGCCTTAGGAATCAAAATCTTGTCTTGACACAAAGGGGAAATAGTGATTTTGATGAATTTCGCTCTGGACCCTTTGGAAGGGTCAGGAGTGAAATTCACTTTTGCTTGCCTATTCACACTAAATTTCACTTTCTTCACTTCACTTCATCTGGACTCTCTCATATTGAATCCACTCCTCAACTTGGCAACATTGGTTTGATCTTTACAAGGCCCAAAAAGGAGAATTCGCTCAAAAACCTAGCCAGGGACAGGACCTATCCAGAATTTCGCTCTGGACCCTCTGGAAGGGTCAGGAGCGAAATTCTCATTTTAGCTCAAAATTCACACTTTTGATGGTCAAACATCTTTCCAAGGCATTCCAAATAGTTTTTCTCACCCTAGTCCAGGCCTGACTTAGCACAAAATTTGGAGAAAAGGATGGTTTTAGTGTTTTTCGCTCTGGACCCTTTGGAAGGGTCAAGAGCGAATTTCTTCCTCTAGCCCAAAATCATCATTTTTGGAGACAAAAATCCATTCAAGGGCAATCCTAAGGGCTTCTATTATCTTTGTCTAGGCCTGGCTTGGCACAAATGTGAAAGGAATAGGTGGATTTTAGAATTTCGCTCTGGAACCTTTGGAAGGGTCAGGAGCGAAATGCTTGATTTGGCTCAATTTCTTCAATCTTGATAATCATTTTGCAATTTGGAGTCATTCCTAAGGCCTTCTTCCATCCCAATTCACTTTAGTTTGCAATTGTCTTGTCACAAATTTGGAAAAAGGTTGTTTTGGTGAAATTTCGCCCTGGACCCTCTGGAAGGGTCAGGAGCGAATTTCTTAATTTAGACTAATTCCTCCATCATTTCAAGTTGAATTCACCTGAAAGGCTAGAAAACACTTCTCTCACATCCAACCCAAGTTTGACCTGATTTTGTAAGGGTCAGGAGCGATTTTCATCATTTGGCTCAAAATCCTTCACTTTTCAATGCTTTCAAACATTTGCAATGGCAAAAGATGTCCATCCTTCCTTTCAAGATGCCTTGCAAATCAAAATTTGGTCAAACTAGGGAGGAAATGAGCCTTAGGAGGATTTTCGCTCTGGACCCTTTGGAAGGGTCAGGAGCGAAAATCTTAGTTTAGTCTTGATCACTCACTTTTCAAACTTCAAACCACCTCAAGAGGCAAACTTAGATTACTTTTCACCAAAGGAACAAGGATTGATGCCAAAATCAAGTAGCAAATGAGGTTTATAATGAATTTCGCTCTGGACCCTTTGGAAGGGTCAGGAGCGAAATTCTCTTTTAGGCTAAAATCTTGATCTTCCAAAGCATCCCACTCCCTCTTAGGGCCAAAACATACTAATTCCTTCTCCATCATGCCAAAGCTTAGCCAAAATAAGGAAGAAAATAAGAGCTACAAAGATTTTCGCTCTGGACCCTTTGGAAGGGTCGGGAGCGAAAATCATGTTTTGGGTTTGATCCTTGACTTTTCCAACTCTCATCCTCTTTGGGGGGCAAACATAGATTACTTTCTTTTCTTTTCCACCTTGGTCTCGACTCTGGCCAAAGGAAAAAATGAGTGTTTTTAAGAATTTTGCTCTGGACCCTTTGGAAGGGTCAGGAGCGAAATTCACCCTTTAGGCTAGAATCCTTCTTTCTTTTCACCTTTACTCATCTCCTAAGGCTAGAACATGTCAAAACACCCCTATACATGCCTAATGAACTATGAACTTGACCTAGACAAGGAAGAAATTGAGGTCCTCAAGGATTCTCGCTCTGGACCCTTTGGAAGGGTCAGGAGCGAAAATCATGTTCTTGGCTAGCTTCTCACTTAGGTTCACCTTTCTCCTCCAAACTTGATCAAATCAACTTCCTCCTTTCACTATCAAGATAATATATCACCCAACTTGGTCCAGGCAAGGTCAAACTAGGTTTTAAGGCCAAAGGAAGGCAAAAAGGGAAGATTTCGCTCTAGAACCTTTGGAAGGGTCAGGAGCGAAATCCTCTTTTAAGGCTAGCTTTCATCATCCCAAGGTCTAAAATCTCCTCTCTAAGGCAAAGTTGCATCAAACCCTCTCAATTATGCCTCGAAAGTCTATAACTTTGGTCATATCCTAGAGCAAAAGTGGAGGAGAAAATGGATTTCGCTTTGGACCCTTTGGAAGGGTCAGGAGCGAAATCCTCATTTTGGGCTTAATTCACCTCCTTTTCCACTTGACTCTGCTTTAGTCTTGATCTTTGATTCATTCCTTCCATGTCTTAGCCAAATTTGTTCAACCACTCACCGACTTCCTCGAACTCAAACGGGACACCACCAGCAAAACCAAGCCTAAAGAAGACCTTGAAAGAAACCCTAACTTGGAGCATCCACTGACCCATCCTAGCTCAAGCAGAGCCTGCTATCCAGCGATCCCCTTGACAACGCTCAAAATGCAAAAGCTAACAGAGAAAACCCTAAAAACCTAGAAAACAAACCCTGATTGCAAAAAAGGTAGGGGTCCCCATTTGCAATGGGGTGATGTGTGAATACGTCACAACAGGTTGCCAAATCAGAAAATCAGTCATCTATTGCAGCCACATCCAAGGAGAAATCTTCACTTGAAAGTGCAATTTGAGTCATAGGAAAGATGTAGCGAGTAATAAAGTCGGATTTCAGTATGAAACACCTCTTGGTTCAACACCTAATGGTGGGCATATTGTGAGCAGATATGATGGAGCCTTAAAATCAACTACTCATGATGGTTCTACATTTAATTTTAGTGATGATATAGGTGGTGTTTGGTTTGAACCTCAAATCAAGCCCATGGAGGAGACTAATTGTCATGATTCCCGTACTTGGGAGTTGGAGAATGATTTAGTCACAAAGGCAACCAATCTCGAGGAATATAGTGGTCACATATTCCCTCAATAGGGCAAACAACATTTTAGCACTTGGGATTTGGGTGTGATGGTCCCTACATATGGTGTGGGTCCTGTTGACGTGCGTTTTGTGACCACACCAACACAAAATAAAGTTTCCCAATGGCTACCTTATCCTCTTGATCAAAGTCAAACGTATGCTAAGATTGCAAGAAGATCATACAATGACTCCAAGGTTCCGACTATGTACTAGTGACTTTATGTAAATATAGGCTTGTGTGGTGATGTTGTTGGTAATCCAAGGGGACTTACGCACACTTTGAAGAGGACTTAGACAAATTTATAACTTTCAAGGAGATTTTACATGAATGATTTGGCTATGAATGGCTCTTTTTAGGAATTTTTTGGATTAGAAAATGCGGAAAATAGAATGGGAAAGGGTTTAGGAAAGTTATTCTAAACCTAAGAACTCAATAGATAACAATGATTCGGGTGAAATCAACCACACTTGACTTCGCCGCTAGAACACAACTACATGAAGTGGATGCAATCTTTAGAGGTTGTGTTTGAAAAGATTTTAAACCATTGATGAACACCATCAGAGAACAATGTTCATCCATTAATTTAGATTAAGCGCACACATAAAATAGCTTAGTCCAACCTTGCACTATTGATAAAAATCATCTATCAACAAAAGGTATGAGCAAGTGATCTTCACCTTAAAACACTGCAATCAACTTTGTTTATCTAAATGCTTAAAATAAATCCAAGTGAGGAAAGTGAAACCATGCAAGCTACAAAAAGTGTATACCATCAATGAACAATATATAACCATTTATTACTTCAATAACTTATCGCAATAATTTTTCCCCCCTTTACAAATGAAGGGTTGAACCCCTTTTATAGGCTTCCATCTTGAAATGGACGGCCTAGATTACAAACCGATCAACGACTAAGATTGAACACGCAAACCCTAATTAGGGTTTGACTAAAAGATTCCAATTACATGATGCCACAAAGAGGGAATAAACATTAATGACACATCATCTCCACTATCAATTAATTCCTTTCTGCCCAAAATGTCGCCCATTGTGCATTAAATGCACTTCTTTCAAACTCACCCAATATGTAATAAATGCTACATCATGCTAAAAATTGCCCATTATGCCTTGAATACTCCATCTCCAAAATCGGGCACATGCAAAAGATGCTCCATTATTATCTCATTAAGTATGACGACTGCCATGCATTGAATCAGCTGCCACTTGGTCAAACATTCTAGCAATGAATGCGCCACCATGCCCTCATGTGGTCAAAAGATTCTTGTCTAGAATTCAACGACCACTATCTCGCTCATTAATGGTAAATGCAATGAATCTAGCAATGACGACCTCCAATTCTCCCACGAAGACACTTGGCACATTCTCCATCTTGAATTCTAGCAAGGAAATATCTTCTTCACACTTGGAGAAAAACTTCTCCCAATTTGTCACCATTTCTTGAGTCCTTCGCATTGTGCTAGAGAACAAGGAAACATTTTCCGGATGTGCCTTGGAAGGGATTCCACAAAGAAGAACTTGTGCAACCTGTCCTTTAGGAAGTCAACTGTCAGCTCTTCATCAGTCAACCTTCTTGCAAATAATGCCTCAACTGCATTATGGATTTCTTCCTGAATTTTCTTGACTGATTCCCTCATTGATGTTGGCTCTTTGCTGAATCTTTCAAAGGATTCCTTTCCAATGAAGATGGCATAAAACCACCGTGGGAAGTCATAAATTTCATTTTCTTGGACATTTTTCCCATCAATCAAAGTCTGCCTAGTAACTCTCATTAATGCTCTAAGTTGTGGAATAGTCAAGTCTTGGTAAATATGCATATCTTCCCATGAAATATCCATAGTGTCTAGCAAATGCATGTTTAGGATAGCCCGAATTCTCTAGTGGAATTGAGCCAAGTCTTCAATGAATTTTCCAGCCGAAGTGAAGACATCTTCCACCCATTCCTAAGAATATTGAGTTCTTCTCCTTAGATCTTCAATGTCATTAATGGATTCTTTGGGAAGAGAAGAGGGAAGAACAAAGAATGGATCTTTTTCTTTGAGTGGATGCTTTAGGCTCCACACATATTCACACAAGGCCATATTTTCGCCCTTCAACCTCTTATTCTTCTCCTTCATCCGTTTCATTTGCTCTTTTAGTGCTAAGGATGATTCATCAAAATCTTCCACCACATGTGCCGTGGAAGCACGCCTTAGGTTGACTTCTTTGATCTCATATTCATCGGGCGTGATTTCACATTAATTATTATCATGCTTGGGGTACAGCTAAGTGCAATGTCTTGGATCTCGACTCATCTTGTGTGATCTTAGAAAACTTCCTATCTGCCTTGTTCTCTGCTGGTTTGTCTATTCTGCTAAGAAATTCTTCCAATTCTTGTGCAAGATCCATTTCTTGCTCTGGCTCCTTTCTCATCCTTTATTTCAGCCAATTTGGAGTGGTTGCTGGTTGATCTTGTACTTCCATCTGCCCTTGTTCCTGCGAAACTTCCTCTAAGTCTAGAAGAATTGTTTCAACGAAACTATCTTGACCCACCTGTTTTGGATTAGGAGGAATTTCTTGCTTTTGATTCTCCTGTTGAACTGGTTGATAGGAAGCACTAATGTTGAGAATATCTTGTGCTTGTGCATTGTTAGGAACATTTTCTAGTGGTTGGCTCCTTGCAACTTCCTATCTCAACTTTGTGCAGACTGGAAGAACTGGCCGGTGATTGTGCATCCTCTATCCTTGGCCTTTTTTGTTGCAGCTCTTCCGGCTGGACTTCTTTCCTCTTCTTTGTTTGTGACATCCTAGGAACATTTTTCTCTTTCCTTTGCTTCGTTCCTTCCTGTGGAATTTCTCCCTCTCTAGCTTGGGTAGTTGATGATCCCTGTATTGCTTCACTGTGGGAGTCCAGGTCTCTCATCAACTGGTAAGTCAGGCAAGCATTACTTGCTTTTAACTTTGCTATGTGCTATTCAACCCAATGTCTAGTGAATTTCAAAACTGGCCTACTTAAAACATTTAGATCATCAACCTTTGGCTCCAACCAATCCGGAGCCTGAATAGGCCTATTTTTGGAACTTTCATATTTTGGTTGAACCACGTTTTCATCCTCCTTGACCTAATCTGGCACCTGAACAACTTGGCAAAGTCTTATCATGTCAAGGGATATTTTGGAGAACATCCTTTTCCTGATTTCAAGATCATTCCTGCCATTGGCCTAGTCCAGCTGAATTTTGTGCTTATGCTTCACCCTAGCAACCATCTTGATCTTGTTGTATGGGTCAAAGTAGAACCTAGCTATATGGGATGCCAAGTGCTAAATCATCAATTCATCTACGGCTTTTTAGCTGCTGCCAATGTCGGACATAATTCTATGTAATCTCCCAAGACACTAGGAATTTCAATTGACAACTTCTTCTTTTGGATTTGGTTGTAGGTAGTCAATTGCTTGGTGAGCTCGAATAGTACCATACTTCAGAAATCGGATATACTAGGCTCCGTACTTCTATATCAACGCTCTAGCCTCCTGCGACAACCTTGTGTGGAGTCCACCTTGTAATAATCTGGTTATATCATGGTGAAGGTGTCCCTTACCAATTTGAAAGAAGTAGTGTTGTACTAGTCCAACTACGGATAACATTCATGAACCTTCAATTGACTTGGTCCACATCCCATTGGTCCCTTTCCTGCCAAGCCATTGAATTTGCCCATTCTTGACAACGAGTAGATGACATATGAACTCATATAAAAAGATTGGGTCTACTTCTGCTTCAAATTCTTTAGCTGCTCATGCATATAGGGCTAATCAATCTCCCCCAATCTACTATTCCATTGCCTTCCATTACTTCACTGATGAAGAAAAACATCCAAGTTTCGAACATGAAGGCATGTGGACATCCTATAATTCTACTCAACATCATCATGAGGTCAGCATACTCTTGCTTGAAGTCAAAATTGGTGATCTGCTTAGGCATCTTGGAAATATGTGGTTTTGACTTCTGCATCCAAACTTTGTTAATTATTCCAGCATATCGTTCCACACCAGCATCATATATCATCATTGCTCTCTCTTTGCTTTTGTAAGTCATGGATTGGTATGCGAAAATTTTAAATGTTTCTCCAATTGCTTGAGCTATTAGGTTGGCCAAAAGCTTGCCATCTAGTGCCAAAATTGCTCCTCTCAACATTATAATGCTTTGTGCATTCCATAATCAGCTTTGGGCATTGGATGGTTAGAGGGAAGCCAACAACCACAACAATCCCGCTCTTGACAATCTTAGTAGCAATGGCCGATGGAGCATGTCTTGCCGTTCCAAAAACTTTGTTCCGGAAGTTGGTGTCGCTGATTCCTTCCACTTTGAAATAATCTTTGATTCTGGAAGGAATCATTTTAGCTCATTCTTGATCTGTGCCTGCCGAGAAGTGTTCACAACTTTGTTGGATTCAACCATTCCTCCAAGAACAAGAACTTCTAAAAAAATAGTAAATTCTTTGTTTCTGACTTTTCTCCACCTCTCACTAACTTTGAATTCTTCCAATAAGCATTGTGAGAAATGAATTCTAATTCATCGTTTAAATATAAATCTCTTACCAAGTTGCTAAGTTGGCGAAAGGTTAAAATTGGAAGTTGCATTTAAAATGCATCATGTTTCCTTCGACAATTGGCCATGTAAACGGGTCTCGTCGTCAATGTGGAGTTCAAAAATGGAAATTTCTAAAAGCTCTTGAGTTATGTTTTATAAATGGAATATTCCCTTTGCATGTTGCCAACTCATTAATTGCAAAATTTTTTCCATTTTTAATTCATAAAGATATTTTGGAAGATTTTCCTTCCTTGAAAGGATTTTGACAATTTTATCTGCTTCGGTTGGAATCCTATTCGTCTGGATTTTAGGAGAGAATTTTTATGTTGAAGGAATTTTTTTTTTTGTGTTCTTGTACTTATCTTGTTTTGAAGGAGATCTTTGATCAATCAATCACTTTTCCAATTTTTTAGGAATTTATCCTTTCTTGTGAAGCCTATAAGCATGAATTAAAATTTGCATGTCACATAGCATTATATAAACAACAACACAAACATAAGCTTGTAATCATAGCATCGTGATGGTACCATAATAGCATCATATACATCAAGTTTAATATCAAAATGACAAAATATTCAAGTATCATTGTTTCAACTTTCAACAATATAAAGTTTAATCATCAAATGGATCATCTAATTCATCCTCCTCCTCATTGACATTGACATTAGATGAGCCAATGCCACTTTTAGAGGTGAAACAGGTGAATATAATGTTTTAGAAGTCACTTTTAGTGTATAAGTTTCACTTTTTAGCAGGCGGAATTGAAAAAAATATTAAATTTTGCATATAATTTGCTTTTTTGGGCCGCCCGAGTTCGACTAGGTTTGCTTGGGTTCGACCAGGGACGAACCACCTCTGGGTTTTTCGAACCTTGGTCGAACCTAGTCCGAACCGGACCCGAACCAAGGACCCTTTCGAACCAGGACCGGTACCAAGGGGGTCCAAGGGCGAACCCGGTAACTTAGCCCGCAAGTGAAGGAATTAGTGAAGTATGGAATTTGGTTCATCCAATATCCCAAGTTCACACACACAATAGTTCAAGGATGCTCATCACCACCATATAAGCTACCAAGGTATCCTACAGATAAGATGGTATTGTTGGAACTCTTGAGGCAATTGGTCACTTATGATAAAAGTCAGAAAAATAAACATAAAGCTGGAATTTCCTTTCCCATCTCAATTGGACAACCAGTGGAAGTATGCCCGTCAATACAAGCTACCGAGAAGTCAGAGGAAGAGATGAAGTTCTATCCCCTTGTTATCTATCCTCCACAAACCAACTTTGATCCATATGATAACATAAGGAAGATCAATGGAAGCAAACATAAGCATAGGCGACCCCTTGAGGATTACTGGATGAATGCCAAGGATGACTTTGAGGCTAGAAGGAAGATGTTCTTTGGGCTACCTATTGGGATCATAAGGACTTGTAGAGTGTTCCCTATCCTTGATCAAGTATAGGATGATGAAAGGTTCCTTTAACTTGATTACGAGCAAGAAAGAGACAAGGATATACAAGTTGATTGGAGTGACATTGAGTTCATAGAATTAGAAGAGCTAACGACACCTACCATGGCCAACACATGAAGGTGGGTAGATCCTCAAACCAACAAGTTGAAGAATCAGAATGCACGATTAACGCATGATATGATGGGAGATTTAGATTCATCTAACGAAGAGAGGAAGAGTATAAGAATGAG
This sequence comes from Cryptomeria japonica, assembly GCF_030272615.1. Classification (NCBI taxonomy): domain Eukaryota; kingdom Viridiplantae; phylum Streptophyta; class Pinopsida; order Cupressales; family Cupressaceae; genus Cryptomeria; species Cryptomeria japonica. Next base: position 509,620,333 of record NC_081408.1, read on the forward strand.
TATTGCAGCCCAGACATTTCAACCTAAGGGTTCTAAGAGGAAGGAGAGTCAGGATCAAGACAAAAGAGGTAGAAGTCAAGTTCCAGTCATCCTTCCACTAGCACCTCATCCATACATGAGGTTACAATGAACCGAGTATCTATCAATGCAGGTCAATCACTCAAGAGAGGCAGAGACCAAGGCATGAATGAGTCCTTGGAATCTACTATACAAGACAATTGAGGTGCAAGAGCAGATAAGGAAAAGCAACCTCAAACACAGGTTCCTCTAGCAACGCAAGAGCAAGTTGTGGACAACACAACTCCAAGGGATGAATATGTTGAGATCATGGATGAAGATGACAATGAGGAATGAATCTTTCCACCCTGTGAAGATCAGCAATGCAAGGAGTTGGAGGTTGAGAAGGAACAGGCCACTATCCTGACATGGCTAAAACAAAGAGTGACTAGGGAAGTGATAGTAGTAGAAGAAGACACAACAGTTGACTTAGAGAGCTTCTTGGAAAGGATTGGTAAGGCCGTTTTTGAAGAAGAAAGCTACTAAGCTCTCTAAGATTACAAGAGATAATATAGGGTACCAAACTACATAGTTAGCTACTCCAATAGTGGACAAGAAAGCAGATGAGATCACTGCTAATCATTATGATTTAATAACTATTGAACTAGGTCCTGCTAGTGTTGAACAAGAGTTAGAAGAGATGAGTGAGTGAGTGAAGACAGTCGAGGATAGATTGAAGATGGTACAAGAAGAAAAGAGGAAGCGAAAAAAGAATTGAATGTATTAAGGAATTGTGTCTTGTTGTGACCTTTTTCACACATCGCCCCATTGTAAATGAGGACCCTCCCTTTTTCCTACTTTCTAGGGTTTTGGTTAGAGCCTTGTGACCTTCCTGCTTCAGTATTGTCAAGTTTGTCAGTTTTGAGGGGCCTGAGTTTTGAGCATTATGAGTCAATGTGTGCAAGCCATGGTTGGAACAGAGTCTAGATGTTGTCATTGTGTCTAGAAAGCCCAAAGGACGAAGATTGCAATTGATTTGAGCTAATTTGGACAACTTTCTATTTTTGGAAAGTTTTACTTTTTGCTTTTTGCTTTCCTATTTTTAGGAAGTTTTGTTTTGGGCATTTTGAGCATGATCCCCAAAATGGCTATTTTTAGAAAGTTTTTCCTGTATTTTAGGGAACCTTGCTTTTTCTATTTTTTAGAAAGTGGGTCTAGGGTTTGCAGTATTGACACTGAGATGCACTAAAATGCTCGATAAATTCCTTCTAAAATCCAAGTTTTGACCAAAAAAGCCAATTTCCTTAATTTAAGGGACCCTGAGGAATTCGATGGATGAATGAAGTATAGTTTTCAAATTTCAAGATAATCCGGTAAAATTTGCATAGTTATTTTCAAGTTTTTCCTGATCTTCATGAAGTCCGCCCTCCAAGGTTCCCAAGTTGAACAAAGTCTGCCATGAGTGGAGAGTTGAGGTGCAAGGAAGTAAAAAGGTCCGCCCTTGGTCAAGGTCTATGGTGCCTAACTTCAACAAAGTCTGCCCTTCCCCTAGAAGCTGAAGTACAAGAAGTTGATAAGGTCTTCCTGCTCATGAAGAAAGGTGCACAAGCTCCATGTAGTCTGCCCTCCAAGGTTCCCAAGTTGAACAAAGTCCGCCATGAGTGAAGAGTTGAGGTGCAAGGAAGTAAAAAGGTCCGCCCTCGGTCAAGAACTATGGTTCCTGAAGTTTGTAAAGTCCGCTTTCTTGGTGCACAACGTCAAGCAACCCCGCCCTATCGTGAGACATGGTGCAAAGATGATAATGTCCGCCCTAAATGGAAAGGTTTTGAAGTGCACCTTGCTTTGAGTGAGATGAAGTCTGCCTTGATGTATGGTGCATAAACTTAATGAAGTCCGCCCTTACCTTGGTCACATGAAGAGCAAAGTCCGCCCCATGATGGAGAAAGAAACTCACAAAGTCCGCCATGTGCAAGGCGAAGGAGGAGAGGAGCAATTCAAGTCTGCCCAAGGGTATGAAGATAATGCCTAAGTGAAGTGAAGTCCACCCTTGATCAACATGAATGGTGCCCAAGTCAAAGAAAGTCCGCCATATCATGAGTTGGAGGTTGAAACAAGTCAAAGAAAGTCCGCCTCGCCTTGAATGAGAAGAAGTCTGCCTTGATGTCGGTGCACAAGTTTGTTCAAGTCCGCCTTGGGAAAGGGTCCCAACTCTCTCCAAGTCCTCCCTATCTTTGATGGAGGTTGAAACAAGTCGAACAAAGTCCGCCCAAGGGAGATGCTTGCCAGAATTTGAAAGTTAAAGAATATTCCTCAACGATGTCATCACAATCTTCATGAAGTTCGAACTTGAGCCAAAAATAGAAAGTTTCTTTGAAGGATATGCTGCAGATCAGTTCGAGTTTGGGACTGAAAATCGAATTAGAAAGTTGCATTTGAAGTTGCAAGATAAGATTTCGAGTTTAGGAATGATGACCAAGCAACTAAGCATGAAAATAGAAACACGCAAAGACTGAAATGAGATTATAAACAAATTTGTGGAGAAGATATTGTGTTTCCAAATATGAAATTCAAACTCTTATACAAATACCTTATTCATTCTCTCATTTTTACAGATAAAGTTCGAACTTTCTGAGCAAGTTGAGAGTGAATTTTTGAAAGGCTTCTGCAGGTTTAGAGTAAATTTTGAAGGAATTTTTGCAGGTTGGAAGGGTTTTGAAGAAGATTTCAAGTATATTTCTGAGTTATTAACCATTTTTCAACAAATTTCAACTCATATTGTTGAAGAGTTTTGATTGTTTGGAGAATAAACCCATTGATTTTCTGTGATTAACTTCTGATTTTCCCATTCTTCTTCATTCTTTGAAGGTGAAAGTTGATTTCATAGGCAGAATATTATGGTTTCAACCCGATTTTTCTTCGAAGTTCTAAAGAGAAGGAACAAAAAGAAGCAGATTTCCCTTCTTCTGTTTCCTATTTTCTGCTTTTCAAAAGAGTTTGAATGGATTTAATGAAATATTCTTGGAAATCAGACCTTAAGTTTCGTGAGTATTGTGATTTTCAAGAGATTTTCAGAATAATCAATTATGGAAAATCCCATTTTGTGACTAAGTGTTGAAAGGAAAGTAAAAACCACAGATTTCTCAGCCACCAAACTCACAAACTACGCTTAAAAGTATAGAATTTGACTTAAGTTTGTTTGACTGTTTCGCAGATATCTCACAGCCAGGATGAAGTTCAGGTGGATAAAGATTCCCCCCCGGAATCCAAGATGAGGTCTAAGTGGAAGCTGGTCGGAGACACGAACTTGGGACATATCAACTTGATGGAATTCAAGAAGCGAATGTATGGCCTAGACAACTTGATGCCTACAACGACTGCCAGAAAGATAATGAGAAATGGAATCGTACAGGCTGTTGGTTTCCTTCCAGCAATGCAGTGTACTGAGTTGGTGTTAGAATGCTCCAAACATTACAATCCTATAGATCGAGAGATCATAGCACCTGACGGGAGAGTCTTGGCGAGCACTAGTGATGCCGCTGTCAGGGAAGCTTTCCGCATCCCTGAGTATCATAACCCTGTTTACATTACCAAGGAGAAAGCAACACGGCTATATGAAGATAATATTGAAGAATATGAGGCCAATATTAACCATTCGTGGTTGGATAAGCCAAGGAACGGTGCTTCCAAGTTACCCAAGGATCTTGTGAGAGCCTATTTCAAGGAAGATATTGGAGACTTGATAGTTTTATTAAACGGAGTCATGGATAGTCCACAAGGTGCACCATTTGAGCCTTGGATGTACTACTTCATCAACGAGATAACTACCGGAGCAAAGATGATTGATTGGGCAAAGATTATAAGTAATAATCTTGATAACCAACTGAAGAACATAGAGGAGAACAGGACATTTTATATGAGTTCCTATTTAGTGTACTCTCTTGCTCGAACCTATAGATATAGAGGACTCACTTATAGAGGAGAAGTGGGAAATAAGGAAAATCAGTTTGCAGTTTATGATTGCTACCCACAACTGCACTTGGAGGAAAAATTTCACTTCAAGAGAGTCAACGATACATTCTTGTGCATATTACTAGGACGCTCCAAGGTGGTCTTCATCAAAGGCTCTCTCAGGAATCTAAAGATTTTATCAGTAGATTAGGATATTGGTACTCCAATACCCTAGATTTACTTATCTGAGAATTCAAGGATTCTTTGGACCTCCTTACAAGTTACCTATGCATCCCACCAATAGGGTAGTGTTGCTTGAAGTTGTTAGGTAGCTTGAAAATTATACGATTGTTTAGAGAGAGAAGCAAAAGAAGGCAGGAACATCTTCTCTCACTATTGGAAATGGATAGGAGACATGTTCATCATCCCAGGCTGTCACTAGTGTTGAAAAGGAGCTTGCTTGGTACCCAGTCTTCCAGCACAAGGCCATAAAACATTTTGACCCTTTTCACCAGATGAAAAAGGTTGATGGAGAGATATTCGAGCATAGGCCTGATCTCGAAGACTATTAGGCTAATGTAGCTGATAGTTTTGAAATCAGAAGGAGATTGTGGTCTAGACTTCCCCTGAATTTGATTAGAGTAACATAAGTGTTTCGAGTGGCAGATCAGCTTGAAGATGATCTTGAGTTTGAGCAGCCTCACTCTGATAAACTGAGAAATGAGCCCCTTGCCTTGGTCGATTGGTCGGATTCAGAGAGTTCTGATTTGAGCGACCTCATGAGACCAGTGAGTGAATATTCAAAATGGTGGGCAACGGAGAAGACTAAGGGTCTTAAATCCAAAGGTATCAATCTCACATATGATCTCATGGGAACCAACAAATCGATGTCATCAAACCATTGTGTTTCGTCAAGTGTTGGATCTAGAAAAAAGGAAAGAACCCATTGAAAATTCTTTGAGGGGTAAAGGAAAGAAAATAGTTGGAGATGCAAGTAGAAAGTATAAATCTGATGAGGGTCATTCGACCTTAAGTGTTGCATCCACTGCTCCAGTCAGGGCTACAGCTAATGAACAAAGGATGAATGCTGATATAGGGGGTAATGAAGTAAGAGCTCCTTCCCCTTCAATGGAAGAGATAATGGAAGAACTAGCTCAAGAGCCAAATTTTGCTAGGAATGTAGAAGTTGAAGAACCTGAGCCGCCAAGGGAATTCCTAGATGGTATAGTTACAGGACCAAAAGGAACAAAGGATAAGTTTGATGAAAGTGGCATGGAGCAGTCAACCATTCCAGATTGGTTGAGAGAAAGAATAAAAGCTAAGGCTCTTGGGGAAGCTCATTCAGAAGAGAACACAACGACATTCTTGGCTATGATGAGTAAACCAGTTGAGGTAAGACCACCCAAACTAGCTAAGAGGTTCTCTTTAATTCAAAGAGAGTGTGTAGGATGATGCAGGACAATTCATGTGGCTGTACCTAATGTAGGAAAACTCAGGATAACATCACTACTGTAAATTTGGGTAAGCCTACTCAGGCCCAAGAGATCCAAGATTTTGATGATTCTTGCAACGCTCTGAAGGCCAAACTAGCCAAGGAAAAAGAAAAAATAAAGAAGGTTGAAGATGAAAATGAGCAATGGAAGAAATATGTTCAACATTTGACAAAACCTATAGATCGGGAGGAGGTACCCGTTACTTCGCCCATACCTCTTCCACAAGAATCATTAAAGGATTATGAGGACACGAAGACAACTTTCAGAGAAGCTAAGGAATGGACGGTTCATGCATCAGAATGTGTTGACATACTTAATGAGAACTTGATATGAGCGCATGACTGCAGATCTTCCTTATTGAGTAGAATTCAAGACACGGTTGACGCTTGGGAAGATATTGAGGATATTCAGAGAAGAATCATTCCATTTCTCAAAGCAATTAGAGGCCTTTCTCAGCAGGATCTTGTCGACAAAAAAGTTATCTAGCCCAGCGACCTATATGATTTCAGTTCTTGGTACTTTGCCTTGGTTACAAGGGTTGAATATTTGAGAAAATCTGAGGCTAAGTGTTTAGAAATTGAAAAGACCATCACAGATATTCAAGACAATGTATTCTTTGTGGCAGCTGAGATATTGCAACAGGATGAGGTGCGAGAGAAGCATTTGCGTGCAGAGAATTTAAAGGCCAAAGTTCAAGGAAACTTGTTCAAAGTTTCAGGGCCAAATCTCAGGGAGGATCTCTCAAGAGTTTCAAGCTTCCTACACATAGACGAAAATTTCCTAACACAAGCAACTGGCTGGGAAGACGCTCTCGCCACCTGTACTGATGATTTGGATATGGTTGACTTCCAAATTAGCAATTTGCCAAGTGTAACCATAGAGGAGGTGCGACTTCTTGTGTCCAGGTACATCGAATCTACAAATAAGGAAACTGGACACTCACCTCAGTGAGAATGGCAACTCCGCCGTTTGTCTTCTTCTTGTCCATTTTAACTGTTAGAGTTTGGAGAAAGCCTAATTAGGGTTTTGAACTTTTAATCTAAGCCCTTGATCATTGTTCGATCTCGATCGTTCAAATTTTTCTGGACTCCTATATAAGGTTGCCTCGTCTCATTTGGAGAGTGTGAAGTTTTTTGAAATATTGTTGCATGAAGGTCATTTTTTCAGATAATATATTACATGTGTGCTTTCTCTTAAGGCTTTGTAATCCCTATTGTTTGAGTGATTAAGCAAGGTTTTCAATTTCTTCCACCAAATAGTTAAAATTTATTTCATGTTATTAGATTGAATGAAAGATCTAATAAGTATTGGTTTATGGTGTATCTCCGCTCATACTTTTGGTGAATGGATGATTTTTATTTACTGTGCAAAGTTAGTCTGAGCTTTTCATTTTGTGTTTGCTTAAACTTCCGATCATAAGCACATCCCTTGAAGATTGCATCCACTTTGTGTAGTTGTCCTAAGTGAGGCAAAGCAATGTGTGGTTACTGAGTTCACCAAATCAATATCGTCTCTGGAATTCGTAGGATTAGAGTAGATCTCTCAACCCTTATCTCTTTTACCTTTTTGGAAGTCTTTAATCCCAAAAATCCCCCCAAAAAAACAAAACAGAGAGAAAGCTTTAATTGACAAATCCATCTAAATCCCCAAATTGTTGACAATTCGTCCAAGCGTAAGTCCCTTTGTGTATTACCAGCAAATCACAACGCTCATTGAGCTTATCCATATGTCAAGACCTGACTAAAGAAACCTTGGGATCGCCATATGATCTTCTAGCAATCTTAGCATACGCGGTGATTTTTCAAGAGAGGATAAATTATCTTTGGGTACTTTATTCTAATCTTTGGTAGATGATAAAGCAACACCAACATGTCCCACAACTTAGGAATCGGATAAGACAATTTGACCCTTTGTGTATTCCTCCATCATTGCTTCCACCAAATTCAGTTGAAGATTTGGAAGAAATGAGCACTACCTCTCACGTGGTGACGAGTTGTATTGATAATGCCATCACTAAGGCAAATGAGTTCGTGGGAGAGTTAGCACACATATTTGAGAGAGTTTCGGCTATCCTTGATAGGATACAGGTGCTCACTTCTTCCTATGATGTATTTAGTCACACCAAGGAGTTAACCATTCCAAGGCTGCAAGTATTGATGGATATCCCCAAACAAACTTTGGTGAATGTTTGAGTGGTGAAGGATGGACAAATGTGTGACTTCTACAAATGGTATTGTATATTTAGGATGAGGGAGATGTTTGAAGGCATCAACAATGGTTATACATGAGTAGAGGAGATGATTAAGGTAATAAATGATAGAATCATAGTAGCAACTGAAATAGTACTTGGAAAAGAGATGAAGGAAGAATCATAGTTTGAAGGATAGAATCATAGTAGCAACTGAAGGTACATCTTCCGGGCAGGTGGATCACTTTCAAACAAAGTTCCTGGACTCAGTTCAGACTCGACAAGGTCGACTCGACTCATGACTTGGCTATGACTCGGCAATGACTCAACAAAATAAAAAAACCCTTGAAATTTAGAGATTTTTAACGATTTAAAACTTGTTTCATGCACCTATTATTGAATAAAGCTTAAAGACACTATAACATCATCAAATAGAAGCTCTAGCTCATCCTCAGCCTCAGAGTAGTCTGTTTGCCGCCTACAAAGGTATCTAAGGTAGGTCCTGGATGGTTGAGTAGCCATAGTCTCTGCCTGTGAGGTGCCACAATGAGCAACATCAGTTGTGCCTGTGTCGGATCGTACTCTATCCTCCTCTGCTGTAGCCACAACCTCAACCTCTCTGTCTGCCATGTTTGACATGTCGTGACGTGAGTCCTGGAGCTCGGACTCGGCGAGTTTTACCATAACTCGCCCAACTTGCTCGAGTCAGGTGAGTTATGAGCAAAACTCGCCAAGTCCAAGTCACGAGTTGCCAAAACTCGCCGAGCTTGGCTCGACTCGCCAACTCGGCAAACTCGCCTGACTCGCGGCGAGTTTGGGAACTCTCCTTTCAAAGAAGCAAATGGAGGATATTCAATCATTCATGACACTTGTGAGCAACATTTGAGACTTGGGGCTTGAGTGGTAGAAGATTTTCATTTCATTCTTAGGTGAGTTAACCTATAGGGAGAATCAATTGAAGATCATGTCACGTGTCCCAATGGATGAGCTCATTGCATCATGTCTAGATTCATTGAATTTGCTTGTAGGGAAAGAGATAAGGGGAACAAACTTCTAGATGAGAGCTGGTTATTACCCTATGTGGCATCAAATTCTCTCATTAGAAAATTCATCCTCGTAGCTTGTGCCAAGAAAGTTGTTCCTTTCTCATTGGTTGATATTTTTGGAAATGCATTAATTATGTATTCTGTTGCACCAAACCCTAATTAGGGTTTAGGTGGCACAATTTTGACCCTTTATTTTAGATTGACCTTGGCCATTCATTTGTATTGAGAGCTCTATATAAGCTCAATTCATTTCATTTGTAACTAATGAGAGATTTTGAATAATTGTTGCTTTGATGTTGCCAGAGATAATAAAATCATTGAAGTGTTGTTGACTTATTGTGTTTGGAGTATTTGTATGTTTCTTCATCCTTTTAAGGATAGAATAGATTTGCTTCAAGTATTTTAGATGAATGAAAGATCATTGTGGATGATTAATGGTGAAACTCACATGTTCATACTACTTGCATTTTGCAAATTGTTAAATAATTTGCATGGTCAACTAAACTTTTTATATAAGCTTAACTTTGATCGCTACACATTGATATGCATCACATTGATGGTGTATATGTTGTTGTTGGTAATTTGAATATCATTTGCTTACCTTAGAAGATCGCGCTAGCTTTGTGGAGTCGTTCTTTGCATGCCAAAGGAAAGCTTAGTAGAGTCTCACTAAGTCATTCATTGCATCTTGCATTCCTAGGTTTAGTTTAGCATTCCTTAACCTTTAATCCTTTTGCACCTTTTTATCAAACAATCATTAGTAGTATTAAGCAAAGTACGTCATTGAAGATATTTGAAATTAGACTCGTATGGCATTTCCTTTCTTTTGAGTGATTATCTCCTAAGAACAACTACGTAAGTCCCCTAGGATTACCAACAATCACATGAAGCATTGAAGCCATCCACATGTCAAGACTTGATAATATAAACCTTGGAGTCATCTCAAGTGATCCTTTCATTCAACATTTGACAAGATTTTGTTCAAGAGAGGATAGAGTAGTTGATACATTATTTTGTGTTCCAGGTGTCATAAAACACACATCAACACTTACATGGGTGGAGATGTGTAGAAGAAAAGAATGTTGTAAGTGAAGGACACCGTAGCCATGCAACACATAAACAACATAGGTGCACAAATTAAGCTTGCTCCCAAGCAAACTACCACGACATAAGGGTACAAATAAAGTTAAGCTTGCATGGGGAAACTTTGAACAAATATTTTTGGGTGATGCAAGATTCTGCCATCTCAAGGATGCTCCTACATCAAACACCCTTGTTAAAAAGATTGTGATCTAGTTACTCACAATTAGGAATACGTAGACAACTAATTAAACAACAAAAGTGGACTTTCTTCAGTTTTAGAAATCCACATTCTTCTCTAGGCCCTTTATCCTTTAGTGAATAAATATTCCTTGTACTTGTTGCATTGGCTTGCCACTGTTTTGATATCTTCTTTCTCCAATTAGATACTTCCATTGGTTGTGTCACCATAAAACCTTTACAGATAATATACATGGAATATTAGAAAGACTTCAAACCCTTCTAGTAGTTTGATCTCATAATTGTTTTAAAGTTTCTGACAATTCTTAGCACAATGTGGCACGAACCAATCATCTTTGGCATTAGCTTGGTGTAGGTTCCTTTGGGAAATTGCTCTTTTGCTAGATGTGCTAGGAGTAACTCACCCTTAGAGTAAGTCTTCTCCCTTTAGTGCTTATCAATATATATCTTGCATTGCTCTCCTCTAGTTGCTTTTTGCTCTGTGCATTAATCTCCTTCATGTGTTGTGCTAAGTCCTCAACTTCTATGTTTTTTTCACTTGCTTCTTGCTTCCACTCCCCACAGACTTGTGACACCTCATGGGGATATATCACATACTACTTTAAATGGTATCTTTGCCGATGATCTATTTACTAATTTGTAATGTCCCCTTCTCAGCATTGACTAGTTTAGTTGGCCGTTAGCCTATCTCGGAGACCCGTAGTGTTGGGAGCAAAAAATAGGGTTTCCTACTTGTGGGAGGATGATTTAGCGTTTTTGGTAGCTTGCATGTTGGAGTTTGTCAATTTTGGTTTTGGATTCCTTCTGGGTTTTTAGAAAGCTTCGCAATGATGGTACATGCATAACAAGTAGCAGAGTTTGGCAAACTTACTATTTTTAGTAAGTGGAGGCAAGGGCAGCTTATTTCTTTGGGTTTTTCTGGTTTTCAAAGAGCTTCGCAATGGTATGGCATTCAAATGAATCTGAAGACCTTTTTTGGACTTACTATTTTTAGTAAGTACGACAACTTTTCAGAATGGGGTTAAAATCACTTTGGAGACACTATTTTTAGTAGTATGCTATTTATAGTAAGTACTATTATTGGCAGTGCTATTTTTTGGCAGGTTGCAGTGATCCTGTTCGAAGGATATTTCAAGCAGTGCAGTTTTCGGGTCCTTAGCCTACAACTCTTTTTGCCAATATTCAGTTTATGGAAATAAAAATATTTTTTATTACTTTAATATTTCCCATGGCCTAGGTGTGATTGGTGTTATGATTTAAGGGGGTCGACTTAGTGCTCAAATATCAATTTTATAATGATGGGTTGGATGTACCCTTGAGATATTTCTCATTAAAAGATTATAAACTTTGCACTAATTTAATATTTGCCTATGTGGGGTGGCCACTAAAGGGAGAAAATGCATTTGTTACCAAATAAAATATTTATTTGTTTGGGTGCCCAAGTTGGAAATACTTTCATTTCATTTCGTGGCTTTTTGGAGGGAGTTGAATTTGAATTTGGAGCTCCAAAAAGTTATTAGAGTGTTTGGGCCTTGTTTTTGGTATTCATGTTTATTTGCAACAAAGTGCTACCGAAATTCCGAGTGATTGCTTCGAGGAATGCATACCTCCTTGTTGTCCATATTTTTGCATTCACAAAAATAGACAAACACTTTAAAATTTTTGTTCAAAAAATGAAATTTTTTACTCAAAAGCATGCTTCCTGAGGCAAATTTTTTGCTTCTGGTTAGACTGGACTAATCTTCGGGCTATCCTTGTTCCGCGTTTCAAATTTCATCGCGTTTTGAGTTCGTTTGCTATGTCTTTCCTTCAAAATCGGGTTTTATTCACTGGACTGCAGGTGGGGAATTTTCCTTCCTTTCCATTTTTGTGTTTTCCTTTTGTTTTAGTGTTGTAGGGTTTTTTTTTAAGTGATTACAAGTGCACTTTATTTAAAATATGTAACTTGTAACTTGCTTTTTTTGTGTGTATCTTTTTTTTTTTTCCTTTTTGTCTTTTAAGTCATTTGTAGGAACTTTTCGGACAAGTGTGAGGAGAAGTGAAGGTTTTTTTTAAAACTTGTAGAGGGGTTTCTAAAACCCGATTGCATCTCCTTGGAGGCATTTTATCACTTGTTGTTGCAAGCCAAGAACCCGACCTGCATCTTTCTTCTTTCAAATCTGTTTTTGGTGGCTTTTCTTCCCCAAAATCCGCCCTAGATGCATGCAAAATTGTTGGAAGTTAATGATTCTTGCCACATTTTTCCCCAAAACTGGCTAGGGTAAAAATGGTTTTCATTGTTGGAGGCGGTTTTATATACGTTTTTATAGGTGGATTTGTTGATTGTTACCATGTTTTGGGGCTTGCATTTCGGTTTCTTGCTGATTGCAAACACGTCTTTCATTAGCAAGTGTTTGGAGGCAAGTATCTTTCTTCTTCTTCAAAAAAATGTGGTGATCTTCAAAAAACGTTTTTGGTGGAAAGCTTTAAAAGCAAAACCGATTTGGTTTGCTGGTTGCAATTAAGACATGGGAGCTTACTTCCCTATTTGAGGAGCATTTCGGTTTCTTGCAAGTTGATTTCCTTTGGTCTAGGGCAATCTCCCAGCAAGGTATATTTTATTTTCAGTTTTGTTTTTGTTTTTGTTTTATCTTTGTTTTTGTTGTTTTGATTTCTTTGAGTGATATGATAGATATGTGTTTGCTCTTGTTCCAATTCGAATTTGTGAGAGTTCTTCCCATTTTACCCATGTCATGGTTGCATTTTGGAGATTGCATTGTTTTTCCCCTTTGTTCTTTGTTCATCTACATCCATTCGGGTTTTTAAAATCCGGCTGCAAGTATGTTGAAGATGTTGGTTTTTCCCTCTTTTGGTAGAAAAGACTTAACATTCTTTTTACCATACCTACCCATTCAAAATCGGGTTTTCAAACCAGATTGCAAGTAAGTTGGAAATGTCAATTTTTCCCTTTGGTTGAAAGGACTTAATCCTCTTTTGCCGAAATTTCCAAGTTCAAAGTAGTTATGAAACTTTTCCATTCAATTTCGGGTTTTAAAAAACCTGATTACTAGTGAAAGTTCTTCCCATTTTTCATGTGGTCGAGAAGAAAATTTTCTTCAAAATTCCATTCCTAATCATCCGCACTTGTTGTCCTTGGTCATAAACTTCATTACCAATATGCCAAAATCCTATTTCCACCACTTATCACACATTCAATCATTACAAGTTTACTTGCAGTCGGGATTTAAAAACCTGATTGCAATTATGTCTTTTCCCATTTGCATACTTGTAATACGTCTCTCAAGATCCGAAGTTGGTCAAAGGCTCACTCTTTAAAACCTTTGTTTATACATCATTCCTCTCCAAAGGCCTTAGGGTTAGAGTTCAGTTTTTCCCCTTTGAAGAAGATCATATGGCTCTTTCAATGGATCATGATGTTGCATTAACTCTTATTCAATGACTGATTCTGCTGACATCATCTTCCCAAAAGAAGATAAAGTACAAATATGATGAGTCCCAGAATGAGATATCTCCTTTCCAAGTTTCTTCTTCATTGGATGAGATTAAGGATATAGAGATTGGACATGTGGATATGTCAAATTTTCTCAAAAGGATTAAAAATCCCGTGGATCATAGTATGCAGTGCTCGCTGAACAGTCATCTCCACTTTGCTTCTTCTTTTCCAGTGGTTGACCTAGAGCTAGAGTTTGTGCTTGCTTGCGCGTCGCACTTTGATCAAGAAAGTGAAACTATAAGGGATGATGAGGGTGGAGTAGTTATCCATCTCGATGCTGAGACTATTGAATTTTTTTTGAAAATACCCACAACTCCTGTTTATGTAGAGATTTCAAAGAAAAGTGTAATGGAATACTACATGAAGAGGGAGAAAGAATGTAAACGTCATATCAATAAGTGGATTCAGGAACGTAGAACATGCCTTAACCGGTGGGCAAAGCTGTAACGCTCTGATTTCAAAGAGGAAATTGGTGATACAAATACCCTTTTGAGCAAAATCATGGGTTTAGAACATCCAAATGTTTTTGAACCATGGATGTACCAGTTTATTGTACTCATTAGACAATCCCAACACATCTTCTGGGGCGAAATCATTAGTAATACTTTGTGTGAGCAGCTTGCCAAAGTCCCCACCACTTTGACGTTCTACATGAACTCATACTTAGTGCACATAGCGGCATCACTCAGACAATTCCCTGGTCTTTCTACCAAGGGTGATCGCTCTCTTGTGCCACTGTGGGATTACTATGATTAGTTGCCTTTGAGACCTAGTAGATTACATTATAGAAGAGTTCAGGATGCTTTCTATGGCCACTGCATGTGTCTATTTGACAAGACATGGAAGAATAGAAGAGTGTCAGATGCTGCATGGGAGAAAGTAAATGAGTATGGGTTTCTTTTCCTTCAATTCCCAACATTTACTTACTTGAGAGTTGGATGCTATAGTGGACAACCATACATGCTTCTAAGATATCCAACTAACAAAATTATTCTTATGGAATTGGGTAGACAACTCATGGCAGTTCATGCACAACAATCAGTTCGACATAAGGCTGGAATGGGAATATCTTCTAACAACTCATTGCAGATTGGTCGATATTCTCTCATGACATCCACGAAGGCCAGAGCAATGGAGACTGAGATGCAGGAGATTAAACTCAAGAGGTTCAAGGCAAGAGCTGATTTTGATTATAGGGGTATGAAAGAAAGGATTAAAAGATCTTTCGTCCATGTGCATCGCATAGAAGACATCTGGATTGATCTTCGCACAGAAGAGGAGATCAGTAGGATGGACTATTTCAGGCTCACTCTTGAGCAGATTGTCGATTTGAACCTTGCTACCATTCCTGAAGGAATGGTTGATGATGGGAATGTACTCGATTCCGAGTATGTTGTGAAAGGAGTCGATGAAGCACCACTTCCATTGATTCAATGGTCACACAAGGAATGTACTTCCATTTTTGATAGATTTCATCTGTCTTAGCTAATACTAATGCTTGGCTCAAAAGCAATGACGTTAGACTTATAAAAATCAAGATTGGAAAGGAAGATGATTCTATGGGGCCTATTGGACGCAAGTATGAAATCAGAGTTGATAACAAGGAAGGTGCTTCCTCTTCTTCCACAAGGATCAAATTGAGAGTTAGCAGAGCAATGGTAATTCCTCCTGAAGAAGTGACAGTGAAAGGGAAAGAGAAACCAGAGCTCCATATTCATGTCATTGATCTTGAAGATCCTGAAGAAGGGCAGCAAGAAGAGGATGCTCCTAGGTCCACAACTTCAGAGTCACCACACGAAGTTCCTGCTCAAATCCTTTTAGATTTGCCTATGTCTCCTTTTGACACGTGTATTCTTTTTCCACCATCCACATTGATCCTGTTCCGTTGAGTGTAAATGCAGAAAGTGTCGTTCCAATTTCAGCAGTAGAGCCGTCTCTTGAACGCACGTAGGAGGATTTGCTGAATATTTTTGAGGATAATCCTACCTATGTCTCCTTGCCTAGGTTGTCATTATCGGAAATTGATACTTCCTACTTCTGGTTTGGATAGATTCATGATACCAACATCACATCCTCCAGTGACTGAAAGGGCTATAGTTGCAGTTGAAACAAAAACTACTCCCAGGGTGACCACTATAGTTCAAACAGAAACTGCTTCTTCCCCACTTCCAGTTGCTTCTGAGACAAATTCCATGGCTTTACCTCCATGGCTAAGCTCTTTTACACCTAAAAGAAAGAAGCATGAGATTTCTCCCGACTTCTTTGATTTTCAGCAGCTCAAACAAACTAAA
The DNA here is from genome assembly GCF_030272615.1 of Cryptomeria japonica. Lineage (NCBI taxonomy): Eukaryota > Viridiplantae > Streptophyta > Pinopsida > Cupressales > Cupressaceae > Cryptomeria > Cryptomeria japonica. The sequence continues at coordinate 509,636,070 of NC_081408.1, forward strand.
CCCAAGGTTGCAAAAAGAGCTAAGATAGTCTCAAGAGTGATAGTTGATAGCAACAGGATGAAAATTGCAGAAATTGTTGAGCCAATGGGAGATGAGCCACATGAAGAGATGCAAGCTCTTGATTAAAAGATTACTAGAGTGGAGCTTGGTAAATAGACACATGCAATTGTCATGCATGATGCTCAACATTCTGTGACTTCATTGGTGCAGCGATATGATGAACTCCTAACAAAGAAAGACAAGCTGGAGGAGGAAACTTTGCGGTTTATCTCGGGAAGTTGAAAGAGTTGCATAGAAAGTGCCAACACTAGATTCTTGGGTAAGTCAAACTATTGATTCATGTGTTGGGGTTTTGGAGGAAGTTTTCCAGGTAGTAGTCAAGTTGGAAATGATCAAAGACATATTGAATCAAACTTCTGCAACTTTCAAACAAAATCTGGAGAAAGTTGAAAGTGACTTGAGAGTTTGGCATAGGATGCCCTAGAAAAAGCTGAGTGTTCTACAAGAGAATGGCATCCTTCCTACTAGAACTATGTATCTTGAATTTGGAGAGCTGCTAGAGAACAAATCCCTTGTTCTAAAAGCACTTACTGAAGAAATTGATGACACTTTGGGATTGCACATGGAAGTGCTGCAAGATATTATTTTTCGCTGTGAGAAGGTCTCTTGTAGAATTGTAAATCCGAATATGGAGTTGATGTCAAAAGAAGAGGTCCTTTCAGATTTGAGAAGGAAGATTCAACAGGAATGGGAGGATGAACAATTTTCAGCTGCATTGATTCAAGCTTTGATGAAATACCAAATCTTCTTGTAGGAAATCCAATCCATTCTTGAGAAACACAACCCTACAATTCTTGATTGCAGCGATGCTATTGTGAAAACGCTAATTGTTGCAAAGAATACTCATGAACCGGATTTTGATGAGCTGCAAATGATCATCCAAAAATTCGAAGGATATATGGCCAAGCACGCTTCCATAGAAGTGTTTTCAACACTTAGTTTATATTTCAGAATTGTAATCTCAGAATTATAGTTTCTCTTTTGACAATTTTACTTGTCTCAACACTTTTGTAATTGCAAGCTGATTACTTACACTTTAGTAATTACAAGTAAGCTGATTACAAGTCAATTTAGAATAGGACTTGTAATCTTGAATAAGTCTTAGTTTGTAGTTTGAATAAGTCATGGTGGTTGAGAGTTTTCTTCAAATTAGTTAGGATCCTCCCACCTTTTTCTCAAGACCTCTCTCCTATAAATGCTTGAGGGGGTCTATTGTATCTTTTATCTTTTGAAAAGCAAGAAAACTTTGCAGGATTTTCTACTCATAAAAACTTTGAGCTTTATAGTTGTAAATTTGCCATCCTTGAGTAATTCAAAAGAAGTGAGAATTTTCAGACTTTGTGTTGAAGTCTTGCTATCTCCCATTGTGTTTTTATGTCATTGTGAGATATACCTTTGTGTTTGTTTTGAAGATTGTGGAAGGCTGTTAGAAAGAGCTTCACTTCATTTAATTGCAGACTTTGTGTTGCAGCTATTGGGAGTGAAATTAGTGTAAGAATTACAATTAGAGTGGAGAAATATCTCAAGACTTTGTGTTTGTGATAGACTCTCATATAGTTTATCTTTGGAGTGCATTCTATTTGCAGACTTTGTGCTGTTGTATATTGCATTTGGTTCTGAAAATTATCATTACGAAGGGTTGATAGGATCATAGATATTCAAGACTTTGAGCTCAATATTGTTTTCTCGTCCCAAAGGAAGTGACGGAAATCTTTGGGTTTTTAGGAAACTTATTTCCTCTTTCTTATTTCTTGGTACAAGTTGTTATTGATATTTTCTTTTAATTGCTATTCTTTCTTGTGAAGAGGAAAGAATATAGTTTTTCTTGAAAGAAGAAGGAAAACTGTTGTCCTAACCGTTTTTATTAATTTAGATAGGGGGAGCCTTCCCTTAGAATTAGGAGAGTATTTACTCACACGCTGTGGCTGAAATCCACAATTTTGTACATCTATTGAGGTGTACAAAATTTTCAACCAACACTCCTACATGGTTGTTGGCTTCTTGCTTGAAAGATAGCAACTAGTTGAGATTGTGAGATTGTTCTCTACACTGAAGAACATATGGAGTTCATTGATGGAGTATCATTTGATGTTTTCTGATGTGTTTTTGGGGTGGTGTGAGTTTTTCAGGTTCTAGGTCGGTTGTAGAGTTGAAGTGGTTTTTTCATCATAAGTCCATGGGCGAATTTTTGTGGCTTCTGGGTATTCTTTCTATATTTTCCTAAGCACTAGGTGGTCCTTTATGCTAGTTTTCAGATGTTAATTTGGAGTTCTGAATTTTATATTGCAAATCGCCCTAATGCATAGGCTGTACCATGCTGGAGTTGTCTTGAAATGCATGCAATAATGTTTTGAGCGAGTTTGCTTCTGTTTGTCGGTCTTAGCTTGGTTGCCTCCTTCCTAGAATCCATTTGCAATCTGTCTTGAGTCTTTTCGTTGAGTCTTGGTGGAGTTGTGTGCGTTTTAGTGTGGTTTGAAGTCACTGGTCTGTGTTATTCAGCTTGCTGGAAAAGTATATGAGATTTATAATTTTGGAGTGTGAGGTTGTTTTTGGGGTAGCTGGTCTCTTGTTGCTTGTGAAGTGCATTGAACTTTGTCTACAGCTTTGGACAGCGATATCTTTGATCTGAAAAATTCATGCTATGTATTGTAAAGCTGATTAGTAGTACTAACAGCGATCTTATTTCTGAATTGTATCACATCACCCACTGAATAAGTGGAAGAGGTTGGTTTTACCGCCTATCTTATTTTATTGTACTTCTGTCGTCCTGCTGAATAAGTGGTCGAGTGGATTGTTGTTTATCTTTTTAGTCCTCTCGTTGGATAAGTGGTTGAGTGATCTATTTCCTTGTTTGTAATAACTGTCCTCCCGTTGAAAAGTGGTTGAGTGATTCATCTCAAGTTGTTCTTGCCCGTTGGACAAGCGGAAGGGGCTGGCTTGCCGCCCAACATTGTAATTTTAGTTGATTATTGGAGCTAACAATCACCTATTCACCGTATGCTCTCACCTTCCCACATTGGGCTCTTGGTGATTAGAAAGCGGAAAGGGTTATCTTTCAGTAGTGTTGTGTTTATATTTCCTAACCTTACGGGTGTTTGAAAATTGAAAAAAGAGGGACATTTCATAATTTTTATGCCAACTTTGCTTGCATCAACACAAAGTTTGACATAGGCTTCTCTACCACCAAACATTGGAGTAGATTGGAAAGAATCCAACTGACAAACTCTATCCATTTGTGCTTTTATGGGTGATATTTAGAGCTATAATTAAGTTGGGTGCCCCATGTGTTCAACAGGAGAGCCCAAAATGGCTTAGGAATTTCATGTCCTAGTTTGATGTAAGACTTCGTGGCAACCAATGTAGTAGTACTATCTCCTTGAAGAACAAAGCCGCTATATTGGACATGTCATTCAATTTCTTTCAAAGAATGAAGGGTGCCATTTTAGAAAATTTATCCACCATTACAAAGATAAAATCTTAACCCTTTTGTGTGTGTGGTAATCCAAGCACAAACTTAGTGGATAGTTCCTCGTATCCTTTGTTTTTCATTCATGATGTCTTGCATAATTGAGTGTTAGGTGTGCGTTTCTTCATTATTTGGCAGATCCAACACCTTTCCATGAATTTGCGTACATTTTTGTGTAAAATCGGTAAGTGATATCTCTCTTTTGCATGGCCTATGTCTTGTTTGCACCAAAGTGTTTGCCAAGCCCATCTCCATGCAACAGTCTAATGAGGTTGTCCTTCATTAAACTTCATAGGATGCACAACTATTGCCTCTTGAACAAATATCACTCTTCTAGATGTAATCCTCATATGTGCATCTATCCCCAGACCTAGGGCTCTATACATGTGTGTCATGCATTTGGAAAATCTAGATTTGTGATATACAAATCCTTCATCAACTCCATGCCCTCTAGTTTAACCATCATTTTTGATAATAAAACCTACCTTGCTGGTTTTACCTATGGAGTACAACAACACGAAAGAGTAATCCTATATATATTCTTCACACCTCATGTGCCACTGGTTGAGGTTTATCTGATTGGTGATGAAATTCAACTCTTCGTAGTTTGTGTACAACACAAATTGCTTTAGGAACATGTAATGCTTGGTCGTGGATAGAACTCATTCAACATCTCTTTGGAATACATGATTGCTCTATCTTCTTGACTCAACACAACATATTGTCATTTCTTTGACATTGTAGTCAACTTGGAATAACTTTCGAAATTTTGGGAGTGCTAATGTGAGCTCCTCCATCACTTTCTTCTTCAAGAGCATGAAACTCATGTTAGTAGCATCCATTGCCTCAAAGCTAGCTTTCTGTATGTAGTGGGTTAGGGGTGTGCAAACGCTGTTGAAGTTTGTGGTGGACTTTCTATAGAACTTGTCCAAGCCATGAAAGCTTTTGGCCTTTACCATGCTTCTTGGTTTTGGCCACCCAATGAAAGCACAAGGCTTCTTAGGATGCATATGCAATTCATCTTGAGTTATCATGATACCCAAGTATTTTAGGTTCTACCACATGAAGCTGCAGTTCTTTAGGTTGATGGCTAAGCCCTTTTTACTTGTTTTGTCCAATACTTGTTGTAAGTGCACACGATGCTCCTCCCACATCTTGCTAAAGACTAAAATGTGATTGAAACAAATGACCACAAACTTGTTGAGAAATGGCTTTAAAATTTCGTTCATCAACCTCATGAACATCCTTGGGGCATTCATTAGCCAAAATGGCATTACCATCTATTCGTAGAAGCCTTCATTCGTTATACATACAATCATCCATTCATCTCCTTCTAATTTTAATATCCATATAGATCTCTTCTAAATCTCTATGCAAGAATGTTGTCTTGACCATAGTAGCAAAAATCGTTTAGGGAAAAAATCGACAAACCAAAAGTATAAGATTTTTTGAAAAAATTGGGAAAAAATTGGCAAAACATTGGCAAAAAATGGGGAAAAAATCGGATTTAAAAAAAAACCATAAAAAATTGTAGAAAAAGAGGCAAAAACTATTTTTTTAAATATTTTTAAATAACTTCAAGGCATTTCCATAGCATAGAGATATAAAGAGCAAATAAAATAGAGTTTAACCTGTGAATTGTAGAATATAATTTTTTGTTGTTTATATTCATATGATTACATAGGCAAATAATCAAGTCACCAAATACACCAAATAGTTGTTTAAGTCGGATCAAATATTAACTAAGTCTATCAAGTAATTGAGATCAAAAGTTAACAGACAAATAGTAAAAGTGAAAGCCATTTTGAAGTAATCCAAGAATTTCATTGTGATTGAGGCAAGGAGTTTTGTAGGGTTAATTCAATATTTTAGAAAGCTTATCAAATCATATTCCACAATTCCAATGCTTTATATCATAGTAACAAAAATCATTTGGGGAAAAAATCGGCAAACCAAAAGTATAAGATTTTTTGAAAAAATGGGTAAGAAATTGGATTTTAAAAAATCGTAAAAATTTGTAGAAAAATAGACATAAACTACTTTTTTTTAAATTCAAAACTTAAGGGCATTTCCATAGCATAGAGATATAGAGAGTAAATAAAATAGAGTTTAACCCATGAATTGTAGAAAATAGATTTTGTTGTTTATATTCATATTGCTGATTACATAGGCAAATATTCATTTAACTTTTTTAAAGGACAGTCACCAAATACACCAAATAGTTGTCTAAGTCTGAGATCAAAGATTATTTAAGTCTATGAAGTAGCTAAGATAAAAAATTATCAGACTGAGATCCAATTATTGTTAAGAATTTAGTAAAAGTGGAAGTTATTTTGAAGTGATCCAAGACTTTCATTGTGATTGAGGCAAGGAGTTTTCTAGGGGTATTAGCTAAGTCTATGAAGTAGCTGAGATCAAAATTTATCAGACAGAGATCCAACTATTGTTAGGAATTTAGTAAAAGTGGAAGCCATTTTGAAGTGATCCAAGACTTTCATTGTGATTGAGACAAGGAGTTTCACCCATGAATTGTAGAAAATAGATTTTTGTTGTTTATATTCATATTGCTGATTACATAGGCGAATATTCATTTAACTTTTTAAAAGGGCAGTCACCAAATACACCAAATAGCTGTCTAAGTCTGAGATCAAAGATCAGCTAAGTCTATGAAGTAGCTGAGATCAAAATTTATCAAACAAAGATTCAACAATCATTAGGAATTTAGTTAAAGTGGAAGCCATTTTGAAGTGATCCAAGACTTTTATTGTGATTGAGGCAAGGAGTTTTCTAGGGGCAGTTCAATATTTGAGAAAGCTTATCAAATCATATTCCATAGTTGCAATGCTTTATATTCCCTGATGGCAATTGGCAAGTCTTTTCTATGGGGTAGAATCCAACAAAAGGCATTTGTTTAGCTGAAGTAAAAGATTAGCAAGCCACTGGTTTTGGCAATACCTAGCTTGCAACTACTATTTTAGGTAGAGACAAATTTTAATGATTGTGTGTTGGAGGCTCTTTTATTACATCTATGTAAGCTTGTTTGTTGTCATTTAGATTTATTTCGTGGAGCACTTTAGATATATTGCTCACATAATGAATTTTATGTCTTTGTTTGAGCAGAAATTAACTATATCAATTATAAATTTAAAATCATATATCTATATCTACATATATTAAAAATGTCTTTGAACGTTTAGTGTTGTGGTAGAAAAACTCCATTGGTGAGGTAGCCACCAAGGTTCAAACCCCTACTGGGCCATTGAGCTCGTGGGCTTTCTACCTTTGTTGGGTCGTTGAGCTCGTGGGTTTGAACAACTGAAGTGTCGGGAATGATGAACCCCCCAAAAATGGACAAAATAACAAACTTTTTCAACGTTGATCCCATATTGGCTCTGATTTTGTCTCAGACCAACCCTATTTCTAAGCAATTCAGTAATTTCATGCGTTTTTCTAGGGTTTTGCAAGTTTTTACAATGATTTTTTTGATTTTAATGTCATTTTTGGGGTTTTTAACGTGATTTAAATGCAAAAAATCTTTGAAAATTGGGTCAACGCTTGGTCAACACTTTTTCATGAATTGGGATTTTTTCGGGGAATAAATCGGCTAGCTATGGACAACAATATCCTAATGGAATTCAACTTGGCTGTAGGAGAAGAAATTTCACCAAAGTTTATTCCCCTTACTTTGGAGTAACCCTTTTTACCAGTGTTCTATCTACGTTGAATTTCTTCTTGAATGCCCACATGCACCCAACAGGTTTCCTACCTTCAAGTAGATCAACCAAGGCCCAAGTTTGTTCTATTGTAAGACCTCCATCTCCTCTTTCATGGCTTTCCTTTCGAGACTTGCTCTTCTTAGAAGAGATAGCTTCTCCTAGATATTCATCATTAGTACATGAAATTTGGTGGATTATACTTTTCAAGTAACTTTCATTGCTGTGCAAACCTTCTCATAGTTACTGGTGGAGAATTTTCTGTTGCAGCTGTACATTGTTCTTCTCTAAAGCTTGCGCCAAATGTTCCTTCCTCTTCTCTATCTGAATTATCTTGCACACATGAATATTCATCACTAAGCACATTTGTTGCTTTATTTTGTATTTAAAATGCATCTTGTTACTCTTCTTTTGATTTGACTGTAACAAAATCTCGTCAACGAGTCTCTAATATCCCCACAATTTTTTTTGATTAATTTCCAGTTACAACACAAGGAGGACCCGTTAAGGTTAGGAAATTGAAAATACAATTATGCTGAAACTGTAACCGTTCCACTTTCTGATCACAAAGTGCCAATATGGGAAGGTGAGAGCATATGGTGTTGAGGGGATCGTTAGCTTCAAATAATTGGAAATATTACAATGCTTGGGCGGCAAGCCAACCCCTTCTATTTATACAGCGGGTGAGAGAAATATTGAAGAAATCACTCGGTGGTAAACCAGCCAAGGACAAGCCAAGAAACTGAAATAACAATCACTCAACCGCTTATCCAGCGGGAGGACTGGGATTGAAATTAACAATCAACTCTACCGCTTATGCAGCGTGAGGACAGTAATACAAAATAAGATATAGGCGGCAAGCGAGCCTCTTCCACTTGTTCAGTGGGAAATGAATAGCAATTCCAAATATATCTTGTTGATAGTACTACTATTCAGCATTACAATAATTATCATGTTTGCAACAAAGGTAAATCACTGAACACAATTGCACATATTGCTCAATCAGCTCCACAAGGTACAAGGGACTCTCCACACAAGAAAATCACTCCAAACTTAGAAAACTCTAAATCTGATAAACTTCCAGCATGCTGAAAACACACAGACCAACAACACCCAATCCCACTAAAACACTCACAACTCCCTCAAATCTTAATCGAATGACATGAGATTGAAAGCATATGATTCCGAGGAGGTAGGCGATCAAGCCTAGAACAACAAACTACATCAAACTTACCCTAATATATTACACACATCCCAAAGCACTTAGCCACATGGTACGGCCAGCTAAGGGGGCGATTTGCAAAGATAAAATCCAAGACACCAAATTAAGCTCTATAAGCTCACAAAATGTATCGCCTAAACCAAACAGAGATATAGAGGAAATGCTCAGAACGAGAAGAACAACACACTGAGGCTTACGAACAAAAACCTTCTTCAACACACCACACGAACAACAACCTGGACGCTCTAAAACACTTTGAAAATGAGAAAATGATACAGAAATCTTTGACATTATCTTCACTCCACTCCTCTGAGATGAAGAGCATGCTCTTGCTCGACTAGTTGTTATATTGCAAGCAAGAAATCAAGCAATGGCTAGGAGGTAAGCGTTCCCCAAAGCTTCACTTTGCATTTTGACAACACTTCGTTATAATATTTACTCAAAGATCCCAAATAAGAGGCCAACACTCATATTTATAGATTCTGAAGGCTCAAATTCAAATCCAAATGGCGTCCAAATTCCCCTCATTTCACTTTCATTTCATTTCATGACACCTTCTAGAATTGGCTTTGCATTTCATATTTTCCCCTTAGCATATGGCGTTCAAACATGACCCCCTCCTTAAGTTGAACGTTTGGAGATAACTTAAGGTGTATAATAATAATGCATTTGTACTTTGGCATCCAACAAGGGGGTGAAATAATTCGCCCAAGTAGACTTAGGATAAAATTATTATTTCCTCCTTTCCTAAGTCGTCAAAAAATAATCAAATATAAAAAATACCTTCTCCTCAAATACTGATTATCGCCAAATTGAGTTGGAGATTGAAGTGCTGGAAATCACCAAACTAAACTTAGTTGGAGCTCTGAACTTCACTGCTAAAAATGGTACTGCCAAATATAGTACTTACTAAAAATAGTAAGTCCTGAAAACATTACCAAAAAGGTCACTCTTCAAACCCCGTGGGTGAACTCGAAAAACCCAGAAAAACATTGAAATCTTGACAACTGCCTCTAGCTTACTAAAAATAGTAAGCTTGGAAAACTTCTTTGAACTGAATGCATGTCTCACCCGACGAACCTCTCGAAAAACCCAGAAGGAATCCGCAATCTAAATTATAGAATTCCAACTTGTCAATCATGAAACAACCCCTGCAAACCTCCACAAAATTTGGAAACCCTAATTTTTGCTTCTAGTTAGCCTACGGGTCTCTGGAATAGGCTAATGGTCAACTGAGCTTCTCACCATTGAGAAGGGGACATTATAGTGTCGCAGTAGGCTTCTTACCTTTCTACATGTCATATGATGTGTTCTCGTCAAGCACAAAAATAGATTTGATCTTCAAATTACAAGTAGTGTTAATCACCTCAGCTCAAATTCCCCACCATTATTTGGCCTTTGCACTTTTATCGTTTTTACTAGTTTGATTTTCCACAAGTGCTTTCAATTTTAATTGAATTTGAAAAACATTTCAGACTTTCTATGAAGAAAATATGCCCAAGTGTGTGTATAGTAATCATTAATGAATGAGACGTAATATTGGAACTTACAAATAGAGTTTACATGAATCAGTTCCAACACATCCCCTACTTGATAAATACTTGAAGCAAACCTCTCCTTGTTTTTCTTTCCAAACACAATGCTCACCAAAATCAAAACCAATAGAATAGTTTGAAATACCTTCCACCATAGTTTTACTGAGCAATGTTTTTAGGCCTTGTTTTCAAGTATGACTCGATTGGCAATGCCACAATATTCTTGATTCATGTTCAATGACATTGGTAGAATTGCACAATGGTGATACATTGAACCTGAATAGAGTACAATTCCACACACCTCTATCTAGCACCAAATTGTCTCGTATCAACCTGCACCCTTTTTAATAAAAAAATGACATGCACACTAGGAGCAATCATCTTTCAGTTGCTTATCTCCATAACAGCTCAAATTGGTTGGAAGGTGTATAAGATAGATAAGAAGAGTGTCGTTTTGTAGAGGATTAGGACAAGGTCATCTACATGATGCATCTTGAAGGATTATAGGATCCAAATCTCTAGATGATGTTATATTGTGATTGTTTTTGTCCATGTTGATGGTCTTGCTATCACAGTTAGTGGGCCATTGCATTTTAGCACGTGAAATATGATCAATTATTTGTTTTTAACATGTTTGATATAGGCCTCGTGAAATATTTCTTTGGTAAAAAGTTATGGCAGCATGACCATTTCATATTCATGGCTTATGTCAATTATGTTACAAATTTTTAGCATGTGAAATATAATCAATGTTTTGTTTTCAACATGTTTGATATAGGCCTCGTGAAATATTTCTTCGGTAAAAAGTTATGGCAGCATGACCATTTCATATTCATGGCTTATGTCAACTATGTTACAAATCTTTTAGAATGGTTTTTTATGGTTGATTGTAATCCTTTCACTACACCTATGGAAGCTGGGCTGAAGTTATTAGGCTATGACAATTTGTTACTGATCAATGAGTAATTTATTAGACAATTCGTGGTTAGTTTGACATATTTTATATCAATGATTGGGTCTTTGTTTCGTTGTTAGCTATCTCTCTAGGTTCTATTGGTGTACGTTTTGTCATATACTAAACATTAGAATAAAAATGTCCGATGACATACTATCCTCTCTTAAAAAATCACCGCTTATGTTAAGACTGCGTGAAGATCATATGGTTATTCCAAGGTTTCTTTTGTCAGGTCTTGACGTGTGGATAAGCTCAATGGGCGTTGTGATATGTTGGTAATACACAAAGGGACGGTTTTATCAATTGATGCTCTTCTCTCTCTTTTTTTTTCGATTTTCGATTAAGACTTTCAAAAAAAGATAAAAAGCATAAGGGTTTAGAAGTCTACTCTACTCCTATGAACTCAAGAGACGGTATTGATTTGTTGAACTCAATAAACCACACTTTGCTTCGCCTCACTTAAGACAAGTACACAAAGCGGATGCAATCTTCAAGGAATGTGCTTATGATCGAAAGTTTAAGCATACACAAAATTGAAAGCTCAGACGAACTTTGGACAATGAATAAAATTCATCTATTCATCAAAAGTATGAGCGGAGATACATCACGAATCAATACTTATCAAATTTTTCATTCAATCTAACATGGAATAAAATCTAACTAAGGTGTTGAAGAAATTGAAAACCTTGCTAATCACTCAAACAATAGAGATTACAAAGCCTTAAGAAAAAGAACACAAGTAATTTATTATTTGGAAATGACCTTGCAACAATATTTCAAAAACCTCACACTCTCCAAATGAGAGGAGGCAACCTTATATAGGCACATAGGAAGTTTGAATGGCCGAGATCAAACAGTGATCAAGAGCCCAGATTGAAAGATAAAAACCCTAATTAGGGATTCACAAAACTTTAGCAGTTTGAACAAAGGAGCAGACAAGTGGCGAATTTGTTAATTTCATTGAGTTGGGCATCCAGTTTCCTTTTCAGTAGATGTAATGTATCTGGACACTAATGGTCGAACCTCTTCCATGGTGACATTGGGCAAACTGCCAATTTGGTAATCAACCACGTCCACGTCATCAATATATGTGGCGAGAGTGTTTTCCCAGTCAGTCCCTTGTGCTAGAGATCATCCTTGAGAATTGGCCTTGAAACTTTGAAGAAGTTTCCTTGAATTTTGGCCCTTAGATTCTCTGCACGTAAATGTTTCTCTCGCACTTCATCTTGCTGCAATATCTCGACTGCTACGAGGAAGACCTTATCCTGAGTACCTCTAACAATCTCTTTAATATCCAAACACTTAGCTTCGGATTTCCTCAAAGATTCAACCCTAGTTGTCAAAACAAATTACCAAGTGCTGAAATCATATCTATCCCCTGGCTGAATAACTTCTCCATCTACCAAATCCTACTCAGAAAGTCCATCCTTTGGCCTTTGAATTTAGTCTTCATAACCTCATAATCCTTCATTGACTCTAGTGGAAGAGGCGCAGGAGGAGCAACTTGTACTTCCCGATCAAGTGGTTTTGTTCAGTGTTGAACATACTTCTTCCATTGTTCGTTCTCAACTTCCAATCTTTTTCTCTTATCAACCTCTTTGTTTAGCCTCTCCTTCATGGATTTGCAGGTATCATCGAATTCGTGGACTTCCTGAATCTTGGTGGTCTTTCTCAAACTTATAGTAGTGACTTCATATTCCTCAGGATTAATGCTGTCTTGAGTTTTTCCCACCTTTGGTACTGCTACCTGTATTGGTTTGAACCTTGCACTATCTCTTTGAATCAAAGAGAACTTCTTAGCTGGTTTAGGTGGTCTTATTTCAGCTGGTTTATTTAATTCAGCCAAGAATGCTGCTGTGTTCTCTACCTGATGAACCTCCTCAGGAACCTTAGCTTTCATCCTTTCCCTGAACCAATCCGAGATGGTTGATTATTCCGTGCCACTCTCATAAAATTGTCTTCAACTTCCTTAGGTGCAGTAACTATGCCAACGAGGAATTTTCTCTGAAGTTCTGGGTCCTGAACTTCTAGAACTCTGGTGAGAATAGGGGGCTGACTTGGTTCTTGAACCATTTCCTCCATGATTTCCTCAATTACGGGAGGAATAACTTCTGTCTCACTAGCTCCCATTTTATTATCCTGTTCTTGTTCATCAATTTCAATTCTTATTGGAGCAGTAGATGTAGCGCTTATAGTCGAATGACCTTCGCCAAACTTGTGCATTATGCTCACAACTGCATCTCGAATGATTTTCTTTCCTTTAGCCCTTATGGAATTCCCAGTGGGCTCTTTTCTCTTCCTTGACCCAACACTCTCTGGATTCTTTGGGTTACTCGATGTATTCCTGTGATTCAAAGACATGGACTCATTAGTCCCCATGAGGTCATAGGTGAAGACAACGTTCCTTGCTTTGAGCTGCTTTGTTCTTTGAGCTGCCCACCATTTGGAGTATTCAATCACAGGTCTTATAAGATCACCCAGGTCAGATCTTTCAGATTCTGTCCAATCAACTAGAGCAAGAGGTTCATTCTTCAGGATGGCATAATATGGCTGCTCATATTCATTGTCTTCCTAAAGTTGATCTGCCACTTGGAATGCCTCGGATGCCCTGATCAAGCTTGGTGGGATCCTGGACCAAAATCTCTATCTGATCTTGAAGTTATCAGCTGAATTAGCCCAATAATCTTCGAGGTTTGGTCTATGCTCGAACTTTTCTCCATTAACTTGTTTCATCCGATGAAAAGGATCGAAATGGCTTCTTGCTTGATATTGAAAGAATGGGTACCATTGAATCTCCTTGTTGGCATGTGTAGCAGCTTGGGCTGATGGACATGTCTCCAATCCATTTCCGATACTGAGAGAAGACGCTCCTGTCTTTTGTTTCCTTCTTTGCACAATCATAAAGTTTTCCAACTGTCTTACTACTTCAAGTGGTACTATTTTTGTTTGTAGGAAACGTGGGTAGTCTATACGGCTGTCCAGAGAATCCCTGGATCCTTAACTAGGTGAACCTAAGATATGGGATATAACAATACCCAAACCTTCTGATAAAATCTTTTGATTCTTCAGAGAGTCACTGATGAAGACCTCCTTGAAGGGTTCTTGTGATCTGCATTAGGAATGCATCATTAACTCTTTTCAAATGGAATTTCTCCTCCAGGTGCAGTTGTGGATAACAATCATAGACAGCGAACTGGTTCTCCTTATTTCCAACAGCTCCTTTACACACAAGGCCTCTATATTTGTATGTCCTGGCTAAAGAATAGATCAAATAAGTACTCATATAAAATGTTCTATTCTTCTCCAAGTTTCTCAACTGATCATCCAAATTATTACTGATGATTCTCGCCCAATTTATCATCTTAACGCCAACAGTCACCTCATGGATAAAATAGTACATCCATGGTTCGAAGGGAGTACCCTGCTGGCTGCCCATGACTTTGTTCAGTAAAACGATGAGGTCTCCATAATCTTCTTTGAAATATCCCCTCACAAGGAGCTTAGGTATCTTGGAAACACCCTTCCTAGGCTTCTCCAACCATGAATGGTTGATATTAGCCTCATATTCTTCTACATTGTCATTGTATAGTTGGGTTGCTTCATCCTTGGTCATGTAGACCGTGTTGTGGTATTCAGGGATACAGAAAGCCTCTCTAATTGCTACTTCTCCAATATTTGCGAGAATCCTTCCATCAGGTGCCAGTATCGCTCTATTCTCTGGGTTGTAATGCTTGGAACACTCTACTATCAATTCGATACATTGCATTGCTGGAAGGAAACCAGCAGCGTGTACTATATCATTCTGCATCATTCTCCTTGCTATCGCTGTAGGTAATTGAGTGTCCGTGCCGTGCATCCATTTCTTGAACTCTCTTAATATTTATGTGTCCTAGGTTTGTATCACCCACTTGTTTCCACTTGGAGTTCATTTTCGATTCCGGAGAGGAATCTTTGTCAACTTGGAACTTCATCCTGACCTCGCTTGATGTTCCAACCTCAGAGGTCATCCAAATCTGCAAAAAGAATAAACAAATTTAAGTTAGGATCTGCATTTTAGGTGTGATTTTGGAGTTTAGTAGCCAAGTATATCATGATTTTCACTCTTTCTTTCCAACACAGCGTAAAAAAATGAGGTTTTTCAACATTTTAATATTTTGAAAATCTTAAAAAAAACTCCAAACTTAGGAATTTGAAGGTCTGATTTTAATAAAAAATTAGAATCTGAGAACAAACTATGCCCAATAAAATTCGATTAATCTCATTCTAACTCACTTAAAAATGAGAAAGAAAAGAAGGGAAATTAGTTGAATTTGTTCTCTCTCTCTGAAAACTTTAGAAGAATCAGATAAGAAACCCAATTTTCTGTTCATAAGACCCATTTTTCACCTTCAGAAATGAGAAAGAAGTGAAAAGATGCTGCTTAAGATAGAAAATCAGAGGTCTGTCTCAGGAAATTTGTGAATTTGCTCTTCAAAACAGTCAAAAATCTTCTTCAATCCGTGTATGAACCTCTGAAACTTTGTTGAAAAACTCAGACCTGCACAAAGTCTCCTTCAAAATATCTTCGACCTGCAGAAAACTTCTCTCAAAAACTCTCTGTACTTGGTCTCCAAAGTTCGAACATCAAATGAAGAAGGTATTTGTATTAGAGTTTGAATTCTTAATTAGAAACTCAGAAGATCATCTTAAAATTTCTTTCTAATTTGACCTTCATACATCAAACCTAGACATTCAGTTAATGAATTCGATCTGAATCTCTTAGAAAGTTTCCAATTTTGATGCCTAGTTGAACTGTAATCCTTTTGGCAAGTCTGATTTGTGAATTTTAGTCTAAAATAAATGTTTCTATTTCAATTTTCAGTTATAGCTCGAACTTGATCTTCAAACCTTTTCTTTCAAAAACCTTCTATATCTGTCTCAGTTCGAACTTGGAAGATAAATCTTGCTGACAATATCTTCTTTTCTTCCAAATTAGCAAGTATCTTATGAGGGAGGAATTCATTGATTTCATTCTCCCATTTTGGGCGGACTTCAATTAGCTTATTTCTACTTACAAGGAAGTAGGGTGGACTTGGTTAAGTTTGTGCACTATTCATGTTTCTTATCCAATCAAGGGTGGACATTACCAAACTTTTGCACTACACATCCTGCCATGGGGCGTACTTCATGAATGTTGTGCACTTCATACCCTCTTCATAGGGTGGACTTCACTTGACTTAGGCACCATTCATGTTGATCAAGGGGGGACTTTGCTTGACTTAGGCACCATTCATGTTGATAAAGGGTGGACTTGGAGGAGTTCATGACCCATCACCTTGTAGATTGGGCGAACTTCATTGATCTAAGGTACCAAAGTTCATGTCCTTGGGCGGACTTTGTGATTATTAGGAACCAAGGATAAGCGGGCTTCAAGAATCTTGTGCACCAAGGTAAGGGCAGAGTTCATCATTCTTGTGACCAAGTCAAGGCGGACTTGGTGAATGTTAGGAACCACATCATGAGCGGATTTCGTTGATCTTATGCACTATGAAGGCGGACTTGGTGAATTTCATGCACCATGAGATCAAAACTTAAAATCTTCATAACTTGTGCAATTCTTCTCGGATTTGTTTGAAATTTGAAACCACTCATCATTCATCCATTGAATTCCTCTGGATCCCTAAACTTTAGGTAATTGGCTTTTTTGAACAAAACTTGAATTTCAGAGGAATTTGACGATCATTTTCAGTGTAAAGCAGAGCCAATAATACAAACCCTAGATCCCCTTTCCAAAAATAGAAAAAGCAAGCATCCCTAAAAAATAGTAAAAGCTTTCTAAAAATAGCCATTTCGGGAATCGTGCTTCAAGTGCCAAAAACAAAACTTCCTAAAAAATAGGAAAAAGCGAAAAAGAAAACTTTCCAAAAATAGAAAGTTGTCCAAATTGACCCAAATCAATTGCAATCTTCGTCCTTTGGACTTTCTAAGCACGTTGACGACGTCTAGACTGTGTTCTGACCTTAGTTTGCACAAATTGACTCTCAACTTCAAAACTCAGACCATTCAAAACTGAAAAAAATTAGCAATACCGATGCCGGAAGGTCACAAGGCTCTAACGAAAACCCTAAAAATCAGGAAAAAGGGAGGGTCCCCATTCTCAATGGGGAGTTGTGTGAAAAGGTCATAACAGGTTCCCAACCAAAACTTGTTCTACAAACCATCTGTTGTGATATGTCAAAGATTCTCTTGTCAAAGATTTTCTTGACTTCGGTATCTCTTATCAAAGGATGAATGATTTTTGGCTGACAAGATATACAAACTCTGATTGGGCCAATTCAGCTGATACTTAGAGATTGATTCCTTGCTATATTTTCTTTTTGGATTTAAGTTGTTTAGTGGCAGAGTAAGTTTCAACACACCGTAGCATCATCTTCCACTTAAGTAAAGTATAAAGTAGCTATCAGTGCCAATTCTGAAGTAGTATGGTTGTACCAAGTTTTTAGTGATATAAACCTTCCTCATATTACAGTGACTTGATTTTTTTGTGACAATTAGGGAGTCTCAAATTTAGTGGACATTGTTTGTCGTGCTCGCACCATGCACATTGAGGTTAGTGATCACAAATTCGTTGACATTGATGATATTTCTCTCTATTACTGCACATTTTGAACAGTGTGTTGATCCAATGATTGAACCTTAGTAGTTAGTACTAATCTTTTTTGTCAAAATTTGGGACAAACTTGGAGTTGTCTCTGGTTTAGTCATTAAAGTGGACCATTAGACATAATGCTAGACTCCATTTTGTACACATATGTTAATGATGTGATACCACCACATTAGTTATGTTTGAAAATAATATACAATGTAAGTTATAATCATCAGCGTAATGCCAGCATTCAATAATAATTATAAGCATACACATTGAAATGTGTAGCATCCAATTGTCTCAACCTCCATGCCTTCATTTTTCCAACAAAAACTTCTTTTTGGTGACTATACTTCGTTGACATTCTTTGAATAGAAACTACATAATTCAAACAAGTTCGGTGTTAAATTTTTGTTGTGCCATAAAAATTTAACTTTCTAATCTCACTGAGTCTTAATCTTCTTGGCTGATAAATGGCCTTGCATATCAGAATATAAATTTTGCTGCGATTAAATATTTATGGATGCTTACTACATTTATTTTTCTTCTGCTTGCACGGATCTCATATAACTTATCATTTGGTAAGTTGATGGCAGCATAATTTACCAGCTTGCCAGATGATAATACCTTAGCATCGTTATATTTACCTTTTCTAATGTTAATGATGACAGTTAATGCTTATTATGTGCTTGACGTGGGTTTACTTGAGACACTTGAATCAAATATTCTAGGGATGAAGCTTTGTTTTGGCTTGTTAAATTTACTGTAATTTCTTGCCTTCTGGTGTTATACATGTGTTTTCAGGTTATGATCAAAGTAATGGAAATGCCACACAAAATCAGCATTTGGCAGCAAAAGCCATTTCTTCTGCTTCTTCAGAATACATTTTTCCACATCATCAATTGGAGCTTGGTCATTCAATTGTAAGGACATGCAA
This sequence comes from Cryptomeria japonica, assembly GCF_030272615.1. NCBI lineage: Eukaryota > Viridiplantae > Streptophyta > Pinopsida > Cupressales > Cupressaceae > Cryptomeria > Cryptomeria japonica. Next base: position 509,654,583 of record NC_081408.1, read on the forward strand.
GTGAATTTGTTTGTGGATTTGGAGTTTGTACTTATTAGTGCATTTTCATTGAAAAATATGTAAGGGATTCGATATTGAACCCCAGTGGTTAATGTTGGAAACATATTTTATTTAATGAATAACAATGTTATTTTATCATTTAACAGGCTCGTGCTTCATACCCGTACACAGATCCTTTTTATGGGGGTATTCTTACTTATGGAGCACAGGCAATGGTAACTATTCTTCATGATGTGAAACTTTCTGATTATTAATTCTGCATTTTTAATTGAATGCAACTTGCATTTTATGATAAAACAAATTACAACCACAAGGGTCAACACTAACTGGTCTAGGAAAGCTAATCTTGAGTCGTTGGTGCACAGAAGAAATTGTATACATTCTCTATGAACAAATTTATTTGGTTTATGATATGCAAAGTCAGATCCCTTTGGAAAGTAGGAAGTTCTCTCTTGTTGATCAAGTGCCCTTTCCCAGTATATTGGTTGAATGCCTGAAGTCTCTCTCTCTCTCTCTCTCTCTCTCTCTCTCTCTCTCTATACATAATCGAAAGCATAAATGTGCTTTTTCATTAGTTGGGCCACACATACATGGATGCATTCATCTATCTATCTCCCCATTATGTCATCATCTTACTATACAATAGATGGGTGGCACAACCAATTGCCTGAAACAACAATGCATTATACTCTTTTTTGGTAGATCAAGAGAGAGGCAGTTGGCCATGTAAGATCATTTATACCATTTACCGACTTCAAGAGCTGGGTGTCTTAAACACTTAACGGAGGAGCGAAGAGGTTTATTGCCTAAAGGATCCATACTTATCAGGAGAGTGGTTCTTTGTTACCCTAAAAACAATTGTAGACACGGATTCTACCTCAAGAAAGCCATCTGACACCTTTTCCAGAGTAAGGTGATTACAACCTATCTTATTGTGTGCCAATAGGTTCTTACAACTCTCTCTCTCATCAATGTATCAACTAGAAAAGCTTTGTTCCAGGAAAGGCAACCAACAAAGATGGTACTTAAATCAATTAAAGCCAAGTCTTGAAGTTGTTGTCATTTTGACATCTCCAGAAAATGCGACTCGTCAATTCAACCTTTTGACACTAAGTGCACTCCAGGTTGAATATGCTCATTTTACATATTCTTTCTTTAGTTTGCATCCCCTTGTGGAGCACCTTATACCCTTGATTTTTATAATTGGAAGAGAACATTTCCCGACATTCTAGAATCTCAACGTGATCTTTCCTCTTGCCTAGTTTCTATTCAGGCAGCAAATTATGGGGATGTGATGCCTAGTTCTGCTATAAAATTTCTTAGTGTCATATTTGTAGGACTTACCACTAGTCCATTTCAAATCCCTCCAGTGTGGTTCCGAGTCCTAAATTTGGAGCTTGACAAGGTAAATGCACAATGCATTTGCAAAATTCTTGGTGGATTGATCTATTAATGAAACTCAACCTCTATGTTCAGTTCAAGTCTTTCCAAGAGTGTGAAGTTTGCATTTCATTGTTCCACTAGTCGCCCAAGAAGAGACGCGTTCCTTGCTAATATTTGTTTAGGAAAAAATAAAGCATTTTTAGGTGTCCTCAAAGGGATGGAAGTGTTTAAATAGAGTTGGATGCCGCATCTTAGCCATACCTCTAAGCCTGTTTACTATTTGAAAAATATAAAACATCTGCGATTTTTGTTCTTTGGATTAAAAACTTGAAATTATCATGTATCATCGTGTCACGTTTATCTTAAACACAGGATTGCCTATCGTTGCATTCTGATTACAACCGATTTGAACTAGTTATTGTTTGCACAGAAACATGGCTCGCAGGGAAAGGTCAGAAATCATGAAGTAAATTTTGCTTGCCCACAAAATAATATTTCAAAACTAATTTAATATTTCTTCTGCTTGGCCCTTGAATATTGTCCTCAATTCAAAGCATTATCATGGCCGAATGAAACTATAGCTAAACTTTTAAAACAAATAATAACTGCAGATGCACTGTATTCTTGTTTAACAATGCGGCTGTTTAATATTATCATTATGTACAATACAATATGATAATAGGAAATCAAATTCAACTACTACTACGGAAAATTATAGTCTTGTTGCACTAAATGATAAAAAGAAGAAGAAGATAATAGGACATTATGCCAAGCAAATCTATTCTTGTTGACGAATGTGGCTCTATGGTATTGTGTATGGCACAATATGATAATAGGAAATAAAATTAGACCAGTACTACAGAAAATCAGTCCTGTAGCGCTAAATGATAGATATAAATAGAATAAGATTTGTAATGTTTGACATCATACAATGATAATGTTTATGATTGAGAGGAGTTTCATGTGATTTATGTACTACATGTGACAATCTAAATTATGGTTAAAATTAGTCAGTTACATATGGGATGTCTAGTTGACTGCCCAAATCAATTTTCTTGATTTTTATTTGTATAGGCGTACCTCTTTCTAACAATGATGCAGATAGCCTCTAGGAGCTCACTCTTATTGTCCCCAACTCTAATTGTCAACGTGTTTAGACAATATATCTATAGACATAACTATTACTGATAATAATGAAAATAATGTCATGATTGTATCCTTGTTTTCTTTTGATTTATATTCTTTGATAATGTGAATGGTTTATTTATGCACATTAAATAGTTTCTAATATTAAAATATTTTATAGTTTGCAAACTCAGCGAGTACTCTCTGGGTTGCCGAGTACTCTTTCGTTTTCTTAGCTGGGTGAGTTTTTACAAGTTTAACTCGCACATTTTGTAGAGATGGGAAAAATGTGGGTAAAAATGTTGACGCGGGTAAAACATTGGTAAAATGCATTTTTCACACGTTTTTGCCATAAAACCATACATTTTTCCTTCGAGATGTCATTTTTTAATTTAATACAAATTTTGATTGAATCTTGCAAAAAACTATATTAAGAAATCTTAATTTTAGTAATATCCAAGTTATCAAGATTTTGTCGAGTTGAAAAATTTGGGCTTGCCGAATACTATCTGAGTGTAAGTTTGTGAGCTATGCATTATACTATGGTGTCCTACTCAAATATTTTCTAAAATAAAAAACAATTTTTCGATAGACTAATCTCTATTTGACATGATTCTCTAGAAAACTCCCTCTATATTTGTTAGTCTTTTAATTTCTCTTTTGCAAGGCAACACAAAATTGAATAGTATCTGAGGATGTACCTTTATTTAAACTAGGAGGTGAGGCTCCTTTAGAACTAAACCAAACCTAAACCTAAGCTATATTGATCTTAGACTAAAACCTAAGGATAAGATATGCAGATACACACACTTTGCAAGATTAACTAAGTGGGGTTTTACATAAATGGAAACCATTATAAATGCTTGTGGCTTAGATATAAGCACCAGTTTGTTAATAACGTGGCTGGGAAACTTGGACTTGGCAAAAATTTAGTAGACCCAAAAATTTGCAAATTGGCAACTTAAAAAATTGCTGAAATTTCTTTAAAAACACATTTTTTTCAAAATTTAAAGAAAACATATCCACTGAGTCCATAAATGAGTACAAAAGTGGTCTATTAAATTGGATTCATTTGAATACATGATCGCATCATCATAAAAATCTAGATACAATTGTTAGTTGACAACCATAATGAATTCATGATGATTGCCTTTGAAAATCATCATCATAATTCATAAATTGCATATTACAACATTTGACATCTTCCTCTTCCATAGTCTAGTGAAAACTTGGGGAGAGGTTTTAATCTTTAAACTCCATTGTAGCTTCTTGCTCGACATTGAAGGTAGTGTTTGTGGCTTTGACACGACCAAATCAATGAACTCCTTTGATTTGTTGTCTACCTTTCTTGTGCTAAAGGTTGTATTATATTTTATCATAATAATGGCATTTGAATTTTTTGGTTACACCCGTGGTATCCCCACGATCTACGCTAGAGCTGAACTTGCCTTACCTTGGGTTTACTTATTGCCATGTTGGGGCTAGGAAGGGGCGAGCTGGGGCGAGACTAATCCCTTGGGGATGCACACAATTTCTCTCAAAACACGTGCATCAGGTCTACTGGGGCCTCGAAATCAAACCTAGAACCAATGGGGAGCAAACACATGACATTTGAATTTTTGATGCTCGTATTAGGATACTTCATCATTGATCAATGATATTGGTAAAGATAATTATCTATGATATCAATTTTGGTCCCTAGTCTCAAATACCCTCATTGTAATCAAATTTCACATATGAGAAGAGATCCCAATACCTGGTGGGAGTCTAGGAGTGGAGATCTCATTGGGGTCAAGGCGTGGCACCCCTCGTGGGGGTTAGGAGGCAATACCGCTAACAAGGTCAAGGGGTAGTACCCCTCGTGTGGTCTGGGGAACAATGCCTTGCCACCATCCCAAATAAAGGTCTTGGCAATTGCAAAACTTCTTGTTGCACACCATTATCACGTGAGGGAGAAATTCGGTATTTGGGACATTTTTATGAAGAATATTTGCTCTCCAAATGCTATGTTATGAAGTGTGAGGGTTGTTCATGCATTTATAGGGCAAAATCATTACATCCTTGACTACTTTTTTTATTGTGTTTTGTAATTTAATGTGTTTGATGATTTTTTAATCAAACTCACCGAGTACAAGTATTCACCAAAAAAATTGACGAGTACTTGGCAAAAAAGTCGAGTAAATATGGGTAAAACTTGTTTTGCATATAACTTGGCAAGTACTCACCAAGTTTGCCAACTATGGTGTTTATTGATCTATCTGATAAATCAAATATAGGAAATAATAATATACATGACAATGCATACCGGGCACAACAATAAAATATATCTTTATTCGTACATCCAATTATTATAGAGAAGAAGACCACAGATGGTTGGCCAAGGATTACAATTCACCCGACTATACTGTACTACCTTCCTTGGTGGTACACAACATATATAAAGGACCCAACGACTATCAAAAAGAACACAACTGTCAACCAACCGACACATTAACTACCTAAGAGTGACAACCCACTTAATACAAACAATTAATACATTGGCAAATAATAATTATTATCAAATATAACGATAGGCATTTTATGCCGACTACATATGGTTAATAATTGTGCCTTGCAAACAAGATTTTCAAATATTTGAATGAAATAAACTGCTAGTCTACATATATAAATGACACCTTTTGGCTAGCTAATATAGAGACTATTTGTTTAGTGCAAACAAGATTTGAAGGATTAACAATTGTAACGACACATTTCCAAAGACTAAATAGCTAGTGTACGCACATAGTCACAACCTAGATGAATAAAATGACATAAATGCAAAGCTTGACACTTAGTATTCATGTTCAATCTAATCCATGAAATCACAAAAATAGGTTCAACAATAGCTTTGGTAGCATAGGTGCACTACCAATCATCATTTAGAATTTTTGTGATGAAAGCACTTATCTATAGATTACAAATGCTCAATCTTTGGGGCTTTAAAATATTCATTTTTTAATCCCAAAAAGTGTGCTTTAAAGTTCGATGCTTTTGTTGTTCAAAGCAAAACATATCTATACAACTAAAAGTAATGAAAATATGCTTAAAAATAGGCACTCCTTTGTCGAAAATAGAACATTGTCCAATCAATCTTTCCCATGCCCTTGAGTGCATTATTCATGGCATGAACACAAAGAGTCCACCAAATATGTCTATAAGCTGCTTGAATTAACTTATTTGCAACTTGTGTAATGTCCCCTTCTCAGTGGTGAGAAGTTCAGTTGGCCATTAGCCTCTTCTGGAGACCCGTAGGCTAACTGAAAGCAAAAATTAGGATTTCCAACTTTTGTGGAGGTTTGTGGCAGCTGTTTGGTGATTGATGAATTGGAATTTTACAATTCAGACTGTGGATTCCTTTTGGGTTTCCAAAGAGCTTCGTAGGGGTGTGACATGCATTCAGTTCAGAGAAGTTTTCCGAACTTACTATTTTTAGTAAGTTGGAGGTAACTGTCAGGATTTATGGGTTTTTCTAGGTTTTCTGAGTTCACCCATGGGTTCCGAACTTACTATTTTTAGTAAGTTGGAGGCAGATGTCAGGACTTACTATTTTTAGTAAGTACTATAACTGACAGTACTATTTTTAGTAGTTCAGTCTAGAGCTCCAACTCAGTTCACTTTTGGTGATTTCCAGTACTTCAGTTTCCGGCTCACTTTGGCAATAATCAGAATTTGAGAAGAAGGTATTTTTAATATATTATTATCTTAGGCACCAGGTTTTAATATTTGATTATTTTATGTTTGGACGACTTAGGAAGGAGGAAAATATTAATTTTATCCTAAGTCTGTTGGGGCGAATTATTTCACCTTCTTAGTGGACGCCAAAGTGCAAATTGACTAATATTGTTTTATAATCTTGAGTTACTCCAAAAGTTCGATTTAAGGGGGTCATGTTTTGATGCCATATGCTAAGGGAATAACATGAAATGCAATGCCTAAGGAGGTGAAATGAAATGTAATGGAATTTGGGCGCCATTTGAGTGGAATTTGAATTTGAATTTGGCTGGCAAAAAGTTATAAACAGAGGCCTTGGGCTCTCATTTGGATCATCCAATTGCTATGATAACGAAGTGTTGTCGAAATATTGTCAGACTCATGCTTTGAGGGTTGTATATCTCCTAGTGCCTTCAGTTTCGTGCTTGAGAGATAGCGCCTAGCTGAACTTGTGACTGTTTCTCATGTAGAGGAGCAGATTGAGCTCAACGAAGATTCTGATTTTTGTGGTTTTCTGATTTTTGGAGTGCTGTTAGTGTGTTTCCAGGTTGCTGTTTTCCAGTGGCTGAAGGTGTATGTTGCTCATAAGCTTCTATGTGGTTTCCTAATGGTTCTGGGTATTTGCTTGTCCTTTTGTTATGCCTTGGGCGATTCTTCATGTAAGTTTTTAATGTTTATTTTGGAGTAATGGATTTTATATTGCAAGTCTTTCTTTCTGCTGTAAACGCCCTATGCTGGGAGGTGCTTTGGATTGCATGTCATGTGGTTGTGCTTTGTTAGTGCTATTTTCTCAGCTCCGCCGTAGTCGCTTTTTGCCTTGGGTCCTTTTGAGTGTGTTTAGAGGTTGTTTGGGTGTGATTTGAGCGAGATATAAGCGTTTTGTGGGGGTTTGGTGTAGCTGGTCTTCATTTCCAGCCTGGTGTTCATTTATATCAGATTCTGGTTTTCGAGGTTGGAGTTGTTTTTCAGGTGTGTAAGTTCATTGGTGTGGTGAGAAAGGTCTTGGTAATTAGTTGCAGCTGCTGGTCTGGTTATTAGCACTTGAATATCCATTTGAATTCATCTTGTAATGCTGGTTAGTAGTACTAACAATAATTCTCTTGATTACTCTTAGTCCCATTGCATAAGTGGAATAGGCTGGCCTTGCCGCCTATCTTTGGACAGTGATATCTATTAATCTGAAAATCCATATTGTGCATTGTAAAGCTGATTAGTAGTGCTAACAGCTATCTATTTTGGATTGTCAACTACAAATATTAATAAGTAATGCCTTAGGTGCATGATCTGATTTATTGTCAACTCGTTGCATGGCAACTACAAATGTAGCATGCACCTAATGCCTTGTATTGTCAACTCGTGGTAATGCCTTAGGTGCATGATCTGATTCAGTTTCACTTTGAAGGTCAACCTCATTCCCACTCATGCCATGAGAACGATATGAAATTTATAAGTAATTAATTTTAAAAGTAAAATTCAAATTATGGATAATACAAAGTATTAAGACAAAAGATTTTCTTTTTGTTTTTCTTAGTTTAGGTCGCAAAAAGCGCAAAAGTAGAGGATACACAAATAAAAATCTTTGTTTTTAATCTTTGTGAACCAAGGATTTCACTTTCATTTTTCTTTAGGTCGCACAAAGCTTAGAAGTAGAGGATACACGAGTTTAATCCTAGTTTGACTAATTAAAAAATTTGAACATATAAACTAATAAAAGTAATCTGTAAAATTTCAAAAGAACTTTGATACTAGGTTAGTCTATCTAAGCCTAGAATTGGGTCTTGGTACAATTGCGGTTCAGAGTCATCCTCGAGTTTGTCCTCGGTCTAGTCCACGTGCTCGGGTACGCTGTGGGTTTGGCCGCCTGGGCCAGCCCTAGGATAAAATCTCGTCAAGCCCTAATTTCGCCTATTTGACTCATTTTCACCTTCTTTATTCTCATTCATTGATTTTTCATCACAATACTTGCATTTTTTCCTCAAAGCTTGTTTTGAAGGTGGTTGCATTTTTATTTGAATGTTCATTTTTTTCCAAGTTTTCAAGAATTTTTTGAAGATTTTTCAAGTTTCTAAAAAAATTTCAACTTTTTTTTAAAGAATTTTTGAGTATTTTTTTACACTTTGTATGCATAATAGGGGGTTATAATGCAATTTTTTTTTCAATTTCTCAATAATGTTTAGAGTTTTGCATTTTAGGTTCATTATTCATACATAATGGCTGCAACTGGAAGCTCTAGTTCAGTTGCCTAGGACCGAACTGAAGAGAACCCTTTTAAAATTGATGACGACATGCCACTTTGGCGTTATACAACAATGATCAAGCAAATGTTTGGTGGTGGGAGTTTTTTTTGGCAATGTAACCATTGTGGCCAAAGTATACTAGCTCATACTATCGAGTGAAAGGTCACTTACGCTCCATCCCTGGACACGGGGTAAAAGTTTGTAAGGGGCTAGATAACAAAGGACTGCCAAAAGCTCTAATCTTGGCATATATTAGAGAACAAGAGGAAGCCGATAGGAGAAGCAACAAACCAAATAATGAACATCCTATTGCCAAGGCAAGCTCAAAGAGGCCCTCCTAGTGGCTCCACATGACTAGCTGGCCCACATCCTTTCACGCCAATGCCACCACCTTCTTAATCAAAGAATGTTGTTACATGAAAAAGAGGCCCATTAGATAGGGCTTTTAAAAATGAAATTAGAGAGGTTGCAGATTAGAGCATTGCTCGTTGTATTTATGGAAATGGGCTTCCTTTCAACATTGTTGGATCACCTTATTAGTTGGAGATGGTGAATACCTTTTGCAATACACATCCTTATTATGTTAATCTCGGGTATGGAAAGATGAGAACCACCTTATTGACAAAGGAGAAAGCTTTTGTAGAGACACAATTGAGAGTGATCAAAGATACATGGTCGGAAACAAGTGTGTCCATTTTTGATGGATGGAAAGATTGCAAAAATAGGCCATTGATCAATGTTATAGCTATGTCCCCTAAGTAGGCGATGTTTTTGAAGGCAAAGGATTGTGAGGGGTAAGTGAAAGATGTCAGTTTCATTGCCAATATCCTTGTAGAATCCATGGACATGGTGGGGCCTCAAAATGTTGTCCAAGTCATAAGGAACAATGCTAAAAATTGTAGGGCAACTAGGTCTATATTGGAGGTTACATATAATCACATTTTTTGGACACCATGTGCAGTCCACTTAATCTAATCATGCAAATGATTGGCACACAAATTGACTGGGTCAAACAAGCTTATACAAAGGCAGAGAAGATTCAAATGTTTGTGACTAATCAACACGTCACAAGCCATATTTAGGACCTTCTCCAAGTTGGAGTAATTGAAGGTAATTTAAATTTTCTTTTTTAATTTTTTAGTTTTAATTTTTTATATTTGATATATTACATGCATTTTTTATGCCATGTTAGTTTGACAAAACACGATTTGCATCTCACACACTTGTCTTAAGATGACTTGTTAAGGTGCGAGAGGCCTTGAATGCTATGGTCATCAACACCTTGTGCAGCGTATGGAAGCAATCAAACATAGAAAGAGCCGAAAAGTAAGACCATTGATTCTTGATGATGATTGGTGAGATTGTGTGGAATATGTTTTGAGTTCACTGAGTCTATCATGAGCATGATTAGGTATGCTTATATTGATCGCCCATGTTTGGGTGAAATTTATGATGGCATGGACTCCATGGTGGGGAAAATAAGAGCAATAATAGAGGCCAAAGAACATGATCCAATGGAAACATTTATCAAAATTGCGCAACAAATTATTGGTGACTGTTGGAACAAAATGACCACCCCCTTGCATCTCTTATCATTTGCTTTGATGCCAAAATTTTGTAGCATAGAGATACTTAAATTGCCAAGGAGGTTGCCACCATATAGAGATGTGGAGGTTGCTATTTGTTATATGGTTGCATTTAGAAATATATATTTAGATGATGAAACTCGAAATATTTTCTTGAGCAAGTTTGGCCAATTCATATCTTCAAAATATCATGATACTACAACTCTTCATACCAGATATAGAATAGATACTGATGATTTGTGGTATGTACACGGTCGAGGCTCCGTTTTGTTGCAGCCTCTTGCAATTAAAATTATCTCCGAACTATTTATCTTTGTTATTTATTTTTTTATTGTTTTCCATGTGATGATATCATATTAAAATATTTCTATTTTATAATTTATGTTTTAAGTTTTTAACTAAATGTTATAAGCAAACTTAATGGGTTGCAAGTTCTTCTTCAGCGGAGTGGAATTGGAGTACATACTCCATCCACTCAGTCAAGTGCAATTGTTTTGGTGCAAAAAAAGTAGAGGATTTGGTCTACATACGCTCCAACCTTCGTCTATTGTGACATAATAAACCTGAATATAATGAGGGTGTGAGAAGGAATTGGGATCTATACCTGGAGTTTGCTGATTTAGATGCTACAGTCACATAACTTGCCCAAGTCTATATAGATGAGGCAGCTCTTGAACTTGACACAGATGTAGCTAGTGGCAGTGGCAATCCGATGGATTGTGGTGCAAATGATGACCTTGCTGTTGGGCCATGACTTTTAATTTGAATTTTCATTGTGTAATGGCATTTTGAGACTTGAGAGTTGAATATTATCATTTTTGCAAATCTTGAATATGATATCATGAATATTTATTCACAATTATGGATTTATGTATGGGAAAGTTGCATTTTATGGATTGTAATATTGGGAGTAACAGTACGGACATACTTGTACCCATGGATTTGTTTTTGCTGTACCCTCAAATTCATACCTGCACTTGTATCTGCATTCATATCCGTACCCGAATCGGCAATGTAGCAAAAGAAGAGATGGCAGCTTGCCGTTGTATAATTAAAATTTAATTTTTTATACAAATTTGAAAATTCAAAACTAAATTGATAACTATTGAATATAAAATTTTAAAATTAAAATTGAAATTAGCAATTTAATTAATGATTTTTTTTTAGTTTCATTCTTGATGACAATATGCAGCCATGTCTATGGATTCTATGAACATAAATGATAATATACAACCATGTTTATGGATTATGTGAACATAATGACAATATACAACCATGTGCATGGATTGAATTTTGAGATTCTATCAACATAAATCATGAAACTAATTAAAAAAATTAGTCATAGAATCCTATCTCATGCTTGAAAAAATGCTTGCAACTTGGCATAGATCTTTTTCTTGCTCCTCCTCAACACTCTTGCATTTCAGTCACTCTTTCATCTTGCACTTACAACTCTCACTCACACTCACACTCACACCATTAGCTTGTTGTTGGTCTGTTTTTGTATGAGGTTGTTTATAGGGTTTGTGGGGTTTAGGTGGGGCCCATAGGTCATTAGGGTTTGGCCTTGGGTGTAGGAAAGAATTTTTTTTGAGTTTACAAAAAAGTATTTTTGGCCATTTGGTTGCGGGAGACGTTTCCTCAAAGTCTTTGCATCTCAAAAACATCTCCATCCCAGAAACATGGGGTTTTTTGGGGGGTACATGTCGCCATGGAACACTGGTTTTTAAGTAACCTTTAATATTGACACATTTGTGTTGAACATGTAAATGCATTTAATGACTATTCACAGAGTCAAAGAGCTGCAAAAGAACATGTTGTTGAAAAGAGGACAAACCATTAAAAAAATCCATGAAAGGATCCACTATTGAAGTCTTATTTATAGAGGCACTTTATTGTTCATAGATGCTTCACATGATACAACTAATGGCCTCTTTTAGGTCAAATTATCAATTTTTTTAGGTGGTCTTCAACATGTTTGAGATGAGTTTTCAATACGGACCCTTTTGTGTTGAACAAGTAAATGCATTAAATGATTATGCATGTTCATAGAGCCAAATAGTTGTGAAAGAGCATGTGGTTGAAAAGACAAGAGACCATGAAGGAAATCCATGAAAGGAACCACCATATCATTGTTATTCTCAAGAATTTTATATTGCCTCCATAGCAGTAAATAATGGTGACAAGTTTTTGTTGAGCTCACAAACCTTGCTAAAATTCTACAAATTGGTGGGAACGCTGACCTAAGTAGCTTGGTTTGGGTTCAAATTTGTAGGTTTGTTTGATGCATTGGGCAAAAAATTTCTTGGGGTTGGATTTATTTTGGGATCGTCTATACAAATGACATACACAACACTTCACCTTTATTCAATCCATATCTCCTTTTCCCATTATATTTTGAAGTGTACATATTTTTATGATTGGTAAGGGGTTGAAAGTGTAAACGCTTTTGACTGGAGCTATGAACTAGTGAGGCCACATTTTTGAGGGATCTCATCCTCAGAGCCATTTGGCATTAACACCCTTATATCTCCTTTTACCATCCTTTGCTCCTTATCTCTCCTTCCCCATCTCTCTGCTCTGCTCCTTATCTCTCCACTCTGCTCCACCCTAAAACCATAGGGCTCGATCGAGCGGGATTCAAACCTGAATCACAACATTAACGTTGCTTGCAACTAACCATTGCACTGTGGGGTCAACCCCTCTTGAAGTGTATATATTAAAATATTATTATTATTTTTATTTTTTTTAATCCATATGGCATTTCCTTTATAAATACATAATTAAATCCTTATGATCAATTTAATAATAGCCATAGAATATCCTCGTTGATGGGATTCATAGAGTTAACTCTTGGACTAACTTATGCATTGGAATAATTTGGCAACCCGAACCCCCCTTGGAAGGTTAAAATTAAATTTAGATGGACCAGCAAAGGGTAATTTCGGCATAGCTAGTGTTGGCTGGATAGTTTGAGATGATAAGAGTAACCTAGTCGCTGCAATATATAAGAGATTGAAAAGTGGCAAAAATAAGGAAGTGGAAGCAAATGCTATCATTCTTGGTTTGCAAGTGTGCAAGTTATATGGTATTTACAAGCTCTAAGTTAAAGGTGATTTGATGTTAATGATAAATGCCATTAGGAGGAAAGGATCCCCAAATTGGAAAATCGGAAACATCTTGAGAGAGGTGTGACCACTAATGGGTCCTTTAGCAGACTACTTGGCCCAACATATATATAGAGAAGTGAACAAGGAGACAAACTTCCTTGCAAATCATGGAATTGGTCAACAAGTGGAACACAACAATTTTCAAACAAAACAAAGCAAATGCATGGACCACTTTTGTATCTCACTTCAATACTCCAATTAAGAATGTGAAACTCATGTTTTGAATTTAATAACCATCTCATGCGATGATAGAGTTTAAATAATTCCCAAATAGTCTCCCCTTTTAGTTTAAGAGAAATCATAGCTGGTTGTAGGAACTAGTAAGAGCATTACTTCAAAAGGAGACAAGCTTCTTTGAAAATCATGGTATTGGTCAACAAAAGGAACACATCAAATACGATAAAGCAAATACATGGGCTAATTTTGTATCTCACTTCAATACTTAACTTAAAAAAAACCAAACTCATGTTTTGAATTTAATAACCATCTGATGCGATGACATAGTTTAAATAATACCCAAACAATCTTCCCTTCTAGGTTTAGAGAAATCATAGCTAGTTGTAGGAAATAGTAGTAGTATTCATTAAACCTTGTGGTGGTGGCGTTGTTGGATTGGTAGTGCTAGAGGTAATGAGACTTAAATTTTTGGCATGAATGAAGGAACTCATCTTATAGAAATATAGATGCTATCATCGACACCCACTATTTCTCTCTAGATAATGGATACTAGCATGTATTTAACCACAAGGAAGACATAGATAGCCTTGTTGGGCTCGTTGATGAGAAGTAGCTGAGGAAATTTCTCAAGCCAAAGGTGGTCATTACCATATTTACCATCCAATAATGTTGGGGGAAGAATTCCTCCTATCTGATCATAGTTATAGGTTAAATTCTCATATTTCATCAATGCTTGTGGGAATTTTATTGGATTTGAGTGTCAAAAAGGAGGAGGTATGTGTTATGGCAGAAGTGTTGATAGACAAAATGTTTTTGAGGGGATCGTTTCATCTCTAAACAACATAGTGCCAGGGAAATGTTTCCCACTACCTAACATCCTTTGGTTGGTGGAGAGTGACAAATTTCTGGGACCATGGACCCCCTTTTCATTTAAAATAGGAAGGAGAAGCATGAAACGAATTGGAGGAATGCAAGAAAGCGTTTCTTTTCTCAAAGGAGTCACTAGTGTATTTCTCCCAAGAGAAATGGATTAGAGTTTTGCTCATGATTCAGTGTAAGAAGATTGGTAGTTGTTCGATAGAAGCTACTTGATGTGGTGTTAAAATTTTAGTTTTTTTTAATGTCACGTGAGTAGTTAAAATACCTTCACTTTTGGCTTATTGCTTTGTATAGCCTTTGAGTCATTTCTTTCTTAGTTTGGCTTAGGCATAGTTGTTGGCTTCACGTAAGGGGCTTGTTTTGCATGTCAAAAGCTAGTCTCTTATAGGGTTCCAAATATGTACTCACTTTGTTTTTGATATTAGTATAGAAGGTGTGGGACACATTGCCCCAATTTAACAACTAAAAAAAGGAAATAGTAGTCATAGAATGAGCCCAATTAAATTCTAGTTGATTTAAATTTTAAACCTTCATAAATTTTTATTATTGATTCATATATTTCATCCAAAGAAATGTTGAAATATGTTTTGTCCACATAAATATTGATGTGTGCCATGTATTGCTTGGGAGACCATGGCAATTTGATAGGAAAGCTATGCATAACAGAAAGGAAGAACACATATTCCATAGAAAAAGATGGAGTCAAGCATACATTGATGCCTCTCCAAGAGAAAAAAGCGGACAGTAGTGGTTGTAACAGCAGTAAGGTAATGTTGGTAACTGGATAAGGAATTTATCCATGAAATGAAGAATGAGGAAGTAGAATTTGCTTTGGTTCTTAAGCCTAGGCATGTGGTCAATACTCCAAAACTTGATGATTTGCCTCCTGAAGTACAATGTATTTTGAATGAACATTTGGATATTGTTGCATCTAATTTGCCTGGTGAGTTGCCACCTATGTGAAGCATTAGCCACCATATGTATTTGATTGCAGGAGCTAGCCTTCCTAATAAGGTAGCCTATAGGTTGACACCTATGGAAAATGAAGAGATAAGGAAGCAAGTGGAGGACCTTTTGAAGAAGGGTTTGATAAGGCAAAGCCTAAGTCCTTGTGATGTTCCCACAATGCTTGTGCCAAAGAAAGGAGGGGAGTGGCATATGTGCACTGATTCAAGGGCTATAAATAAAATTACTATAAGATATAGGTTTCCCATTCTTATAATTGAAGACTTTATGGATTGTATAAGTGGTTCTGTGTATTTTTCTAAGATAGACTTAAAATTGGCTACCATCAGATAAGAATTAGACCGGGTGATGAATGGAAGACAACCTTTAAGACTAGTGATGGTTTGTATGAGTGGCTAGTTATGCCTTTTGGTTTGTCTAATGGTTCCAACACTTTTATCGGATTAATGAATGAGGTTTTGAAACCATTCCTCGGCAAATTTGTGATTGTATATTTGGATGACATTCTGGTGTTTAGTAGGTCTAAGGAGGAGCACCTGGAGCATTTGAGACAAGTAATAAGGAAGCTACATGAAGAGAAGTTGCAGATAAATCTAAAGAAGCGTGTTTTTTTGCAAACCGAACTTATTTACTTGGGCTTTGTGGTGTCCAGGGATGGACTAAGATGGACAAGGAAAAAGTTCAAGCCATACTTGATTGGTCCACACCAAAGAGTGTAATGGAGGTAAGGAGTTTTCATGGGTGAGGAAGTCTTTACAAAAAAATATAAGGAATTTCAATCATGTTGTTGCTCCAATCCTTGAGACTATTAAGGGGAATAAGAGACATTTTGAATGCACTAGGAAGGCTGAAGAAAGTTTTAAATTTCTAAAACAAAGGGTAAGTGAACAACCCATTCTTGCTTTGCCAGATTTTGACAAAGTGTTTCAAGTGGAGTGTGATGCTAGTGGATTGGCTATTGGGGCAGTCCTAAGTCAAGAAGGTAAACCATTAGCATATATTAGTGAGAAATTAAATGAGGCTGAAAGGAAGTATTCTTGTTATGATTTGGAATTTTATGCTTTGGTTCAGTCCTTAAAGTAGTGGAGACATTGTTTGCTACCTAAGGAATTCATTGTGTATACGGATAATCATGCTCTATAGTTTATAAACAGCCAGCACAAGTTGAATCAAAGACATGCCAAGTGGGTTGAGTATCGCCAAAGTTTTAACTTTGTTTTGAAAGATAGCAGTGAGCAAATGAATAAAGTTGATGATGCTTTGAGTAGGAAGAATTTTTTGTTTTTTGAAATACAAACTAACAGTGTGGATTTTGAAAGTTTGAAAGAGTTATATGCAGGGGGTGGGATCCTATTGCCCGGAGTAGAGAGCCATGGGTAGACTTCATGATTCGAGAAGGTTTGTTGTTTAAAGGGAACAAGTTATGCATTCCTAAAGGATCCATGAGAGACAATTTGTTGAAGGAAAAACATTGTGGTAGTCTTGCTGGTCACTTTGGACAGGATAAGACGTATTTGTAGTTGAGCGCGCATTATTATTGGCCCAAGATGCAAGCGGACGTGCGAAGATATGCGAAAGGTGCAGCATATGTCAACATGCCAAAGGGAGCAGTCAAAATGCTTGGCTATATCAGTCACTTCCAGTTCCAACTCGGCCTTGGGACTTGTTGGTGTGTGTTTTATCATTCACCAAACACAGAGTAAAATGTCCAATGACACTCTATCCACTCTTGAAAAATCACTGCTTATGCTAAGATTGCTAGAAGATCATATGGCGGTTCCAAGGTTTCTTTTGTTAGGTCTTGACGTGTGGATAAGCTCAATGGGCGTTGTGATATGCTGGTAATACACAAAGGGACTTACGCTTCAACTAGTATCATTCACAAGCTAGACTTAGGCTAATTTATCAATAAATGCTCTTTGTTTTTGGATTTTCTGATTTGGGATTTAAAAAAAAAAAAAAAAAGATAGAAGGGATAAGGGTTTATTAATTTTAACTACTGCTAAGAACTCAAGAGACGGTGTAGACTGGGTGAAACCAATAAACAACACTTTGTTTCGCCACTCTTGGACAACTATGCAAAGCATGTGCAATCTTCTAAGGTTGTGCTCAAGATTTTCACACATGATTAATACCAACAACTGAACAATATTACTCAAAGTAGAAGTTAGGCATCCACAAAAAAAGCTCAGGCTAACTTTACACATCGAATAAAAATCATCCATCCAAAGAAAGTATGAGCAAAAGTTTCACCAATCTAAACTATCAATCCTTCATTCATCTAACAACTTCAAAGCTAATTACTTAAAGCAAATCCATTCTAAGTGTTGAAGAAAATATGCAACCATGCAACCACTTGATAACAATAAGACTTCAAAACAATACTTATAATGAACTTTTAATTATTCAAGTAGCTCTACGCAACAATTTCATAAATCTCTCCACACTGAAATGAAATGAGAGAATGAGTTTATATAGAGTTTTTGAAAACAAATGAATGGCCGAGATCAATCTAGGATCAACGGTCGAGATTAAGCCAACCTAACCCTAATTAGGGTTTCCCAAAATAAAACTAATATCCAGTGCATGCAAGACAAGTGAAACAAGGTGCTATCTTTTAGGATTGCACCCCCTTCACCTGTTGAGAGGTAGAATGTTCAATGAACCTGGACACAATCTGATCAACCTCTTCCATTGTGACATGTGGCAGCATACTGATCCTGAATTCCAACCCTTCCAAATCATCTGCACATACAACAAAAGTGATTTCCCAATCTAGTTCCTGCTTATGGAAAGCATCTCTGATAGACAGGAAGTTCATTGCCTTAGACAAATTCCGCTTCAGGATTGGTCCAGTGGAGAAGATTTCCTGTGTCTTGATCTATAGGTTTTCGAGCCGCATATCCTTCTCTCAGATGGTTTCTTTCTCAAGCACTTCCGTAGCTACAAGGAAAATCTTATCTTGAATTTCTTTTATTTGTTCTTCTGCTTTGCCAGCATCATCTTTCACTTTCTCCAAGACTTCATTGCGTGCCACCAATGTCTAGTGCCAACTGTTGGAGTCATATGCAGTTCGTTCTTCAATTATATTTCCATCAATTAACTCTTGTTTTGGAACTCCTTTCAACTCTCTAAGGCACAAAATATTCTGTCTTGAATGTCCTGGAGGTCGGCCCATGCTTTCGCCATATTTGCAATCCTCGAGAGTAAACAGGATGTTTGTCCATATGTCAATGCTAACCCTTCCACAAATGTGGCTGGCTCTTTACTTATGCTTTCCATCCATGCCTTGGCCTCTCTAGCTGTTACCGCTTCTTCCTCCGAAGTTCTGACTGTTTCCCATGAATTCAAAGGTGGAGGAACTTTTGTATTGGCTTGGTTAAGTGGTTTAGTCAGGTGCTGAATGTATTCCCTCAAGTGCTGAACTTCTCTTTTGTATTCTTTCTTCTTTTCTACTTCCTTGTCTAGTCTTGCCTTCATGGAAGCAACTGAATTATCCAAGTCTTCAGCTTCCTGCTTCTTGGTAGTTGGTCCTAAACATATTGTAGTGATTTTATATTCATGGGGACCAATATCTCCCTTTGCCTTGTCCACTTTTGGCACAACAATTGCAGCCGACTTCATCTCTGTGGATGGAGGAGAACCTTCTGGATGGCTTCTTTGTGGCAACTTGTTCTAATCTGTCCAAGAAATATGCCATATCATCCTCTTATTGAACTTCTATTTCTTGTGTCTTTACTTTCAATCTTTCCTTCAACCAATTAGGAATAGTGGGATCCTCAATGCCTTCCACTTCTTGATTGTCTTCTTCACATGTGATACCTTGAAGGGCAGAAATCATTCCTTCGTGAAATTCACCTTCTTCAACATCCATTCCATTATCCAACTCCAAATATTTCTATGTTGGTAGGGGACGAAGGTTGCTTATCTTCTTGATGGATTGACTCTATGTTTTCTCCATGGACTGGAGAAGGAATTTTCATATCTGCCAACGACTCATCAATGGCCAATATGCCATTTATGTTTGTTGATGCGGCAGAACAAGATTGTTCTAGCCTTTGTTTCTTCTGAGTAGGTCCTTCATTCACAACTGCCTTCCCTTTCTTTTTAGTACTTTCAATTGGCTTGGCATTTTGAGATGCCTCTGCATATGAAGAACATTCTTTTGCTTCACCCATCAGGTCATCAGTCAGGGTTATATTTCTCCGTCTTAATCTATGACTCTGTTGATCAACCCACCACCTGGAATATTTCATGATTGGCTGCATCAAGGTGGTGAAGTCTGCATGCTCTGGTTCTGACCATTTGATAGGAGAAAGAGGTGCATGCTCATCAAAGCTAGGCTAAGTATATTCTGGATTATCTTCTAGCTGATCCGGCACAAGGAAAGGTTCAGTTGTTTTGATCAAGTTTACTGGTAGTCTAGAGTAAAGTCTTTTGTTGATGTCAAACTCATTAGCAACATTTGCCCAAAAATCTTTTAAGTTGACTCTATATCTGTATCTCTCACGATTTACTGTACTGATATTACTGTAAGGATCATGGTTAGCTCTGGACCGGTAGAATATGAAAGGATACCATTGCATCTCTAGCCTGGCGCTTTTAGCTGCTTGTGCTGTCAGACAAGACTCTTGCATATTTCCAATAAAGAATGGAAAGGTAATTGCTGCCTTCTGTCTTATTCTTTTGAAGCCTTGATAGGTTAATAGTTGTCTGAGAACTTCAAGTAGCACCATTCTGTTGGTTGGATAGATCGGAAGTCGGTAAGGATGACCGTCAATACCTTGAACTCTTATATATGTAAATTTCGGAAACTGGGTAAACGAGGATCCATACTCGCTGATTAAACTTTTGGCTTCAGGAGATAACCTTTGGTGAGTTCCTCTTTGTAATGTCCTTGTGATGTACATCAGGAATGCATCATTGATTCGCTTGAAATGGCTTTTCTCCATGAGCTGCAGCTGTGGGTAACAGTCATAAGACTTGAATTCATTTTCTCCATTGCCAACTATGCCTTTTGCAGATCAGTCCGGAATATCTAAAATTTCTGGCCAATGAGTAGATAATATAGGAGCTCATGTAGAATGACTTTGTCTTCTCCAAATTTATCAACTGCTCATGAAGATTGTTGCTGATTATGCGGGATCAATTGAACATCTTGATTCCTGAGGTAATTTCATTAATGAAATAGTAAATCCACGTCTCGAATGGCGCTTCTTGAGGGCTGCCCATTACCCTATTCAGTATTTTGATGATGTCACCATATTCCTCTTTGAAGTATGGGCGCAACAGATTCTTTGGCACTTTCCCTTGGGGTCTTTTCTTTTCCAACCATGACTTGTTAATATTTGCTACACAAAGTTAAGACTGGTTATCATAAGTCCTCTTGGTATCCTCTTTAGTCTTATATGAAAATTTATTGTAGT
Source organism: Cryptomeria japonica (assembly GCF_030272615.1). Classification (NCBI taxonomy): domain Eukaryota; kingdom Viridiplantae; phylum Streptophyta; class Pinopsida; order Cupressales; family Cupressaceae; genus Cryptomeria; species Cryptomeria japonica. The sequence continues at coordinate 509,675,282 of NC_081408.1, forward strand.
TTGGTATTCCAAACGTCTGTTGAATGGCTAGCTCTGAAAGATTAGCTAAAACTCTTCCATCAGGTGCAATGATCTCTCTTGATTGTGTTGTGGTGTATAGCACACTCAACTATCAGCTCAACACATTCTTTAGCTGGTGAAAATCCAGCTGCTTGGATGATGCCATTTCTCGTCATCCAACAAGCAATGGGTGTCGACAGGTGTCCATCATGACCGTACATTCTTTTTTTGAATTCTTCTAAATCCACATGTCCAAGGTCACTGTTTGTGACATTCTTCCATTTATATTTGATCTTGGATTCCGGCTGTACTCCTTTACTGACAAACTTTATTGGTGCTTTTCTGGAAGGTTCTCCTTTGGTGGTCATTAACCTGCATCACACATGAAAATTCAATAATATTTTCAAAATTTTAATTCTGATTTTAGACCTTTTTACTTGGAAAATTTCACTTTTAGCTTGTCAAAAATCTAATTTTCTGCGAAAAAGCAGACTGAAAGTGAAGAATTTGGTCTAGAAATTGATGAATTTCGAGAGAAATGAGACAAAATAATAGAAGATTTCAGTCAAATTCAGACTTTGGATCATCGAATTTGATCTTATGAGTGAAATCTACCTTCAATTCTGAAAATTCTGACCAAAACTGAAAAAAAAGCATTTTGTTTCATCTTCCCAACACTTGGAAATTATTTCTCCTTCAAAATTTTTCTTCAAAAATCAACTTTCAGAAAAACTTCTTCTCAATTGCTCTCCAAGTCTCGAACTTGAATAATGAATTTGAAAGTGACTGGTTGAAAATATATAGAGTTTAAGGATTTTAAACTTAGAAGCTTTATCCTTGCGTTTTTTTTTTCTCTAATTTTTTAATTATTTTTTTGTGTTTTTATGTTTTAAATCTTTCCAAAATTGAAAGTTTTATTTCTCTCTCAAAATTCCATCCTTAGCTATGGAATCTTCTAGAACTTTCTTTCAATCTCTAAAATTTTCTAAATTTTTGGAAAATATTTTCAAAGTGTTGAAATTATTTTCCCTTCGAAAATAATTCTAATTGTTGGAAAATATTAAAAAATAATATTTCATATGTTGAAATTATTTTCCAACCCGTTCGTTTGATTGACCCTTGATTCGATGTGCTTATTTTCTCAAATTTGTTTTTACTCTACCCATTTTTTGTCTTTCGCCATGGTAAGTTGATCTTCAAATCTTGGGTGCATTTTCATGTCTGGCTTAGGCATCTTCACATATTCCATTTATGCCTAATAAAATTTGGAATGTCTGTGTTTAATTAAACTTTCAAGGTGTTTGGCATTTTTCCTGAGGCAAATTTTCATGTTTTCTTTGGACTTTAGATAGGCATATGTTTGGACGTCCATCTCAACTCCTTTCCATGTGTATTGCTTTTCTTCTTTGCAACCTTGTCTTACTTTTCTACATGGTGGACTTTGAAAGCTCTTTGCCATGCGTGGACTTTAAGAATGTGTTGCCATCTATCCTGGGCGGGGTTTGAGGTTATCTAGACATCATTGCTTTATGCCATGCTTTATTTTGGCTTTCTTCTCATGGGCTGACTTGAGGAGTTTTTTTTTATTCCAACTTTGTCGTGCTTTTCCAAGGGTGGACTTGAGAGTTGTTTGGACAATCTTCCTTTCAACTTTGATAGCTTTATGTGCTTTGTTTTTCTTTTCACATCCCTTGGGCGGAGTTCATGTCTACCTCGCCATTTTGCATATGCCTAGGCGGAGTTTGCCAACCTTTGGACAAGGGCAGAGTTAATGAGTTTTATGACATCTCTTGCTTGTGCTTTAATCCTTGGCAGAGTCTATGTCTACTTGGACATAGGCGGACTTTGGAGGTCTCTTGCTAATGTCAAGCTTGGCATGCTTTAATCTTTTTCTATCTTCCAAACCTTGCCTTATGTTTTTCTTAGGCTGTCTTTGCTTTCTATTTGCCAAGGCGGACTTGGCTTAGTCCTTGCCATCTTCACCAATTTCACTTGGGCAGACTTTGGAGTCATCATGCCAAAGTGGAGTCGAAGGTCTTCATGCTGTGGGCGTAGTTTGAGAGTCTCGTGCCAAGGTCGACTTTGGTCTTTTGTGGACATATCTTTCACATGCCTTGGGTGAGTTAGAAGTTTGCTTGAGATGTCTTTGCTTGTGCTTGCTTGACTTAAGGTTCACCTCGCCATCCTTCCAATATGCTATTAGGAGTTAGCTTAAGCTCTGCCATGGGTTACTTAACTGAGGGTAGGAGTTTGATGCTTGTTTGCCAATTTGTGTTTGTGCATGGGCAGACTTGATGACCTCTAGGACATGGGCGGACTTTGCTTAACCTTCGCCATGTCTTGCTTCAATGCTTGGCTTAGATGGACTTGGAGGATGTCCTGCCATTAGCCATGTCTTCCAATTTGGGCGAATTTTTCATTTGGACAGCCATGTGCCATCCTTTTGATCTACTTGCAATGCCATCTTCAAATTTGATCAGCCATGTTCATGCCATGTTTATCTCGAACAAAACCCTAATTAGGGTTTCTACCTTGCTTTTTGTACTTGGAGACATAGTTTTTCAATTTTGAAGACATGGGCACTGATCATATGGCCTAAGGAATGATCTTCTGGAACAAAACCCTACTTAGGATTTTTACCTTGCCTTTTACACTTAGAGACAATTTTTCAATTTTGAGAACATGGGCACTAACGAAATGACCTGAGGAACAAAACCCTAATCCTACTTTCAAAAAAGCAGAAAAAGCAAAAAGCAAAAAAAGCAAGCCAAAAAAAGTTGCTTACCGGATTGTGCCCAAAGTGCCAAAAACAAAACTTTCTAAATTTAGAAAAAAGCTAAAAAGCAGAAATTTTTAAAACTAGAAAGTTGTCAGAAATGACCAAAAGCAATTGTGATCCTCGTCCTTCAGACCTTCTGAGCACTTTGACAACATTCAAACATGATTCTAAGCATGATTTCACTATTTGGCTCGGGATGACTTCAAAACTTTACTCAAAACTCTTAGAGAAAATGGATTTATGAAACTGCAACTGCAGAGCTATGACAAAACTCTTTAAATACAAAAACAGGGGGTCCCCATCTGTGATGGGGCGATGGGTGAAATAGGTCACAACAGGACTCACTAAGTATCTATTTTGTATTGGGTTTGCCTCATACTCAAAGATGCAATGATTCTATATTTGTTGTGGTAGATAGATTTTCTAAAATGGTGCATTTCATACCATGTAAGAAAACTAGTGATGCCACTGACATTGCAAATTTGGTCTTCAAAGAAGTTGTGAGATTGTATGGAATTCCCAAAAGTATCATTTCTGACAGGAATACTAAGTTTGTGTGTCATTTTTGGAGGACCCTATGGAATAAATTGGGTACAAATCTGAGTTTTAGTTCTGCTTATAACCCCTGAACAGATGGTCAAACAGAGGTTGTTAATCGAAGTCTTGGTAATATGTTGAGATGTATTGTTGGCAAAACACTAGGTTTTTGGGATTTATCTTTTGCTCAAGCCGAGTTTGCATTTAATGATTCTCCTAATCGTATTACTGGTTTTAGTTCATTCTATGTTGTCTATGGTATGCATCCAAGGGGAGTGTTTGAATTGAGAGAGCTTGGTAGTTTGGGAAAGCGTAGTGCAGCAGGTGAAGGTTTTGCTAAACACATACATGATCTCCTTGAAAAGGTCAAGATGGATGTTGAATCTAGCAATCTGCAGTATAAACAACATGCTGATAAGAATTGGAGGGAACTTCATTTTCAGGTTGGAGACCTTGTCTTGGCTCATCTTAGAAAGGAGAGGTTTTCTATTGGAGTTTATAACAAACTTCAGATAAAGAACGTGGGTCCTTGTAAAGTTCTTAATTCTCCCCCAATGCATATGAAATAGCTCTCTGCCTTCATATTTGGGCATCTCTCCTATCTTCAATGTGGCAGATCTCTATCCATATATGGGTGATGAACCAATAGATGGTGATGAGACAAAGTTACTAGTCAATCTTGAACAACAAGGAGCTACTTCCACTCCGTCAATACTAGAATGAATTCTTGATACACAATTATTGAAGAAGACCTAGGGCAAGGAATACTTCAAATATCTACTTAAGTGGCACCATCGACCATTAGAGGATTCTTCTTGGCTCACTGAACCAGAGATCATTAAATTGGGTCATACTGTTGCTGATCTCATGAGTAGGAGCTCATGATATTTTCTCTACCAGGGGAGCTTGATGCAGAGGCATTCACTTCCTTCATGGGTTTTTTGTTTGATGTTTCATTCTTCTAGTTTGTTTTTTGGTTGCATTTTGGTTTCCCTTCCTGTTCCTGTTGCAGATTTGTGTGAGTCGGTCCTTGTTGCTGTTGCTGTCTTAACTGTGACAGGAAAATGTGTTCTCAACTGTGAGTGGTGGTCCATGATTCTATTTCTATATTAACTGTGATTGGAAGTTGTGTTCTCAATAGAGTTCAATGTCGGAAATACTGATCGAGAGTTACACAGGTGGCAGTCGGTTACAAAGGTTTGTGGTGGTAGTCGGTTACCAAAGCCATGTTGGTATTAGAATATCTTATTTATTTATTTAATGGTCAAATATGTAACATATTGTACATTATAGCTTGTTTCTATTTTACAATTGTTATTTTTCAGAAACATTGTCTTGTAAATTCTTTATAATGATCTATTGATCATTCTGTAAATACAATCAATTTTTTTACCAATTACTAAGTGTAATATGGTATCAGAGCAAAGATATAAATTTTTTGAGATTGTTAGCGATTATAAAAAAATTTCGAAAGGAATTTTTTGGAAAAAATTTCAAAAGTCTTTTGAAGCGATTTGCTTCCAGTTCGTGGTTTTTTATTGGCCCCCTTTTGTCTATGTTAACACAATCTAAAAATCGCAGGGCTCTCTAGTCGTATTTTGTGTCAGAAATCTATGCAATTTTGTTTTCTTTTCGCCCAATCTTCTGTGTTCACTCGCAAAATCGCCCGGGCGACGACTTTTTTTCTGCAACTTGCGGAGTCGGATTTTGTCAGGACGATGCGACTTCGACTTCATTTTCTCCACGTTGATTTTCACGTTCTTTTGCAAAATCATGGTGCATTATTTTATTGCGACCCATAATGTCTTTCGTCGATTCCTCCACACTCCTGACGTGATTTTGTGTTTTATCTGCGGTGTTCTTTTTTCGCTATGGCACCGATTGTGTGAAGATTTTTTGGCGCCTTCTATCTTTGTATATGTTGGGTTTTGGACTGCATTTTTTTCGTGTCGGTTTTTTATTGTGTGATTTCTGCAAACTGTGGTTCTCTTTGTTTTATGCGACCTGCATCTTCTTCGCAGCGAGTTTAATTTTGCTGGCAACAAACTTTATTTCTCTCAACCGACTAGGGTTTCTTCGAAATCCTTGGAATTTTTGGTCGGAACAAAATTTAAATCACAAATTCTTTGTGGGTTTTTTTCTTTAGTTTTTTGGGTTGTCATCAGATTTTTCTGGGTCTTGGCATTTTACCTCAGGTTCTATGCCAGCCATACTTGTGATGTCCCCTTCTCAGCAGTAATCAATGTGGTTGGCTGTTAGCCTATTTCGGAGACCTGTAGGCTAGTCGAAAGCTGAAATTAGGGTTTCCTATTTTCTAGGGGGATTCCTTGGTGTTTTTAGGGGTGTATTTGTGGGAGTTTGACATTTTGGATTTTGGATTCCTTCTAGGTTTTTAGAGAGCTTGAGGGTGGCTAGACATGCATCTGCATCGGGTAACTTTTTCTGGACTTACTATTTTTCGTAAGTACGACAACAACTTAGAATGTGGTTAAAATCATGTTGGAAACACTTACTATTTTTAGTAGTATGCTATTTATAGTAATTACTATTTTTGGCAGGGTGCAGTGGTCTAGTTCAGAGGCTATTTCAGGCAAGTAGTTTTCAGGTCCTTAGCCTTCAACTCATTTTGGCAGTATTTAGGAAATGGATGTAAAAGTATTTTTTAATACTTCAATAATCACCATGGCCTAGGCATGATTTGTGTTATGACTTGAGGGGGGGTTGATTTGGTGCTCAAAATATCAATTTCATAATGTTTGGTTGGACACCACCTTGAGATATTTCGCATTAAAAGATTATAAACTTAACACTATTTTTTTTTTTTTATGTGGGCTGCCACTTAAGGGAGAATTGCCAAATAAAATATTTTAATACTGGGGCGTCCAAGTTGGAAATATTTTCATTTCATTTTGTGGCATTTTGGAGCGAGTTGAATTTGAATTTGGAGCTCCAAAAAGTTACAGTAATGAGTGCTTGGGCCTTGTTTTGGATATCTATGTATATTTGCGACGAAGTGTTACCGAAATTCAGAGTGATTGCTTTGAGGAATGCATACCTCCTGGCCGGTTCTTGGCTTCTTGCTTGAAAAATAGCAACTAGTTGAGAATGTGAGATTGTCTTTATGCTGAAGAATAGATGGAGTTCATGGTTGTAGTGATGTTTGATGTTTTCTAATGTAATTTTGGGTGTTTTGTGAGTTTTCTGGTTGCAAGTCAGTTGTAGAGCTGAAGTGGTTTTTTCATCATAAGTCCAAGGGTGAATTTTGTTTGCATCTTGGTATTTTCTAATAATTTTCCTTAGGCCTAGGCGATCTCATGCAAATTTTCAGAGGGTAATTTGAAGCTTTGGATTTTGTATTGCAAATTGCCCTAATGCCCAAGCCGTACCATGCTGGGGTTGTCTAGAAATGCGTGCATTAAATGCTTTGTGCGAGTTTGCAGCTGTTTGTTGGTCTTAACCAGGTCGCCTCCTTCGTAGAATTCATTTGCAATCAATCTCGAGTCTTTCTGTTGAGTCTTGGAGGAGTTGTGTGCATTTTAGTGTGGTTTGAAGTTGCTGGTCTATAATATTCAGCTTGGTGGAAAAGTATATCAGATTTAGAATTTGCGAGTGTGAGGTTGTTTTTTGGGGTAGTTGGTCTCTTATAGCTTGTGAAGTGCATTAAACTTTATCTGCAGCTTTGGACAGCAGTATCTTTTGATCTGAAAATCCTTGTTATGGATTGTAAAGCTGATTAGTATTACTAATAACTATCTTATTTCTGAATTGTTTCACAACATCCATTGAGTAAGTGGAAGAGGTTGCCTTGCTGCCTATCTTATTTCATTGTACTTCTGTCCTCCCGCTGAATAAGCGATTGAGTGGATTGTTATTATCATTTTCAGTCCTCTCGCTGAATAAGTGGTTGAGCGATCTATTTCCTTGTTTGTAATAAATGTCCTCCTGTTGAAAAGTGGTTGAGTGATTCTACTTTAAGTTGCTCTTGCTTGCTGGACAAGTGGAAGAGGCTGGCTTGTTGCCCAACGTTGTATTTGGTGTTTATTATTGGAGCTAATGATCCCCTCCTCACTGTATGTTCTCACCTTCCCACATTGGGCTTTTGGTGATCAAAAAGTGGAAGGGTTATCTTTCAGCAGTATTGTGTTTATTCTTCCTAACCTTAATAGGTGCATTGTGGTGTTTGAAATCGAAAAAAATTGAAAAAAAGGGAAGCCATTTTAGTACATCATCTTTTTCGAAGTCTATACTTGATTTTGCCTCAGTTTCAGTTTCATGCTTTTTCAAGTTTCTTGTTTTTTGTGCATTGGGAAGCGTGCAAGATGTTGTCATCGACCATATTAATGTTGGAAGGCAGTCAGAGATTTTAATGACAAGAATTATAACACCTGGAAGCAACACATGCTGACAATCTTCGAACATCGCTGCCTTGATAATCTCGTTTCGGGAAAAGAGTCTTGTCCTATCACAGATGGATTAGATCTAGACAAGTTTGATGACCGAAATCGAGACGCTGTCATGCTTCTCAAGCTCTTTGTCACAGATGACTAGCTGCCTTAGATTCCTTTTAGTAAGTCAGCATCAGAAATTTGGAAGCATCTGAAGGAATTGCATGAAACATCCAACAAAAGCCAAACATCTCAGGAAGATTAAGGACATTCGAGATCAACTCGAAGCTATTGGTCGGAAAATGGAGGAAGAGGATATGGTAGTGTTGTGACGTATTAACACATCGCCCCATTGCAAATGGGGACCCCTACTTTTTTGCTTTCTAGGTTTTTAGGGTTTGTCTGTTAGCCTTTGCATGGTGAGTGTTCCCAGAGGGATCACTAGGATGGCAGGCTCTGCTTGAGCCAGGGTGAGTCCACGGGGCCCCAGAATTAAGGTTTCTTTGGGAGTCTTCCGTAGGGTCTGGTTTTGCTCTTGTTGCTAATTGTGTCTTGCTCGGTGAGTGAGTATCATCCTTAAAGGTCTGAGCTAGGTCAAGTTGGTGAGTGATGAAGTCTGGAATGTCATTCTGATCTTCAAATGCCCTGAAATTTGGCTAAGTCTGGAATGTCTTCCTGATCCTGAAATTTGACTAAGTCTAGAAAACTGAAGAATCCTCCAAAAACTAGATTTTGCATTATAACTCTTGGAGGTCCGAAACCACTCTCAAACATTCTGACAGTATATATGGAATATAACTTAAAGTATAAGAAAGCTTTCTTATACTTAAATGTTATATTCCATACATGAATCCTAACGGAGAGACCAAAATGTCAAATTTCGCTCCTGACCCTTCCAAAGGGTCCAGAGCGAAATTCTCCATAAGACATTCTACATTGCCCAAAGTCATGAACTACCTCATTCCCAGGCATTTGTGAAGGCAAAACACTTATTTGGAGTGAAGAAATGTGAAAATGAAGTCGGGATTTGAGCCCAAGGATGATTTTCGCTCCTGACCCTTCCAAAGGGTCCATAGCGAAAACCCTTATAAACCTCATTTTCTCCCTTGTTTAGACCAACATTCTAGTTTTGAAGTAATCGAATGTGGAAATGTGAAGGATTTTGGCCTAGAACATGATTTTCGCTCCTAACCCTTCCAAAGGGTCCACAGCGAAAATCCTTGTAAACCTCATTTTCTTCCTTGGTTTGGTTAACTTTTGGTGTTCTTGCCTTGAAAGGTGGTTGGATGTATGAAAATATGAAGATTTTTTGCCTAAAGGATGAATTTTGCTCTTGACCCTTCCAAAGGGTCTAGAGCGAAATCCTTATTTGACCCTCTATTTTGCCTTGAGCACTAGAAGGACCTTGTTTTAAGCTTATTTGGCGGTGGATTGCCTTGATTATGGTGAAAGGAGGTTGGATAAATCAAGTTTGAAGGAGAATTGAAACAATGGAAATTGAAATCAACCTAAATTGGAAATTTCGCTCCTGACCCTTCTAAAGGGTCTAGAGCGAAATTCCTAGATGGCACCGATTTCTTCCTTGTTTAGACCAGGATCCTAGTTTGTAAGGCATATTGTGAAAGTTTGGACATGTTCTTGCCTAAAGAAGTGATTGAAAGCATTGAAATGTGAGGGTTTTTGTCCAAGAATGAAATTTCGCTCCTGACCCTTCCAAAGGGTCCAGAGCGAAATTCCTAAAATCCACTTTTTCCTTTCATTTTGTGTCAAGCTAAGCATGGATAAAGATGAATAGAGCTTAGAAGGATCCCTAGGCATGCCTTGGAGTTGATTTTTTGCCATCAACAATGATGATTTTGAGCTAGGACATGAATTTCGCTCCTGACCCTTCCAAAGGGTCCAAAGCGAAATCCAAATGGGTCCTGTCCTTGGCCATGGTCTTGAGCGAATTTCTCCTTCTAGGCCTTCTTGGGGGTCAAACAAGTGTTGTCTTCATGAGGAAGGAGTCCAAAGGTGAGAATCATGGCATAGCAAGGGAAGAAGCAGATGGAATTGTGTCCTAATCTTGAATTTTGCTCCTGACCCTTCTTGAGGGTCCAAAGCGAAATTCCCCAAAACCACCCTTTTTTCTCAATTTTATGCTAAGTCAAGTGTGGGTCAGGATGGGGTAAGATTGGAGAAGTCCTTGAGCAAAACTTTGAGTTGCTAGTGATCCGTGAACATGAAGGAATTGAGCCAAATCAGGAATTTCGCTCGACCCTTCCTAAGGGTCCAGAGCAAAATTCCTAGGATCACCTATTTTCCTTGCAAATCAAGTTAAGTTTTTGGTTTTTATGGCCTAGATAGGAGTGAGGCGATGTATCCTTGGTCTTGGAGGTGGATTGGAGTTGAGAGAATGAGAAAATAAGCTCAAATCATGAATTTTGCTCTTGACCCTTCCAAAGGGTCCAGAGCGAAAATCCAAAAAACCACCTATTCCTTTCATATTTGTGCCAAGCCATGCCTAGGCCAAGGTGATAGAAGCCCTTGAGATTGCCCTTGAATGGATTGTTGTCTCCAAAAATGATGATTTTGGGTTAGAGGAAGAAATTCGCACCTGGCCCTTCCAAAGGGTCCAGGGCGAAATCCATTAGAGGCCTTGTCCCTGGCCATAATTTTTGGCGAAATTCTCTTTTCTGGTCATTTTGAAGTCAAACAAAATGTTGCAAACATGGGAGAAGGATCCAAGGGTAAGAGTCCAAGTATAGAAAGTGAAAAAGATAGACCTTGGTGAAGGAATACAAGCAAATCATGAATTTCGCTCCTGACCCTTCCAAAGGGTCCAGGATGAAATTCACCAAATGTCCCTTTTGTTCCAAATTTGTGCTAGACCAAGACAGTGATCAAGGTAGATTGGGCTTAAAGATTGCTACAAGCATGTCTTAGAAGGGGTTGTGAGTGAAAGAAGCGAGTGTTTTGTCCTTGATCAAGAAATTCGCTCCTGACCCTTCCAAAGGGTCTAGGGCGAAATTCTCAATTTCACCTAAGTTGCTCATAATAAAGGTCAAAGCATGGATCCCTAGGCTTTGGAGGAAGGAAAGCTATCATATGTTTGCCTTGGGAGGAATTTTGGAGCAAACAAGTGATAGAATTACCCTGTAATGCAAAACTCGCTTCTGACCCCTCCAAAGGGTCCAGGGCAAAATTCTTATAGGGCTTGTCCCTGGGAAGGATTTTGAGCGAACTTTATTTGAAGTCTTCTTGTTGATGATTTAAGGTGGAAAATGGTTTGTTGAAATGAACATGTCATATGTACTTAATCACCTTTTGGTTTATTTTGTAGATGGAGAAAACCAGATCAAGGACGACCTCTTCTAGTCCAGCATCATCAAGGACGACCTCTTCCAGTCTAACATCATCAAGGACGACCTCTTCCAGTCCAGCATCATCAATGACAACCTCTTCCAGTCCAGCATCATCAAGGACGACCAATTCCAGTCCATCATTGTCAAGGACGGTCCACAGGCAAAAGAGAAGACTCAAGGTGTTCAAGGAATTGCCAGCTACCTCCAGATGCTTCACTTTGCCACACTAAGGAACCACAAGATGACAATGAAAGGCATTGCCAGCATTTCAAGGAGAGGTACTCCATTCATGAAACACATCAAAGACAGAGGAGAATCAACCAAGGTCGGTACCAGGGTACGTTGAAGAAGCAAATAGTTTCAGAAGAGTTAATTAAAGTTAGCTTCTTAACTTCATCAAATTGAACATCAACCAAGTTACAAGTGTCAGACAAGGTGGCATCCCAGTCATCATTCTTCCAGTTGGATTGGTCCACCTCAACATGACCAGATTCAATGTACCTAATTTACTGGAGGCGGCACAAACTTCGATTTACCTACCCTTGCTTCTTATTGGTCCTCACTCTTGGAATGTAATTTTCTAATTGGCTAAGGAAGTTTGTTGTAACAAACCCTAATTAGGGTTTCTATCTTGTAATCCTAACCATTGATTCTAAATCAATCAGAGCCGTCTATTTGTAAATAGTTTCTCTATATAAGCCCTAGCTCCTCATTTGTAAAGGTTAATAGTTGATAGTGGGTTAATAGTTGGTTGATAGAGAATAGATAATAGTGAATAGTGCGAGAATAGGAAATAGTTAGAGTAGAGTAGAAAGAGAAGGCAAAGATTGTTGCCAATATGTTGTTGTAAAAGACGTGTAAACTTCATTGAAGAAATGGTGAATTCTATGGGTCGATTCAACAATTTGCATGGTCTCTATACTTCTCAAATTTGATTTCATGTTATTAGATGAGTGGAAGAAATGTGTATGATCGATGGTGAAATTTGTATATCCATACTACTAGTAGTTTGTTGATTGCAGACTTGCCTTGCGTAGTCAATTGGAATCATTCAGCTTAAGCTTAACTTCAATTGTCGCTTCTTCATTGATATGCATCAGCCTGATGTTGTCCATGCCTGTAGTGGTGATATGAACATTATAAAGCTTTCCTTAGAAGATCGCACTAACCTTGTGGAGATGGTCGTGGGATGTCAAAGCAAGACTTAGTTAGAATTTCATCAAAGGTCATTCATTGTTCTTACATTCTTAGTATTAGAAATAGATCCCGTTTCAACCCTTCTCCTTTTTCCTTTTTTTTTTTCAAAATCTATGGCCAGTGAAATCTCACGTTCCAGTAACATCCAAAGCAAATCAAATGCTCAGGCAGTCAAATGTAAGTACCTTGTGATTCCAGCAAAATCACATCATACCACTGGTGCTTATCCACGAGTAGAGATCCTACATAACAGAACCTTGGAGCTTCTCTGATTGATCCTTCGGCGAGATATTCAGCAGTCGGGAACTTTGTTCAAGAGAGGATAAGGTACCTTTAGGTATTTTATTCTGTGTTCGCATGTGTACAAAAAACACATCAATAGGTAGTAATCACCCTCAAAAGCCTACCTAAATCCTATGAGCACTTCATCGAAACTCTCAAAATTACTTCCACGAATGTTGATCTGAAGTTTCCAGAGCACCAAACTCCTACATTAGGATTGTTGGAAATAACAGTTTGGTAGGAGTGCCGCTTCGTCCTCCGTAGAGCAAGCCTTTGCAGCCAAATCCTTTCACAAGGATAAAGGCAAATCGCAGTCATCTCAGGCATCTCAGCAAAAGGGCTCCAGTCAGTCTCAGGATGGTTCAAAGAAGAAGGTTCAATGTAACTACTGTCATAAATATGGCCATATGATCAAGGATTGTCGCAATCGGATAGCTTCTGAACGACGAAAGCAGGGAGGGTCTCAGCTTAAAGCCAATGTCACTGAGCACACAAAGTGGAAAGAGTCCGCCTTTTACGCCTTCATGGTTAAAAGACCTGTAGACCATGTGAAATCTTTTGCCTGGTATATAGATTCTAGTGCTTTCGGTAGTTCACTCATAGGCGTGATTGGTTTACGAGATTCTCTCCCTATATTGATTTAGACATATTTGGATAAGTTGAAGAGTATTTACCATTGTCGGCAAGGGCAACGTTCAGATACAGTCTGGTGGGAGGAATCTTATATTCCTCAATGTATACTACATTCCTGGCATGGAACTAAACCTACTCTTAGTGAGTCAGATTATGTGACATTCTCCTAAGCTTGATGTGATCTTTAGTTCACACAAGTTTTTGGTTGTTGATCGTGCATCTCACACTATTGTGGTTGTTGGCATTGAGGATCATGGTGTATACAGACATGTGGATATGGGCGATTCTCTTGAGCATGCTTTTGCAGCTAAATCCTCCTCTATCAGCATCTCTGGCATCAATGATATGGTCATCTGAACATTCACTACCTTGCTTAGCTTGTTCGGGAAGATATAGTACGTGGCCTACTTGAAATTCAAACTCAAAATCAGCGAGTTTGTGAAGCTTGTCAGGCTAGGAAGTAGCACAGGACATCGCTGAATGATGGTGACTTATGGTGAGCCTGTAAGGTACTATAGTTGGTACACGCTGATGTATGTGGTCCAATGAATACACCTTCTGTTATTGGGTGTAGGTATTTCTTGCTTTTTGTTGATGATTTCAGTCATAAAATGTGGGTGTACTTTCTTAGAAATCAGATGTGTTTTCCTGTATTTCAGAAATTTAAGGCCTCAGTAGAAAAAGAGTTTGGCTGTTCTATTATTACTCTTAGGTCTGATAATTGGCGGGGGGGGGAGTTTTGTTCCATTGCTTTCTCCACTTTCTATGATACACATGACATAAAGCATCAGTTAACCACACCATACACCCCTCAACAAAATGTCGTTGTAGAACGTTGGAAGTACACCATTATAGAATTGACTAGGTCTATGTTGGAACACAAGAATGTTCCTAAGAAATATTGGGCAGAAGCAGTGTATACTGCAGTCTATCTCCTGAATCGGGTTCCCACACATGCTATTAAGGGGAAGCCTCCCGAGGAAGCTTGGATTGGTCGCAAACCTAGGATCAATCATTTGAAAGTTTTTAGCTCTTTAGCATATATATGGATTCTAGAGGCCAAGCGCTTCAAGTTGGATTCTAAGAGTCAGAAGCTTATGTTTACAGGGTACAGTGACAACCACAAGTCTTACCGTCTGATTGATGTAGACACTGATCGTCTTATCTTCAGTTGTGATGTTGTCTTTGATGAAGAAAGAGGATCATTTCACCTTTCCACGTCTGAGTAGAATTCTGAGAATCAACCTTTGAAGGCTTTTGATTTGGGTGTCCATTTTCCATTTGGTTCACCTGATGGGAGGGATGATTCAGATTTTGAGATTTGATGATGCACTATTTGAATTTCTTTCAGATGATGCTAATCTTCCACCTGTTCCACCTCCAATCCCAGTTATTCCTCCTGCATCTGATGTTGGTACTTCTACTCTCTGGCCTAATTGGTTGGTTGAGACCATCAGTGATCTTCGTCTTGATGAGCTCATTGAGGGTAGATCGTCCAGAATCAAGAGAAAACAACAACCTACAATCAATTTTGCTCTCATGCCTAACATTCATAGTATTTATGAGCCTTAGACATATGCAGAGGCAAAAGGGATTTCAGAGTGGGAACAGACAATGGACGCATAATACCAGAGCCTTATGAAGAACAAGACTTGGGATCTCTCCGATCTTCCTCTAGGGATGAAACCCATTACCTGCAAATGGGTGTATAATGTCAAGTATCATGCAGATGGTACGTTGGATAAATACAAGGCCAGAGTGGTTGCTCGAGGATTCACACAGTGGGAGGGCATTGCTTATGAGGAGACTTTTGCTCCTACTGCCAAGATGAGTGCCTTCCTTAACGGTGAGTTGCAGAAAGAAGTCTACATGACGTAGCGTCCTAGTTTCAAGGTTGCCGACAAAGAACATCAAGTATGTAGACTCATGAAAGCACTCTATGTACTCAAGTAGGCTCCTCGAGCATGGTACATCAAGATTGACCAGTACTTGGTTGCTCATGGTTTTCAGCGTAGCCCTTTTGACAGTGATGCAAGAGCATCCCCGGTTCATAGCAATCTTGCATCAACCAAAAATATTTCCTTTATGTTTTGCTTTCTGTTTGCAGTTTCAGCATTTCTTTCTGTGTCCCGGATTTGGCTCGCAAGAACCTGTGGAGTTGGATTTTGCTTCAAGACCTGATCATCTTCCTTATTTCCAAACCGTGGAGCATTTGGATCATTTTCCGGCAAGTTATCGCTACCGGTTTCTGAGACAGTTTTCTGTTGCCGGTTGCTTGGACCTATTTGCATTGGTGATCTACCGGATCCATTCCGTAGCTTGCGGAGCCCTGAGCGTTGATTCTGATGTTTCTTAGTGTGTGGCCGACCTTTCCTCGTGATTTACACTTAATCCTTTGGATTTTTCGGAGGAATTTCTTTGGCCGAGGCCAACCTTGTTGGTTTTACACGTTAGGTCTCGTTCTTCAGGTTTTGATCCCTTTTGGGCTGACCGGATCCCCTTGGATCGTAAAATCATTGTAATAGAGCATTAGAATGTAATCAAGAAGTTAGACTGAGCATAGAAGATAGATCCTAAGATTTGAGGTCCCGGTTGTGACCTGTTCTATATTTTGAGCATGTTTTAGCAGGCTTGTGAGTCGGTTTTTGTAACCCGGTTGTTATCGGTTGGTTGTAATAAGTTTTCATGATATAATTCAATCTGATCTGCATTGCGTCCATCATGTCCTTGTGTTTCCGTTGTGTTTACTCTTGCTGACCGGTCTGGACTGATCTCTTTTGCGGTCCTTTCTAGCTGGTGACTGCATCAGATAGTAATCTATATATCAAACACTTTGGTGATGATGTTCTCTTTCTTGTTGTTTATGTGGATGACTTGATCACTACTGGCAGTTTAACACATTTGATCTAAGATACCAGTTCTTGGCAAAATGGGCTGGGTCCGGGTCCTGGTTCTTGCCCGGTCCTGGTTCTCCTTGGGTTCCTCTCGGGTCCTGCCCAGGTGGTTGGGTTCTCTATGGGTCCTGCCACGATGGACCCACAGAGAACCCAACCACCTGGGCAGGACCCGAGAGGAACCTAGGGAGAACCCGGGCGGACCCAGGAGAACCAAGGCCCATGGGTTCCCAAAAACGGGGCCCACGGGTCATAAAAACACAAAAATAAGAAAAAACCACCTTTTAAAATATTTTTTAAACATCTAAACCCTAATTTTGCCCCTTATGATGCATGAAATGCATGAAAACATATATATACATATATATATATATATATAATTTTGACGTTTGAACATATATATATATATATACGGACGTTCCCGTACCCGTACCCAAGAATTTTTTTTTTCTCGAATCCGTGAATCGGTACCCGAATCGACAACTTAGCATTTGATTGTAGAAATCAAACAAGACCTGTGCAAGGCTTTTGACATGATAGATTTCGGTTTCTCCATTATTGTTTAGGTGTTGAGGTTTGGCAAACTGATGGTAGCATTTTTATTTCTCAGTCTAAGTATGCTAGGAACTTGCTTGACATGTTTCGAATGCCTACGGAGACAGGACTAAAGTTGTCAGCGAAGTCTGATTCCACGCCTATGGAGACAGTTTTGAAGTTGTAGCATTTTTTTTTTCTTAGTCTAAGTATGCTAGGAACTTGCTTACATGCCTATGGAGACAAGACTGAAGTTGTCAGCCAAGTCTGATTCTCCTCCTGTAGATGAAACAACATTCAGGCAACTAGTGGGTAGTCTCATCTATCTCACTTCCACTAGACTTGATCTCAGTTTTGCAGTGTGCTACATTTCATGCTTCATGACAGCCCCCAAGGCTGATCATCGGGTAGTTGCGAAGTGTGTGTTGGGTTATGTGAAGGGCACTTCTGATTATGGACTTCTTTACACTAGGAGTCATAATCCTAGGCTCAGTGGTTTCACAGATTCGTATTGGGCAGGTTCAGTTGATGACAAGAAATCAACATTTGGGTATGTGTTAAGTTTTAGATCTGGTGCAATCACACGGACTAGTAAAAAGCAGCAGGTTGTGGCTCTCTCTTCGACGGAAGCAGAGTGTTGAGGAGCAGTTAAGGCATCTTGTGAAGCAGTTTGGCTTCGCTGGATGCTTGCGGAAATGAAAATATCTCAAGTAGGTCCGCTTCCCTTGTTCTGTGATAATCAGGGAGTTCTCAAACTTGCCAAGAATCCCGTCGTCCATGAAAGAACCAAGCATGTGGAAACTCACTGTCATTTTATTCGGAACCTCATTGACGATGGCTCAGTTTAGTTGCAATATGTTCCAACTGCACATCAGACTGCAAACATTCTCACCAGGTCTCTCAATCGAGATAAGTTTGTTAAATTCGGGGGGCAGCTTGGTGTTGTTGACAGATGGACCGTTAAGGGAGGGTATTAAAATAATATATTTTTTTATTTAATGGTCAAATATGTAATATATTGTACATTGTAGCTTGTTTCTATTTTACGATTGTTTCTTTTTAGAAACATCGTCTTGTAAATTCTTTATAATGATCTATTGATCATTCTGTAAATACAATCAAGGTTTTTACCAATTACTAAGCGAAATAGTTGGTAGCCGTTCGCCAACTAACTTCTATATTGTATGTTGGTGAATCAGGGGTTGGTCGAGTTAGAAAAGAATCAATCGAAGAGCATAATAATGGGACAAGTGCAGATTGATTGGATGTCATTGACATGAACGATCGAATGGGCCTGTAAGGAGGTCGGCTAGGGTAGCCTTCAAGGAGATGTGTGAGAGACGGATTTCAATAAGAATCGGGAACTCTTGTAATAAGTGGTGAATCAAATAAGAATAAAACTCTCTATTGTTTTGTTGTTGCATATGGTTGATGCCGGAATAAGCACTATTTGTTTCCTGTTATGTTTGTAGCAGATTGTTGATGTTATAATAGTTCTTCTTGGCAAAATGCCTAAACTTCCCATCAGTAATTCCTGTACAATTGCTTCTAAGTTTTTGTTTTTGTTTTATTGCATTGGTGATCAGCAAGGCGTGCCATCAGTTGGATATTTAAGGAATTGTATAAGTTTATCATCTCTTTTTTGCTATGTTAACCGAAGTTTCCGGGACGGGGGGACAGGGGGATGAGTTTCCGGGACGATAATTTTTTTTGCCAAATTTGGGGACGGGGGGGGGGAGGAGACGACAAAGGGGACGGCTATATAAAATATAGGGAAAATTTAAAATATATAGGAAAATTCTAAATGTTCATATGAAAACATGGATAAAGCATGCATCTATACATTATATTCATATGAAAACATGGATATAGCATGTGTATGATACTACGAAAACATTTTAAAATGCAAACATCGAAGATACAACATTATCAATAGACTCAATACTTAATATGCACTCATAATTCAGAATTTCAATTCATTCACATTGTCAATATGCATATCATAATAGATATTAAAGAAATAACATACAAAATGCAAAGGCCACACTGCTGCCATATTGTTTCATTGTCAATTGCGATATGGAAATCAAAATAGTACTAGGTAAATACTAAAAAGCAAAGTATAATATTTATTATTTAATATTTTAGTATTTAATTTATTTTCTATTTATAAATTTTAAAATTTATAATATGAATTAATTTAAAATTATAAATATTTGATATGAATTAATAAATTTAATGTTGCCTTTTAATTTTTGATAGAGGGCCCATGTTAGAAAAATAATAAAATATAGATAGTCGTATTTTGATTTCATAACTATTCAAATTCAATAATAAAAAAATTGATAGTCGTTTTTTAAATTTTTTCAATATAGAGGGTCCATGTTAGAAAAATTAAAAAAAAATTGAAAATACGGCTTTTTTTTTTTTAATATTTTTCCCTAGCTCTAGATGTGGGGGTCCCCAATCCGTCCCCGGGACGTACGAACGTCCCCCACAGCTAGGGAAGCCGTCCCCCCGTTTCGGGGACGTCCCCTCAAAATTTTGACAATTTGGGGACGGGGGGGGGGGGGGGACGTCCCTTGGCCGTCCCCAAGTCCCTGAAACGTCCCCATTAAATATTTTCATCTCATTAAATATTTTCTGTATTCTTTTTCCCATGCCTTCTTAATCATTTCCTCAACTTTCTTGTTCTTTGTCTGTTATCTACTATATACATTTTTTGTCCCTTGAAAAACTGAGATTTATCTTCTTTTTCACGTATTTGTCCTTAATAGTAACTTTACAAATCAATTTCTGTAAAATAGAAAAATGTTCACTACTTTAGAAGCTCAATCTTGTATGCATTTGATGTAAAATTTCTTAAAGACTCTCAATGGTTTGATCTTTTTCCATTAGTTTGTTGTAGGTTCCTTGAAGAAACGTCTCCTTCATCAAAGGGGCTAAAGTAAAGTGTCCAACCTGAAATTCCTACTCTTTTTTTGAGATCAGCATTTGGTTTGCATTTCATTATATTTTTCTCGAAGTTATTCATTACTTTAATATGTAACTCCTGTATTACTTCAGCAAAATCTTCTGCAATACCTCTCCACCTTGCAAAATCAGATGTTTATTATTTCAATCTGGAACTCCTGTATTTGTTCAGCAAATTCTTGTGCGATAGCACTCGACCTTCCAAAATCTGATGTGTCTTTTGCTGTACTACTATTGATTGTTTTGTTTAAGCAAATTTAGCTTCTGCCAATATTAAGTCCAGATTTAGTTTCTTTTAGATCAAGGATCTCGAGACAGTTCTGAGGCTTCTATTGAGAACTTTTGTTTGTTCATCTGTTTGAGTATGCCAAAAATGGCCTACAGATTTTGTATCTCCATCCAAGACAATGCTCCTTGACAAATCCTATACTTTAGTTATCTCTCTAAACAACCTAGCAACCTGTGTGGCATCACTTGATTTCTTACAAGGTATGAAGTGAATGATCTTTGAAAATTTATCTACTATAACAAATAGAGTCATTACATTGCTGAGCTCTCAGCAATCCAAGGACGACGTCCAAAACATCTTCCTAGGGTTTATCCGGTATAGGCAATTGTAAATATAAGGCTGTAACTAACCTTTTCCTTTAGCAAGCTGACAAACTCTACAACTTTGCACTATTTTCTAATCCACATGCATCCTTGGCCAATATTAAATTTGACACAGCTGTGCCAATGTTTTTACCACTTGAAAATGTCTGGCAATATCTCCACCATGCTTTTCTCTTATTAAATTTTATCTCATTGAACCTTGAGGTATGCATAGTTGTTGTCCCTTAAACAACAGACCTTGAATAAAAAATTCAGCCATGGAGTTCTATCCCTTTTAGTAGGATTCTTACATGCCACCCATGCTTCTCTCTAAAATCTAAATCTTTTTCAGACAAGTTTCTTACGGAGTCAAACCTAACAAAATTTACTCATCTCATTAAATAAAAGACAGTCAACTTAATGCATCTGCTACCCTGTTCGGTCTACCATAGTAGCATTAATCGTTTGGGGAATTAATTGGCAAATAAAAATTATAAGATTTTTTGAAAAAATCGGGGAAAAATCGGGTTTATAAAAAAACTTAATTTAAAAAAAAAAAATAGTCAAAAATTACTTCTTAAAAGTATTTAAAGGCATTTCCATAGCATACAAAAAGCAAATAAAATAGAGAATTTTTAATATTTAATAGAAATATGAAATAAATTTTAGTCATTATTTTTTTACAAATTAATAATGACTGCAGAATTTATTTCATATTTTTTAATATTTATTGGAAATTATGAAATAAATTCTCCAGTCATTATCATTTTTTAAAAATAATTTATAAAAGAAATGGCTGTTAAGTTTTATTTTATATTTTCTATTAAGATTTAAAAATATAAACAATGTTTATATTTTTAATATTTAATAGAAAATATAAAATTAATTCTTTAGTAATTATTTTTACAAAATTTATTTATAGAAAAAAATTATAATAAACAAAATGTTTATTTTGATAAACAAAATGTTTAAAAAGAAGATTCTTTTTGTGAAATTTCTATAAAAATCATTAATCTAATCATACAAAATGTAAATATTTTTAATATTTAATAGAAAATATAAAATCATTAAAAAAATTTAAAATTTATGTAAATAGTAAAAACCTTTATGCAACAATTTTTGATTAAATGTTTCAAAAAAAAAGTTAAAAAAACGACAAATTCAGTGCTTCCATGTTCACTGCCATCGAACAAACTCATTTAACAGAGCGTTGATGCTCTTTACTGGCAACCTTGCGCACCATTAATAAGAATGTGGCCATTTTTTTTTCAGATTTTCTTGCGTGGTCTTCGCATTTTAGGGTTTCAAACTCACTTAGCAAAGTGTCGATGCTCTTTACCTGCAACCCTGTGAGCCATTAATAAGAATGTGGTGTTTTTTTTTCAGATTTTTGTGCGCGGTCTTTGCGCTTTAAGGTTTTGACGAGTTTTTTTTATCCGTAATTTTTTCTAGATTGATCATGCGATTTTTTCATGACTTAATCGCAAAAAAAATATTGAAAATCGAGATAAAATGTTGACCGATTTTATGCAATTTTTTTTGGTAAATAATCGTTAACCTTCCCTATCACCGATTAATCACAACTGATCACGATTTTTTCCTGATGTTTGCTTCTTTGCAGTGTACCACTCTGTTTTAAAACAAATGAATAACTTTCACTTAACTTACCTTGGTTGTTGATAAATTGCAACACAAGATGCCCCACATATAGAACAAAATCCTTGGAAAGCATTTAGTTCTTTCATTTGTTTAGCAATTGAGCAATAGCTTAAAATCCTTGGTCATAGATTGAATACTTACTGTAAGTTTCATATAAATTCTCATTGAATTAAGCAATAGTTTACCTTTTTGGCCCAAAGTTTATATTGCTGTCCTGTTTGTACCACAATCCACTTGAAACACTGAACTAAAACCTGGAAAGGTTAGAATTGGTGATTTTGTCACCTTTTCCTCAAAAGTTGAAAACTCTTCTTTATTGTAGCCGTGTAATTAAACTCCTTCTTACCACCCTTCATTGTTTCTATGATAGATGCATAAATGCCACTAAAATCTCCAACAAATTTTATGTGAATACTTGTTAATCTGTGAAAGCTTCTTGCTTCACTTCTTGGTGATGGCCACTCCACTATAGCCCTTACCTTGTCTTGATCCAAAATGACAAAACTCAAATACGTTAATTCCTTAATAAATTGCAACTTGAGGCATAAAGGACAAGTGATTGGACAAGGAGCTGGGAGTGTTTGGAGAGAGTCGAAGGACAAATATGGGAGTTGTGATGGAGAAACCAGTTCAAGGTACTCAAGACAGGATGACACGTCGGAAGGTCAGAGATGGACAAGGGCAATCCGGGTTCCAAGAGACTTGGAAAATTTTCAAGCCCGAGTGTTGTCATTGTTGTCATTGGGATAGTTTACTCGATAATGTTTGTCATTGTTGTCATTGGGATAATTTATTCTATCAGGATTGCAAAATACTGTTCAACTGACTTTGATGTGCTATTCCAATAAGCATCCACATGTTGTGTTCGGTATAGTTATCTCGAAATAGTGAAACAAGTGACATCGGGATAGTTTGTTCTATCGGAATTACTTAAAATTGTTGCTCCGCCTTTATGAGTTACTCCGATGGGTGATGAAGAGGCCATGTTCGAAATTGTTAATCCGATATCAATGCCCAACGTTGATTTAGTAGCTCGGCATTGTTATTCTGACGACGGTGTCCAGTGTGGATTTATCAGTTCGACATTGTTATTCCGAAACTTGTGTTCGACAGTAATTTATCAGATTAGGAAATTGAACAGTCAGGCAGCCCAAAGGTCTGTTGTGACCGCGGGAAAAGGCGAAAATTTGGTATAAATTGTATGAGCAATGGTTGGAAAGGAAGGAATTGGGGGATTCTGCAATGTACAACTGATTTTCAAATTTTGAAATCATTGGCACCAAAATTTGAAAGCTTATTTTCTGTAATTCACTCTGTGTAGTTTACCTTGTTTTCTATACTTCTATGTTATTGTGTGGATTCAAACTGTTTGGGTGAGCACATGTGGGTATAGAGTAGTGCAATATCTTCCATTTGCCGATGATTGAAATTCTGAACTAGAAAGATTTTTGCAGATTTTTTTCACGGTTTGCCTGGTTAGCTAGGTTAACTAGGGTTCTAACATAAATTTGACAGTTTCTCCCTGATTGGATTGTCATAACACCTTGTGTTGCTAATTTGACGAGCATATAAGTTTATGATTTGTTGCAATCTCATTGTTTAATTTTGTAACAGAGAGCCTCTGCAAGGGTGTTTTGTGTTTCGAATTTTGTAAGTTGAAGGAAAGAGTCTTTGTCTTGCATCAAGTGGTATCAGAGCAAGGGAGTAGATTCCTTAAAGGGAGATAGTTGGTAGTTGAGAGAAGAGTGAGCAAGTGGTATTACAGACAAGATGCCTCCTAAGAATGTTGGTACTGCCAGAGAGTTGCAGGAGTTGAGAGAGAAGAATACAAGGCTGCAACAGTCCTACAATGTTGTGGTGGCAAGGCTTGAAGACTTAGAGTGTAATCAGAGAAGGAATGTTGATTTGGGAGATTTGAGTGAAGAGGAAGAAGAAGAAGAGTTCCAGGAAGCAAAAGGAGAAGAGCAATTGGAACCTGAGGAACATAGGACAATCAGAATTCTAAAAGCAGTTCAAGGTGACAAACATAAGGTGAAAGTTGATTTGCCTATGTATGGAGGTAATTTGGATGATGAAGAGCTTCCAAATTGGATTGCAGCTATGGACAATCATTTCGAATGTGAAGATTGTCCTGAAGAGCAATAGGTGAAGATAGCAAAGACAAAGCTGAAAGGACATGCATTATTATGGTGGGACTATGAACAAGCTGAAAGAAGGAAGAGAGGTAAATCAAAAATAGTTTCTTGGGACAGAATGGTTGCTAAACTTAAGGGTAAGTTTCTTCCTAAAGACTATGAAGTTCAATTGTATAAGAAACTCCAAGGTTTGAAACAAAATGAGTTAGATGTCAAAACTTATACTGATGAATTTTACAAGTTGAGCATAAGATTAGGTAGGATGGAAGATGAGGTTGAAAAGGTTGCTAGATACCTTGGTGGACTTAGGCTTAACATTCAAGATGAACTAGTTATGACAAATCCAAGGATGATGGAGGAGTGTTTTCAATTGGCAATTAGAGTGGAAGAAAAGATTAAGAGAAGAGAAGACAAGTCAAGTAGGGGTAGAGGCAGCATCCTTAGGGGCAGAGGAACATTTTCTACTTCAAGACAATCAAATGAAAGCCAAGAAGATGTGAACAAGAGTCAAGAGCAAGGTGCGGATTTCAGAGGTAGAGTCACAAGAGGAAGATTTGGTGGAGGTAGGAATTCCAATATATTTTCAGGAATTCCAAGATTGTGAAGAGTTTGGACACACAACATTCAAGTGTCCGGAGAGACAAGGATATACATCAAGTGGCAGTGAAAGAAGAGATGAAAAGAGAGTCCAAATTGTGCAAGAAGATGAAGGTGAAAGTGTCAACTCTCCAAATCATGTTGAGTCCAAATTGTGCAAGAAGATGAAGGTGAAAGTGTCAACTCTCCAAATCATGCTGCTGCTCCAGAAGTAGGTGAATCATTGATGCTGAGAAGAACACTCTTGAAGGAATCTAAGGAGAAGGAGATGACTCAAAGATGGAGCTTGTTCATAACCACATGCAAATGTAAAGGTAAAGTATGCAAGGTAGTAATAGATTCGGGTTCCACTGACAATATCGTGTCTAGAGAGATGGTAGATAAACTGAAACTAGAAAGAATTCCTCATGAAGCACCATACAAAGCATCTTGGGTAAATGATAATCAGTCACTTTTAGTAAATGAAGAAGCCTACAATGAGTTTGAGATTGGACGATATAAAGATAGGGTAGTTTGTGATATTTTCCCCATGGATTGTTGCCATCTACTTCTTGGAAGGCCATGGCAATTTGATAGGCGAGCACTTTCTGATGGTAGAGGGAATACCTACACCATTAAGAAGGATGGAAAAACTTTTGTAGTAACCCCATTGCAGGAGATTGAAGAAGCAAGAGGCAAGGCAACAAAAATCAGCTTGGTTGGCAAGAAGGAGTCGGGGAAGGTAAGTGAAGATGAGTCAAGAAAAGTTGCAGTCACAACTATGTTTGGAGATACCAAATCAGAAGGTTTGCAGACTATTTCAGTTAGGGATGACAAAGGTAAGGTGTTGATACCTTAAATAGACCAAACAAAGGCCAAAGTTCAAATATATGTGCAACCACAAGGTGGGTGGAAGGAGGATAAGGCAATCCTAGTTGGGACTCTAATTTGTCCTAAAGTGGAAAAAGAAGTTGATAAGTAGTCATGTACTGCAATAACAAAGCATTTTGGGTTTGATAAACATGATGGATCAGAGGTTCCTGTGACAGAGAACCTGAGGCATAAAGGACAAGTGATTGGACAAGGAGCTTGGAGTGTTTGGAGAGAGTCAAAGGACAAATATGGAAGCTGCGATGGAGAAACCAATTCAAGGTACTCAAGCCGAGATGACACCTAGGAAGGTCAGAGATGCACAAGGGCAATCCGTGTTCTAAGAAACTTGGAAAATTTTCAAGCCCAGGTGTATGGTGCAGGAGCACTTGGAGTCTAGTCAAAATGTCAATTAGGCTTTTTGAGTCTTAGGAGTTAGGGTTAGGTCCATTTTGATTCAATAAGGTCTGTTGAGACCATTTGTAATGTTATTTGATGTTTTTAGGTCTATATGTCTAATTTGGAGTCATGATTTTCAAATTTTTAAAGTTGCTTAAAAAGTTGCCATTACTGTCATCGGGATAGTTAAACCGATGAAGTGTCATTGTTCAAAAGTTGTCATTTTATTGTCATCGAGATAGCTTAACTGATAAAGTATCATTGTTGTCATCGGGATAGTTTACTTGATAATGTTGTCATTGTTGTCATCAGGATAATTTACTCTATTGGGATTGCAAAATACTGTTCAACCGACTTTGATGGGCTATTTCGATAGGCATCCACATGTCGTGTTCGGTATAGCTATACCGAAATAGTGAAACAAATGACATCGGGATAGTTTGTTCTATCGGAATTACTTAAAATTGTTGCTCCGCCTTTATGAGTTACTTCAATGGGTGATCAAGAGGTCATGTTCGGAATTGTTATTGCGGTATCGGTGCCCAACGTTGATTTGGCACCTGGACATTGTTATTTCGACGATGGTGTCTAGTGTGGATTTATCAGTTCGACATTGGTATTCCGACACCTGTGTCCAACAGTAATTTATTAGATTAGGAAATTGAATAGTCAGGCAACCCAAAGGTCTATTGTGACCGTGGGAAAAGGCAAAAAATTGGTATAAATTGTATGAGCAACAGTTGGAAAAGGGGGGAACTGGGGGATTCTGCAATGTACAACTGATTTTCAAATTTTGAAATCATTGGCACCAAAATTTGGAAGCTTATTTTTCGTAATTCACTCTATTTGTGCAGTTTACCCTGTTTTCTGTACTTATATGTTATTGTGTGGATTCAAACTGTTTTGGTGAGCACATGTGGGTATAGAGTAGTGCAATATCTTCCATTTGCCGATGATTGAAATTCTGAACTAGAAAGATTTTTGCAGATTTTTTTCACGGGGTTGCCTAGTTAGCTAGGTTAACTAGGGTGCTAACAGAAACTTGACAGTTTCTCCCTGACTGGATTGTCATAACACCTTGTGTTGCTAATTTGATGAGCATACAAGTTTATGATTTGTTGCAATCTGACTGTTTAATTCTATAACAGAGAGCCTCTGCAAGGGTGTTTTGTGTTTTGAATTGTTTTAGTTGAAGGAAAGAGTCTTTGTCTCGCATCACTGGCCCGACGTTGTGCTTCACTAGCTCGACTGTGTGCTCCGCTCACTTGGGGTTCCTTGCTGCCTCGGCATGCATACCGTTGCTTTGCTACGTGATCCCTGGCCGCTCCTCTTCGTGGTTCCGCCTTGCCGCTTGGTCAACACTGTTGGTCACCAATAGAACTCAGCGCCACGTGGCATTTGTTCATTGGCAAGCTGAGCACAGTCAGCACCCAGTTGGCACCTATTCACTCGGACACACAGTCATACTGCTCCACGTCAACCCCGCTATGTCAGCATTGGTGCAATCAACAAAAAGGGGTGGGACGGTCTAGTGACGGCCATATGACCATCAAATTTTATAGTGTTTTCCTGACGTCAGTACTCTTTGAAAAATTTAGACCCCCTCTCCATTTGAGTTTTTGATTTTGTAGTCCAACTTTGAAAGTTAATAACTTGGTTATTTTGAGGCCTTTTTCAGTGCAATTTTTTTTTGATTTGGGCTAATTTTTCATGCTCTCTACAGTGGTGTTGTTATTTTCTGATTTTGGTGGACAAATATTTAAGAATTTCTAGTTTATCACAAATGTACTTGTCCAATCCTCGATTTTGCAACTTCAAAGGCTTCGTTCGGGCTCATACGATCTTTTTCATGTGCCTTTTTTTTTTTAAGTGCATAATTTTTTGTCTACTTTCACGTGGTGCTATCAGTTTTTCACCAAATTGGATAGAAATTGTAATTTCAGAAATTGGTCCTTTTTCGCCTACTTCGTATTTGTAATTTGCTTTGATTTCAGTTTAGATCTCTTGGATTATCAGTTTGAGTCTCTTTTGGCCTATTTGAGGCAGTTAAATGAAATGAGAAGTCCATTTTACCATTTTTTGCAAGTGGCCCAATGTACACGCACTAGTATAAAGTGCAAAATCATCATTTCTGGGGGGGGGTCTTGTGTGATTGTGCCTCTCGTTTTTTGTTCTCTTTCATTTTTGTTGCTATGGGTTCTCATGAATTTCCACCTTTAACTCCACATAATTATGCATCATGGAAAATTAAAGCATGGAGTAAACTAATGGAAAAAGGACTCATGCATTACATAGATGGGACAATAACAACACCAACTGATCCTAAGGCTGATCCTAATGCTCAAATAGAATGGCTCACTAAAAACTTTATGGCTCTTGGAACTTTGAGAAAGTATGTATCAGATGACCTCATTTTTCACATTGAGAATTGTACTACAGTCAAAGAGGCTTGGGATGTCTTTTTGAAATTGTATGGTCAAGTTGATGAAATCAAAGGCTACAAAATTGACAATGAACTTACCAACTTGGATCCCAAGAATTTCAATACAATCCAAGATTATGTCACTAAAGCAAATGAGCTAAGAGCAAAGCTTAAGGATTGTGTTATTGACAAAAATGATGCTCAATTGATATTCAACTTGTTGGACAAGTTTCCATCCGAATATGCAACATTTGTTTCTAGCTTCCAAACCCATCGCTTGACAGTGGGAAGTTCGTACACTATGCCTACATTTGATGTTTTCACATAAATGTTGATGTTGGAACAATCTAAGTTGTTGAACATGGGGATTCTTAAGTCTTCAAAGTCCAAGGCTTTGGTGGCTAATCAAGGGAATCAAGGCAAAGATTCCAATAAGAAGCATAAGCAATCTAAGTCAAAGCCACAACAGGAAAAAGGACAATCATCCTCTCCATCAGAAGGCGATTCTTCATCCTCTTCTAAGAAGGGGAATACACCTAAGAAGGAGAAACCAACTTCTGCTTATTGCAAGAAGTATGGTCATGATGAGCATCGTTGCCATGCCAAGCAGGTTGATGAGTTGACAAATCTCCTTAAGAAGAACAACATCAATTTGCCATCTGCCTACAAGAAGAAGGAATGATCTCCTTCCTCTCCCTCGTAGTCCAAGTGAAAAGGGCAAGCGTTTGTGGCTAAAGCAGGTTCTTCACAGCAGTGGATACTTGACTTAGGTGCTTCTTGTCACATGGGTTCTACAAAGGAGCAGTTTTCTTCATTGGAGCCATCTAAGGTATGTCACATTTACATAGGTGATGATACATAAGTTGAGGTAGAAGGTAAAGGTTTGGTTGTCATGGATGAGGGAACATTTGAGAATGTTCTTTATGTTCCTAACTTGATCACCAACCTTCTCTCTATCTACCAAATCACTCACTATGGGAATGGGAAAAAGGTTGAGTTTACACCCGATTTAGTTGTGGTCAAAGAACTTGATAGTGATGCCTTTGTAGTAATTCACGACTTTATTCATTCTCCCACTTTGTGCCAAGATCTCCTTCTATGGCCTTGCTTACTCATTCAAATTCAGAAAGTAAGCTTTGGCATGAGCGGTTTGGTCACCTCAACTACCGCTATCTTCAACAGCTGGGCACTAAAGACATGGTCACAGGTCTACCTCAAATCAGTTTTTTCAGAGGGTGTATGTTTAGGGTGTTCCATGCGCAAGCATCCCGAAGAGAAGTTTGATAAGGGGAAATCTTGGAGAGCTTTGGAATTTCTTCAACTTGTTCACAACGATGTAGTAGGTCCATTTCCATCACCTTCATTTGGGAAGGCCTGCTATGTCCCCACCTTCATTGATGACTACTCCCGCTTCACTTGGGTCTACTTTCTTGTTCACAAGAGTGAAGTGTTTGACAGATTTCTAGCCTTCAAGGCTCATGTGGAGAAGCAGTCGAGGAAAGTGGTCAAGATCTTTGCACAGATAATGGAAGGGAATATGTGAACAATAGACTTGAGGAGTATTGTATGCTTGAGGGTATTGATCTTCAACATTCAGTTGCCTACACTCCGTAGCAGAATGGAGTCGTAGAAAGGAAGAATAGAACTCTCAAGGAAATGGCTAGCTATATGATACATGCACGTTCTCTTGATCCCGCCTTTTGGGCTGAGGCTATTAGTTGTGCCACACATCCAAAACTTGGTTCCTTACAAAGCTTTGAAGGGTATCACTCCTTTTGAGGCTTGGGTTGGTAGGAAACCAATTGTGAGACATTTCAGAGTCTTTGTGTGTCCAGCATGGGCTCGTATTCCTCCGCAAAAAGCAAGGCATTGGAACCTCAGAGTAGGCCTTGCATATTTGTTGGATATCCCGAGGGTGTTAAAGCATATCGATTGATGGATCCAGAGACACATGAGGTGTTTATTGAGAGGAGTGCTCACTCTGAGGAAAGCTCTCCTAGCTTGGCCTTACTACCTCCTCCACCTTCCTCCATTGTTGATAGTGATGAGAGTGAGTCAGATGATGAGACTACTTCAACTCCGACTCGTAGGGTTACACCTGCCTAGGGTCCACTTGCAGTCGAGGACCCTCGTTTTCCATCTCCACCCAGGCCTCCTTCGGATCGATAGACACTTGAGTCAACAGGTTCTCTTGTTGGGGATCCTTCAAACACAGAGGACTCGATCACAGCATCAGGAGCTTCCACATGCATACATTGCTACCACTTCCAATCCACAGACATTTCAGGAAGCATCAGGGGTTCCCGAGTGGGACCAAGCTATGGAGGAAGAGTATAGTTCCTTGATGAGGAACAACACTTGGGAGTTAGTCCTTCTCCCTAAGGGCAGAAAGATGGTTCGATGTAAGTGGATCTAATGGACCAAGTTTGCAGCGGATGGTAGTGTAGATAAGTATAAGGCTAGAGTTGTTGCGAAAGGTTTTATCACAGGTTCCAGGTGTTGACTATACTAAGACCTTTGCGCCCCTAGCCAAGATGAACTTCACTCGCTTGACACTTGCTATTGCCGCCGCTCATGGTTGGGATGTACTTCAGATTGATGTGAATTGTGCTTTTCTTCATGGGGATCTTGATGAGAAGATTTATATGGAGTAGCCACAGGGTTTAATCCAGGATTCTTTATTGGTTTGCCGACTAAGGAAATCTATCTATTGCCTTAAGCAAGCCCCTAGGGCTTGGTATGCCAAGATGGATTCCTTTCTTCTCAGCAGGGTTCACTAGGTGTCATTCCGATCCGAATGTCTATGTTTTGCAATAGGATGACTCACACTTGATACTTGTGCTCTATGTTGACGACTTGACCATTACGGGGAGCACCTCATCCATCATTAGCAATGTCAAAATTGCCTTGCATGACAAATTTGCTATGACTGACTTGGGTCTTTTGCACTATTTTATTGGGATAGAGATTTCACAGTCACCTTTTGGGATTACACTTTCGCAGCCCCAAGTATGCTCTTGATCTACTTGCACGTTTCCACATGGTTCATTGTAAGCTTGCGTCGACTCCCTTTTTTTCAGGAGTCAAGCCTGAGGCTAAGTGTTCCACTCCACTTGTTGATGCCACATTGTATTGATAGCTTGTGGGTAGTCTCATCTACTTGACTCACACATGTTCTGACATTTCATTTGCGATTGCCATGGTTTCATGGTTTATGCAGGAACCACATGAGCTTCATTGGAAAGCAGCCAAACGTATCTTGCACTACATCCAGGGTACACATCATTATGGGATTCACTATGCAGCAAGCACAAGACTTAGCTTGGTTGGTTACATAGACTGTGATTGGGCTGGAGATCTTGATGATTGTAAGTCTACTTCAGATTATAGCTTCCATCTTTGTTTGGGCCCCATTTATTGGTAGAGCAAGAAGCAGCATGCTATTGCTCTCTCTTCGATTGAGGCTGAGTATCGGGGGTTGTTAACGCAGCGATTGAGGCTATTTGGCTTCAACAGATTCTCATAGAGTTTGGGTTCACCACTCCACGGCCGATAGTTTTGCATTGTGACAATTGGGGTGCTATTGCGATCTCGAAGAACCCGGTCCAACATCAGTGGACCAAACAGATCGAGATACATATGCACTACAATAGGGAGCTGATTCAGGAGCGGGTCATTGATTTGCAATAATGTCCTACAACCTTTACTTAAGTTGACTTAGGATACTGCATCTCATCGTAGTTTGGATATGAGACACTTAGGGAAGTGTGCACATAGGGATGATGTATGTAGGAGAAATTCCACCTTTTGTGGGCTTATATTGTTGTTACATTCCACCTTCGGTGAGTGATCCACCTCTTGTGGAATATTTAATTATTTCTCCTACCTACCCTTACCTACCTGTTGTGACCATTTCACACATCGCCCCATTAAAATGGGGGCCCCCTCTTTTTCGCTCTTGTTTTGCCTGTTCTTCTCTCTGCCTTTAGGGTTTTGAATCGAATGAGTGAGTCGTCTGGATTAGGGTTAAGCCTTAGGGTTTCCTTTGTTATTTTCAAGCTGAAGTCCAGTCCAATTTTGACAGATTATTAAGCATCCTCGCATTGATTGCAATTTTGAAATAGGATGAGCCTGTCAGGAAGTCAAGTTTGTCTCAGGATGGGTCCAGTTAAGGTTTTGAGGGCAAATTCAAGTTAGGTCTAAAGTGTTAGCATTTCAATGATTAAATTATGTAAGTTTTGTCCAGGTGAATTTTGACCAAATTTTGGAAAGTTTACTAACTTGCCCCTGGCCTTGGAAATGGCCTAATTTTGCCTTGTCAAGTGATTGAAGATCAAAAATGTGGATATTTTGGCCTGCAGAGGTGAAATCGCCCTTGTCCCTCACCCAGGGACCAAGGCGAAAATGATATTTTGGTGCATATTGGTTATTGACTTGTTTAAATTGTTTTATGCAGGGTCTCCAGGAGGACAAATTGGACATAAATTGAATATTTTGAAGACTTTGAAGACTCAAAAAATGATGAATTTTGAAGATTCAAGGCAAGTTCGCTCCTGTCCCTCTCCCAGGGACTAGGGCGATTTTTCTCAAACACATCTCCTTGGACATTTTTTGGATTTTGACTCTTGGTCATAGCTTGCAAAATGATGATATCTTTCCCAGCAAAGGAGAATTGAGATGAAAATTGTGAAGATTTGACCCTAAGGACCAAAATCGCTCCTGTCCCTCATTGAAGGACCGAAGCTTGTTTTTCAAAATTGCATTGCCCTTGCAGGACTAAGACAAATTTTTGATTGGAAGAGATCAAGGAGGGCATGTTTTGTCCATTGAATATAATTTGAGCGACCAACTAGTAAGGAAATATGCTAAGATGACAAAATCGCTCCTGTCCCTCACTGAAGGACCGGAGCTTGAATTCCAAACTTACGTTGTCCACACAAGATTTAAGTGATTTTGCGATTTGAGGAGGTCAGGAGAAGAATGCTTTCTTCATTGAATATAACTTGAGCCGTCTACAAAGTTGAAAATCAACCCAAGTTGCAATGGGCGCTCCTGTCCTTGACCAAGAGACCAAAGCGAATTTCAAAGGTAGCTCCTGTCCCTCTCCTAGGGACCAGAGCGATTTTCCCTCAAGACAAGTTTTGGACCAAGGTAAAGCGAATTTCAAGCTTGAGATGAAGGAAGGCACAATCAACCCGTTGAAGATAATTTTGAAGGTTGCAAAACGCAAAGTAAGCCCATAATGGCCAAGGCGCTCCTGTCCCTCTCCAAGGGACCAGAGTGATCTCCTCATAAGGCAAATTTCCCGCAAAGTTAAAACGAATCTCATGTTTTGGATGAGTAAAGGAAGGCCTAATTGCTACATTGAAGACAAATTTGAAATTTGGCAAAATACAAGTGAGCTTATAAATGCAAGATCGCTCCTGTCCCTCTCCAAGGGACCAGGGCGAAATATAGATTGTCCAGCCTTCCTTTCCGAATTTGGACAAGTCCAAGCCTAGGCGCATGATGGAGATGATATTAGGAACGCTTCGAAGAGGAACAAAGTTGCGAAGACCACGAGAACTTGATGGAATTGGTTAAGGCGCTCCTGTCCCTCTCCAAGGGACCGGAGCGAAATATTCAAGTATACCTAATTTTAAGATGCCGCTTTCGTTTCAAACATTCAAGATGGAGTAAGCAATGACATTTTACGCCTTGAAGACAATTTGATATCAAGTTGATTGAAGATTTGCGCCATGGACTAAGGATCGCTCCTGTCCTTCACTGGAGGACTAGGGCGATTTCTATAGAATTAGTCATTTCCTTCCAAAACCACGCCATGGCAAGGTCATGCAAAGTCCAAAATGCCTTTCGAAGGACGATAAACAAGGAATTGCCCCCAAAAGTCAGCAATTTCAAGCTCAAATGCAAAGTTCGCTCCTGTCCTTCATTGGAGGACTAGGGCGAAAATCCTTGGGATAGCTCAGTTAGTCTTGAAAAGGTGAATTGGACATGCATGAAGCAAACAATAAAGATCATTGCCTGCCTCGCAACTCGATTTGGCGGTTGGAAAAGACAAGAACGCAAGGCTAAAATGCATGAGGCGCTCCTGTCCCTCACCCAGGGAGCAGAGCAATATTTTGATGTCCCAAATATCTCCCATACAAGGCGCCAACACTTTTTGAATTGCATTAAATGCCAAATTCGATAAAACTTTGAAATATTTTTTAATTAAAATTGGCATTTAATGAGTTCGCATAAGGCATTTAATAATTGAATTTAGCCTTTTAAAAATCAAAATTTAATTGCAAAGGCATTTGATTAATCAATTAAATTATTAAATGAAAGGAGTGCGCTTGGAGTTTTATTTTAAATATTTTATAAAGGTCGGCCTCCTTTCTATTTAATTTTGTTTATTATCTGCTTCATTTCCACCAAGTCGGCCTATGGGAGAGTATAATGGTGAGCGCCTATATAAGAAAGGTATTGTGAAACATTTTGATCCATCATTCAATCATTGTTTAAGTGCGATTTGGAGAAGCAACAAAAGGAGCGAAATCTCATCCAAAGAGAAGGGCAAATTTTGATCCAAAGAGAAGGTGCGATTTTTCAATCCAAGGAGAAGTGCGAGCTTTGCTAGAGGTTAGAGGAGGAGCGAATTTTCCTTAAAGCGTTGAAGGCTAAGGGTGGTGAAATTGCTAGAGGAAGCTCACGTTGAAGACTTCGATCCACACTTTGCCTAGCAAATTTCTTAATTTTTGCATCTTTTTTAGAGATAGTTCTCAAAGAAGGGTATGGTGAAGATCTTCCTAGCCTTGTTTAAATTTTGAAATTTTTAATTTCCAATTGCATCGTCATATTTAGGAAATGATAATTCAAGGATTTATCATGAAGTTTCCTAAATTTAAACTTAATCTATATTTTTACGTTCCAAGATATATTGCTCATTATGAAATGTTGTGTAGGTGTCAAGATGGCGACCCCAAAGCCAGGAGCATCCACCAGTCGTCCAGCTCTCATGAAGGAAGATCAAAAGAATGAAGAATTGGAGACCAAGATCGTGTCAAAATGGAACAACATTGGAGATACCAACTTGGGAAACTTCAGTGTGAAGAAGTTTCGAGAGGTTCCTTACATTGGCAAGCCATCACCTATCGCAAGGAGAATAATTGAAAGTGGCATTATCAAGGCGGCCGGCTTCCCTCCTACAATCCAGTGCCATGAGTTGATGATCGAATGTGCTCGCCATTATGACCCACAGTCAAGATCGATCGTGTCCAAGGAAGGAAACACTTTGGCTTATCTTTCAGATGAGGCTATCAGTGAAGCTCTTCATCTACCAGAACATAAAGACATGATTTACAAAAGCTTGGAAGGAGCTAGATCCATGTACGAAGATGATCCAGACACTTGCTTGAGCATCATCAACAAGAATTGGCTACTCAAAAGTCGTCCTCGCCTGAGCAAGATTCCCAACACACCACATAGGATCGACTTCCAGGAGGAGTACAGAGATTTGATAATCTTACTCAATCGAGTTATAGGCGCTCCTCAAGCCTTCTATTTTGAGAAGTGGATGTTCTTCTTCATCCAAGTGATAGTTCAAGGAAAAGGAACAATTCATTGGGCTAGAATTATTAGCCATTGCTTGGACGTACAGTTGAGAAGACTGAAGGCTACTAAATCCTTCCACATGAGTTCGTACATCATATATGCCTTAATCAGGAGTTTTGAATATGCAGGATTACCTCACAGAGGAGCAATTGGAAGAGGACCTGGAGAAGTCAGAGTTTGTGACTCTTATGTTCATTTGCATCATCCACCTGGGAGTAATTACAAGTTAGTCAATGATACGTTCACAATGAACATCACCAGGACACTGCAAGGCGGGATTCATAATCGGCTATCTCAGGAGGCACAGGAACTTGTAAAGAGGTATGGTGCTTGGTTTATCCAATTCCAGAAGTTTACATATATTAGAGTTCATGGGTGTCCTTCACCTCCATATATGTTGCCAAGATATCCGATAGACAAGATAGTACTACTTGCGGTGACTAGGCAACTGGCAGCTTATGCGAAGGCATTCAGACACAGACATGGAAATGGAATTCCTGTACCTATCATATTAGGAAATTCAGTTGAGGTATGTCCTAATGTTCCAGCTTTAGATGATGCAGAAAGGGAGTTGGCCTTGTATTTGTTTTCATTCTTTTCATTGAGAGAGAATTTTGATCCTTATGGGCATATAGAAGAGACAGTTGGTAGAAAATACAAGCATGAATGTCAGGTAGAAGACTTTTGGATGAATCTCTCAGATGATTTAGAAGTGAAAAGAAAGATGCATTCCAGATTGCCTTTGGATTTCATCAGGAAATGCAAAGTTTACAGAGTGGCCGATCAAGCTCAGGACAGTGGCAGGCACCTCCAATCCTCTTATGATAGAGAGGACAAGGCAGTAAAGATAGATTGGAATGAACCTGAGGTTGTGGACTTGAAAACTTTGATGGCTCCAGTTTTGTCTTGTACTCACAGATGGGTTGATGTGCAACATCAAAAGTTGAGAGAGCAGAATATATCAATGACTTTTACCTTGGAGGAAAGGTCGGCAGAACGAGCAAGCGTAAGTGAGGGCCATCCTCATCCTAGAAGCACAAGCGAAGGCAATCTTCACCCCAGAAGCGTAAGTGAAGGCAATCCCCATCATAGAGGTGCGAAGAGGAAGGAAAGACCTGAGAAAAGAGAATCTTCCAAGAAGAAGCAAGAGGTCAATTGAGATCGCTCATCCGGCACATCTTCTCGACAAGAAAAGAGGACACTTGAAGTTGAGGAATCTATGGAGTCAATGGTTCAGAATGATAAACATGAAGAAGGACAGGCATCTCAACGTTCATCAAGTCAATCTCCCCAGGTCAATGAGCTACATGAAGACCAGAATGATGATGAAGCGACGTCTCCTCTCCGGAAAGAAGAGTCACTACCTAAAGAAATACAAGTTAGAGAGACAAGGTCCACCATTCCAGATTGGTTGAAGGAGAGATTAACAAGGGTAATTGTGATCGAAGATGAAGATAATGTGATTGATTTAGATAGCCTTGTTGGAGATTCTCAGAGAGTAACAGAAAAGAAGAAGGCCACCAAAATGTCCAAGATGATCAGAGATGAGACTGGATCCAGGAAGTTGCAGATAGCTACACCGGCAGTGGACAAGTACGAGGGTGAAATCCTTGCAGAAGAATATGATGTAGAAACCGTTGAGCTTGGTCCACTCACCACCGAGCAGGCACTGGATGAGGCAACTGATTCATTTGAGGCACTTAAAGATAAACTTAAGGAAGAAATGGAAAAGAGTAGAAAACTTGAGAGAGAGGTGGGTGCTTGGAGAAGCTACTTTAGCCACCTCAGTCAGCCCTTGGGACGTCAGGATCCAGCAGTATCTCCCATGCAAGCACTTCCCCTTGAATCAGTTGGTGAAGCAGAGAAAGTTAAGAGCTTGGTCCAGCTTATGAGCTCTTGGATTGACAAATCCCATACAGTTGCCATTGAGTTTGCAACAAGAATGATGTAGAACATTCATCGGGCTATCCAGGTCCTTGAGATCATCCACAACCTAATGATAACAGTAGCCGCCTTTGCTCATACTAAAGATGTTATCATTCCTGTCCTTCAAGTAATCAGGCAAACATCGAGGAAGACCTTAGCACAAGAAAAGATAATGGATGGAGGAGCTCATAATTTACTCCAGTGGTCTACTTTACTCCAGATGAAGGAAGTTCTTTTCGAGGACACCAGCGCTAAATGCAATCAAGTGGAGGAGGTCATCCATCTAATCCAGGACAAGGTATTTGGGGTTTTATGCACTATTCTTGGCAGAAGGATCGAAGTTGAGACATATGTGGATCTCCAAGAATTAGAAGAAAGGGTCAAAGTCATCTTT
This sequence comes from Cryptomeria japonica, assembly GCF_030272615.1. NCBI lineage: Eukaryota > Viridiplantae > Streptophyta > Pinopsida > Cupressales > Cupressaceae > Cryptomeria > Cryptomeria japonica. The sequence goes on from NC_081408.1 coordinate 509,713,408, forward strand.
TGCAAAGGTGAGAATGTTATTACAGATGAGCAAAGAGATCAAATGTTTGCTACTATGCTCCTGATTGAGAAAATTAAGGAACTCGAGCCTGAATGGGACGCAGCTCTTCTCAAGGCCTTTGATCAGATTATTCACTTGGAGGAACGAATGAGGAATCTTCCCGAGATTCCTACGGCTGAGATTGAAGGAATCGTGTCCAGATTCATTGCATATGCTAAAAAGGAGCATTGGAAAGGGAACAAGGTTCTAGAAGAGAGGTTGTTATAGATGACATGGCACCTTAATTATCATTGGTCTATGTTTCTTAGATTTTTGTGCCAAATTAAATATTTGGCTATGCATTTAATATTGTGCAATAAAAAGGGAACTTTTGTAATAAAACCCTAATTAGGGTTTAGGTGTCAGAATGTCAGCCGTTGATCTTCTTTTGATCTGGGCCGTTCATTGTAATTGAGGATGCTATATATACCCTCACTCATTTTCATTTTGTAGTTAGAAAATAAGAAATAGTTAGAAGATTAGAGCTTTTTGAGAGAAGAAAGTTATTTTGTAGCAAGATTGAGTTTGAAGAAAGAATTCCAAACACTTGTTGTCTATTTTGGCTTTGAGATCAATAAAATATTGAAGTTATGGTGTTTTATTGCAATTCTTGTGGCTATCTTCATGGTTGTTTACTTTCTTGAATCATTCTCAATCGAAGTAGTATTTAAGTTTGAAGGACTAAGTGTTGGGCTTGATTTTGGTGAGGTTCACATTCCAAACCACTAGCTTCTTACTGATTGTGGGAACGCCTTGTGTGGTCAACTGGAGAGACTTGAATTACTTAAACCTTCAATCGTCATTGAGCATTGGATATGTGCCTTTGTGGTAGTGTCCATAATCCTTGATGAATTGATAAAATCATTTGTTACCTTAGAAGATCGCATCAATTTTAGTTGGGTTGTTATTTCATGGCAATATTGAAATTGGTAGAATCTTGCCAAGTCTAGCCTACATTAGGTCATTCATAGGATTAGATTAGAATTTATCCCTTGCAAACTCTACCCTTTAATCTTTTTGAGAATTTTTTAGTTTAGAGAAATCTTGTTCCTACAGCTTGGAGGACGTAAGGCCCCTTGATGAAATAGCATTCACAACGACCACTGGTGCTTATCCACACGTAGAGACCCTACATAAAAGAACATTGGAGTCACCCTGATTGATCTTTTTTTGCGACATCTTCAGCAATCAGAGAGTTTATTCAAGAGAGGATAAGGTACCCTTGGGTATTTTATTCTGTGTATGATTGTGTACAAAATACACGTCAACACTACCCTTGTTTCTCATTGAGCTGCATGTCATGATTGTGTGCTCACATATCCATTTGGCCTTGCCTTTATAAGCAGGCTCATTTCTCTTGTATTGGTTAATCTAGTTGATCATATTTGCATATTGATGAGAATACAGTTTGCTCTTGTCAAACTATTGTCTCTCTTATTTGTGCTTTTCATTGTGCCCTTGATCTTGGCAAATTCTCACATGCACCATTCTCCATCCTTTTTAAGTACTAGTACTGTTGGTACAACACATGGATTGAACTCGTCCTTGCCAAACCTTTGTCTAAAAGCTTTTGGACTTGTTCTTTCACTTCCTCATTTTCAATGGGTGCCATTCTATAGCTTTTGGAATTAAATTCATATGGTGACTAATGCTCCTTGTAAAGCGGAAAAATCGAACCCTAGTTGTTCTCCCCTCCCCAACTCCAAGGAGAGAGAAGGGAGAGTCACTAGGGTTGATTGTTTTCACTTAGGATAGACTTTACATTCAAAAGAGGGGTTGAAACCCACAAGATCCAATCCCACACAATGCAAGATTGGATTCTATATGAGTTTCAACGGTTAAGACATCAAGGATACCCTCTTTTGTAAAGAATGTAGAAAGATTGAACTAGGAATGCATGTAGAAGCAAGAAAGATTCACTTATAAACAAAGATAGGGATATGGGATGAAGTTGCGGACCTGGAATTAGCAGTAAAATGTCGAGACGGTGCTGTTCTGCAAATTTGAGCGAAAGTTGACAGGACGATGGCGCCCGGCGTACACACGGTCCTCCGAAAAATTTGCGAAACGAAGGGGGATCTGTTCGTCTTTGCACAAGGATTCCAGATCTTCAATTACAGCCGCGTACCTGCAACCTACACACAGAAAAGAGAGGACGATTGGGGGGTTAGGGATGAGGGGTTTGCCTTTAGGTCAAACCCCGGTTTTGGAATTAACCAAGAAATGAGAATGTTGTAAATGTAAATGTTTGTAATGCAAACAAGTACTGATACCTTGTTGTAAGAATGTTTGTATTCTTACATGCGAAGGTGTAATGTATGTAGTATGTTGTATGTTGTGTGTGATCTCCTCTTCAATGGTTGAATCCTTGTCTTGAATGCAACACCTAGCCTTGAATGGAGACTTAGAATGCTCAATTGCTTGAAGGAATGCTTGAATGCTTGAATGTTTGAGTGTTCGAATATCGCTTCCGCCTTTTGCACACATATGTCTTCCTCTCTCTTTTGGAAGAGGAAATGTAGTTTATATACTTGTCAATTAGGGTTGATAGACTGATTTTCCCGACCTTAGGCCGACCAGGAAACATTATTTCTCGAATTGCAAACTTAAAGACCCGATGCCCAAAAGAGACCGGGCCCAAAATAGGGCCAGGGACGAGGGCGCTGGGCGCCATGGTCTTGGGGGACCAGGGCGTTGGGCGCCCTAGTCCTGAAGGACCACGGCGCTGGGCGCCATGGTCCCACCTCCCGGGACAGCAGGGTGCAAGGAGGGATCAGGCCAGGGTGCAGAAAAATGCAGTTTTGGGTGTCGTAAACAGGTTTCGGGGTCTCCATTCAGGTTCAACGTTGCGCCGCCATCGTGAAGACCCAAATGCAGTCGAAATTGCAAGTGTCGCAATTTTAGGACGCTACATTTAGCCCCCACTTTAGCGGGAGTATAAGCGTACGCTCATACTTCCGGTAAAGTACAAGGAAACAACATTGAAAAACTTTCACCATGTCAAGAAGGCGAGATACACCAAGCCCCCAGTGGACTAAGGATCTTACGACTTCGATTGAGAAAGTAAAAGGGAAGATCACGAGGGAGAACCATGACTGTCAGTAGTAAGGTTCCCTCACTATGAGTCATGCAAGAAAGATATCAAAAATTTTCAAGGCAAAGCTAAATTTGTCAAGAAATTTTCAAGTATTTTGAAAAGATATGAACGGTATGTATGCCCCCCTACGTTAAAGCGATCACACACGCCTCACCGGGGGTGATTGCTTTAAGGTAGTGATACATATAAGAAATGAGAAAGGAGCACGTTATCACAAGGATTTAGCCCTCAAGTGTGAGATAAGCCCAAGGATAATAGACACAAAACACAAAGCACAAGGTGGCTTTGCTTTCCTCGGGGTCAGTATGCTGTATGATAATTCATGTATATCATATGTATGTATGCATAATTGTTCTTCATTCCCCAATCAAGGAAGATCACCTAGAAGAAGGGAACACGTGTCTTTTGAGTCAACATGAGAGAGACCAAAAGAGATCTCAATGTTTTGCATCGTCCTCAAGTAGACAACACGAAGGACAACAAATAGAAGAATGAGAGTAACACATAGAAGAAGTAACAAAAGAGAGGAGGAGAGAGTTTGCTATGCTAATGAACTAGTCTAGCATGTCATCTACCCCCCGATCTTGCTGATCAATATTTCGGGAAGGTGGGAAACACGCTAGAGGAGGAACATCCAACACAGCAGATGGAGCTATCACAAGATCCAAACAAGGGCTATGTTCATACCCCAAGCCATGTTGTTCTTGTCTAGGAGCTAGGATAAGTGCTTTAGAAAATTCGTTAGATAGATGGTTATCAACATCAACATATTCATATTCACTATCAGAATGAACAGGAGTAACATTTTCATCATGAATAACATTTTCATCTATATCATCATCAAGATTTATAAAAATAGGATCTTTAACTCGCACAGGATCAAGGCCATCATGCATCTTATGTTTAGGAGATTTCGGCTCAATTGTCGGCTGAGGAGAAAATGGAATAATACTGGCTGAAGGTGTTTTTGGGATTGCAAAGTTTGAGAAGCAGCTACCTGAGCTCTAAGACGACGCTTTCGTCGACGTTCACGTGCAGAACAATTTCGTCTAGTCTTAGTAGGGAGTTGAGAAGATTGAGGAGGAGGAATGTTCTCATCCTTTTCACTTGGGTGTTTAGGTTGTGGTCTCTTAGGTTGAACAATAGGAGAAGAGGAAGGTCTCTTCTCTCCATAGGAGGAAGGAGGAGGAACTGCTCCATATAAGGGAGGAATATTCGGTTTAGGAAGGAGACCAAGTCCATCATGACGAGGAGGTAAAGGTCTACTTTTAGGAAGTTTATTAGATATAGGCATAGTCACATTCATAGGAATGGGTTGGGAATCTTCTTGAGGAAAGACATTAGTTTTATCTTTCAAAGGAAGAACTTCCTTCTCAAGAACGATAGGAATATCAAGTTTGGGTGTTCTAGGTTCACTTAGAGAGAGGATCATATCTTTCTTCCACTTTTGATAAGATTTAAAAAGATGATCACTTCGCGGAGGAAGAGATTGGAATTGTTTAGGCCAAAAGTAATCAATAGGAACGCTAGAAGTTCTTTCAGCTGGTTTAAAGAGACTATTATTGACAGTAACAACTTCACCATTATGGGGAAATTTCAAACACTTGTGAATAGGAGAAGCAATAGCTTTCATGGAAGACAGCCAAGGATAGCCTAGCTTCACACGAAATTGTTCGGATGATGGAATAATAGCAAAGTCCACATTAAGGGATTTGTTATGGACATCAATAGGTAATGTAATAGAACCAATTGCAGGAGAAGAAAATGCATCAAATAATTTCACGACCACATTTGTTTCGTCATAGATCACTTGATTCAATTGCAAAGTAAAAAGGAATTCTTCAGTAATGATATTAACCATACAAGAAGGATCAATAAGCACTCCACGGCAAGGCGTATTCTTGACTTTTGCAACTATATATAAAGGACCATCAGGTGCCCTGATAGTTTCACTGGAATCAAATGTTATGGAAAGTTCTTTAGGGATTTTCTGCTGCTCTAAAAAGTTAATCACATTCGGAGTCATAGACACAAGATCATCAGGTGAGACAGAGGAATCATTAGTATCACTGGCATTAGAGGTATGAGAAGGTAATGGATCAGTAAAAATCTGAAGATTCTGGTTAGGAGGAGCTACAGATGTGTTGCCTTTATCATTCACACCAGAAACAGAGATAGTATTATTATCAATCAAATCTTGAATTTTACCCTTTAAAGCAAAACATTTTTCAGTATCATGCCCAGGATGACGATGAAATTGACAAAAAGATTTGTTATCAAAATAGGGTGAATTAATCTTTGCAGGATCTATTTGCTTTATAGGAGGAAGAGTAAGCACATTTTGTTCCAATAACTTATTCATAATACTATGCAATGATTCATTCAAAGGAGTAAACTTTCTTTCTTTGTTGAAAAACTTAGAAATAGGAGGCACACCTGATGCCGCATTCACATTGTTGTTGATGATGTTTTCATTGAATTTAATTGACTCTCTGTTCGGTTTAAACTTCCCAAATGGTTGTTGACTACTATCACCCTTATCACTCGGAGCCATAGGATTTGCTTGTTCCATTTGACTCACAGTCAGTTGATAATTGTGAAGAGTTGCGCACAACTGTTGGAAAGAAGTAAACTCAGAAAACAAAAGTTTTTCTCTAATATCTTTTTGTAAATTAGAAATAAAGATTCTTTGAATATCATTGTCAGGTACTGGAAAAGAAATTTGAGCATACAAATGCTTATATCTACCAATGAAATCAGTCACTTTTTCTTCAACACCTTGTTTACAATGCATTAAATCAATCAAAGTAACTTTAGGACTTATATTGTTTAGAAATTGTTGAATGAAAGCATTTGCAAGTTGTTCGAAAGAAGTAATAGAATAAGAAGGCAACGAGCAATACCATTGTAGAGCTTTATCTCTTAATGTTCTAGTAAACAGTTTTGCAAGCAACCTTTGGTCATAAGCAAAATCAGTACATATTGTTTGAAAGGTCTTAACATGTGTTAGAGGATCACCCTTACCATTATAAAGCTCCAAATGCGGAATTTCAACATGTTTAGGGTAGATAGCTCGAACAATGTCAAGAGAAAGTGGGCTCGCAACATCAAATGTGGGCACACTAAACTTAGATTGATTCATAGAGGCAATTTGTTGCTGTAAAGAAGAGACAGTTTGTGCAAGATTGTTAATGGTCGCTTCAGTCGAAGAGTTCATATTAGACGTGTTAGATTGTGATGGAGGTGTTATGTTATTGAAAGAAGGTAGAGAGTAAGGTGGTGGGACACTATGATAGTTAGTCATAGGAGATGATTGGAAAGGAGGAATACTACAAGGAGGAATGGAATGGTTAAATGAATTGCCCCCTTGCGTCATGTTCATTTGTGGAGATGTAATAGGGACACTCATTGAAGGAATGAATGAAGAAGTCGGATTGAATGAAGGAAGAGGGTTGATTGAAGAAGAGGGATTGCCCCCATGACTGGTGATCATAGGCGGAATGTCTTGTATTGAAGTTGTCATTATGTTTGATGTAAAAGTAGGTATACTAGCAATAGGAGTTGTCAAAGGAATAGAATGATTAACTTGAGTAGGAGGTTGTGTATAACCTAAGGTTTCGGCACAACTCTTCATAGGCATCACATTCGAATCCACAATGTGTGCAATACCACGCCAAATATCAATTTCATTCTTATCACTTTGAACCATACGTTTTAGACCCTCAATTAAAGGAAGAGCTTGACTATCGGGGTATTCATGAGACATCCATTGTCGAAAATCATCAAATTGGTTATCCAATTTTGAAAGTTGTTCTACAGAAACCTCATGGAGAGCTTTTTCATCATTAAGAGGATTAGAGGAATTACCCATGTCCTCGTTAAAAAGGCCATTCAAATTAAGTTCCATCTCCTCGGTAATTACACCTTGGAAAGACTTAATTCTAAGGCTTCGTCTAACGGGAATAGTGTAAGTAGGGCTTATTGTTTTAAAACTCATGCACTAAAGAGAGAGAGAAGATTTTGAATTTTAGAGGTAGCAAATTTCAATAAAACCAGCCAATCTCCTAGATTTAAGCTGTTAAATGCAATCAGGACAATCTCCCGAAATTTCGGAAAAAATGTCCGGGACCGTGGTGAACGGAGTGCACACGGTCCTCGCAACTTTTTTGGAAATTTTCAGGGATGAAAGTTATGATGATTTTAAAGCTAATTTGAAAAAATTGAGTGATTTTACGATCTGTAGATAGGCCAAATTAAAGTTGCAATCTCAAAATTGAACCCTACCAAGATTGTTGAAAAATGTAAAATTTGAATTTTGAAAAAGAGGGGGAAACTGAAATTTTGAATTTTATGATTTTAGAGGGAATGCTGAAAGCAATGCAGGCTTCGAAATTTAAAAGTTGACTCGATTTCATGCAAAATTCGATTTTGAAAGTGGAAATCAAAGTTGTTGCAATTAAACACTTAATTTCAAAAGTCACAAACTGCAAAAATTTGAATAAAATACTGAAATTTCGAATGAATGCTAACACACTTTTCAGATTTAGGACAGTAAGAAACACAATTTTGATATGAATTTTAATTTCAACAATTTTTGAATGATTATAAGCCTTTATCCGAGCAATCACTAGACCAACTTTGACTTTAATTTTGAAAGTGTTAAAATTGATAAAATCAGCCAAAATTCCGGATTTTAGCAGAAAAATACAGTAAGATCTAACTCCCGAAATTTCGGAAAAAATGTCGGGGACGATGGCGCTCGGGGTGCACACGGTCCTCGCAACTTTTTTCCAAATTTTTCAGGGATGAAAGATATTGTGATTTTATTGCGGAATCCAAAGTTATAGCCGATTTGGAGGTGTTTTGATTAGTGAAATTATCAGTTAAAGGTTGAATCAAGAAGGTCTTAAAAATTAGGGTTTTGACATTTAACCACTTAATTTTCAGAATTAAAGCACAAATATGAATTGACAATTTGCAATAGAAGGGTAGATCTGAAACAAGCATTAACAATTAAACGTTTCACAAGTTCAATTATTAAAAAGAGAATTTTTAGGGTTTTTATGCAATCAACCCCTAAAATTTGCAAAAGATCAAACATGGAAATGTAATTAAGGGAGCAAAATTTTCAGATCTAACCATGAATAATCAGAATGAGGATGTTCACGTCGGGTTCACCAAAATGTAAAGCGGAAAAATCGAACCCTAGTTGTTCTCCCCTCCCCAACTCCAAGGAGAGAGAAGGGAGAGTCACTAGGGTTGATGGTTTTCGCTTAGGAGAGACTTTACATTCAAAAGAGGGGTTGAAACCCACAAGATCCAATCCCACGCAATGCAAGATGGGGTTCTATATGAGTTTCAAGGGTTAAGACATCAAGGATACCCTCTTTTGTAAAGAATGTAGAAAGATTGAACTAGGAATGCATGTAGAAGCAAGAAAGATTCACTTATAAACAAAGATAGGGATATGGGAGGAAGCTGCGGACCTGGAATTAGCAGTAAAATGTCGAGACGGTGTTGTTCTGCAAATTTGAGCGAAAGTTGACGGGACGATGGCGCCCGGCGTGCACACGGTCCTCCGAAAAATCCGTGAAACGAAGGGGGATCTGTTCGTCTCTGCACAAGGATTCGAGATCTTCAATTACAGCCACGTACTTGCAACCTACACACAGAAAAGAGAGGACGATTGGGGGGTTAGGGATGAGGGGTTTGCCTTTAGGTCAAACTCCGGTTTTGGAATTAACCAAGAAATGAGAATGTTGTAAATGTAAATGTTTGTAATGTAAACAAGTACTGATACCTTGTTGTAAGAATGTTTGTATTCTTACATGCGAAGGTGTAATGTATGTAGTTTGTTGTATGTTGTGTGTGATCTCCTCTTCAATGGTTGAATCCTTGTCTTGAATGCAACACCTAGCTTTGAATGGAGACTTAGAATGCTCAATTGCTTGAAGGAATGCTTGAATGTTTGAATGTTTGAATGTTCGAATATCGCTTCCGCCTTTTGCACACATATGTCTTCCTCTCTCTTTTGGAAGAGGAAATGTAGTTTATATACTTGTCAATTAGGGTTGATAGACTGACTTTCCCGACCTTAGGCCGACCAGGAAACATTATTTCCCGAATTGCAAACTTAAAGACCCGATGCCCAAAAGAGACCGGGCCCAAAATAGGGCTAGGGACGAGGGCGCTGGGCGCCATGGTACCACCTCCCGGGACAGCAGGGTGCAAGGAGGGATCGGGCCAGGGTGCAGAAAAATGCAGTTTTGGGTGTCGTAAACAAGTTTCGGGGTCTCCATTCAGGTTCAACGTTGCGTTGCCATCGTGAAGACCCAAATGCAGTCGAAATTGCAAGTGTCGCAATTTTAGGACGCTACACTTCTCATTAGTGGCAACCCATTTGGTGATTCCTTTGAATGCATTTTAGCATTCTCATCCAATATTTCCTTTACTTCTTATGGAACTTCTTCAATTTTCTTTGCTGTCCTCACCTACATAGGACTAGGAATGAAAGCATAACAAAGCCTTCTCTTCTTTCATTATCTTTAAAAACTGTTTTCTGGAAATCAAACACAGTTTTGGGCTAGTATTTGCTTCTTCCCCATTGTCCTTCAATGGGGTTAATGCATATTCTTTTACATTGTTCGCAACGGTATAGATGATCATTCTACCATAATGCACAACCTTCCCAACAAACTATCATGACCTTCCCAATAGGACATGACAAGTGTCCATGGGCATAGTATCACACATAACTTCATCCTTATATGCACCGATCTAAAATTTATGTGGACATTATTCACTTCCTAAGAGTCGATGTCCATTTTCTAGCCAAACCTTGTACAGGTTTGGGTGTTTAGTCTACTTCAACTTAAGCTTTTGTACCATCTCTTTGGACACCTAGTTGTTTGTACGTTCATTATCTAGAACAGCCTTTCAGCATTTTCCTCTGAATTTACACACAATTTTGAATAAATTTCTCCTTTGTATTGGCTCATGCTCCTCCTTATCAGGTTTTAACAATACTCAAGCAACTCTCCTTGCTTAGGTTCTTATGTACACTTAGGCAATGCTACACTTCATCTACTTTTGCAACATGCTTGTTTGCCTCATTTACTCTCCCACCATTCTGCTGTGGATGTGACCAGCCTCTCCACATTTATGACAAGTGCATGTAAATCTTCTACCTCTTCCTCTTTTATACTAACCTCGTCATCTTCCCCTTGTGTTTTGCCTGTAACTACTATTTTATGTAGTGCTGGATTCTTCTTAATTTACTTGAAATCCTTTACCATTTTAAGATTGCTCTCTTCCTCTAGAGTTGTTTTGTTGTTTCCTTGGTAGCTTCTCTTCTACCCCTAAAACGTACTAAATTCATTTTAAATTCATCTTAAATTCACTCTTGCAGTCCATTTACATACCTTGAGATCTCTTCTTCATCATCTTCTATAAGACTATATGGTGAGCATGAATGTTGAAACTGTAGAATTCATTTGTGTAATCTTTCCTGTTTATCTCATTTTGTTTTAAATTTTGTAATTTACTTGAATAAACTTAACTGATAATCTATCAGCAAGAATTCGGCCTCAAGTTTTGCAATCATCAGGTCCTAGGTTTTGATTTTCTCTTTACCTCTTATGTCTGTCTGTCTATTTGTACATGATCCTACCATAGGGATCCATGGCCCTATAACTTTGTGCAGGCAAATTTCACTTTTGAAACTCCTCCATTCATTAATAATCAAAGCACTTTCCCATCTGTGATCTAGTCTACAAATTCTTCCAGGCTTAAACTTATATTGGAGCAGGGAGTATCTTATCTTAGTTTACTATTTATCTTTGACATAGCCCTTCAAAAGCTACCTTCTTATTCATCCACCAATTCTGCTACTTCCAATTGTTGGTCTTTTGTATCTTTCTGAACAATACTTACAGCTTTCACATGCATTTCACTTGCATCTTTCTCACGCATTCTTCTTCTCCGTGTTGCCTCCATTGCATCCAATCTAGTTGTAATTCCATTCAGTACCTCTTTTATCTGCAACCTTAGAGGCTCTTGGTCTTACTCTGTGTGTCATGCCTTCTTAACAAGCTCTTTATAGTTCTAGGACTTAATACACACACCCACGACGAATTTCCGAAATCCTCTTCATGACACAGCCTGATAAGAATCTTTGCTCTGATACCAGTTAATGCAGCCTAGATGAGGGGATTTAATTAAAAATGGCCTAATCTAGCAACCAAAAACTCAATCAACTTGTATACATGCAATATAAAGCAAAAACATAGAATGACAATAACATTATTATTTTTCTGTAGCACAGTACAACACACTTGAGATATTACATAGGGCTTCAAGTGTTAATGATATAGCTATGTGACATAGCTAATGCAAATGTGTGAATAGCCTATCGGCCTTACACATTTATCAAGTTCGATTCCTATATTGCCAACCCTTAATTTATAGTGGCGATTTCATGAAGCGGTTTATTGATAATTCTTGGGAAGACGTGATGATTGAGAAGAGCTGACTTTGGAGAAGTTGTGTTGCTTGATATGGGTATATAGTTTGGTCCCCTTCTCACTTCCAAGGCATCAAATCATACACACAACAAGCAGATCGTATTATCATCCTTCAGCAGATCGATATCTCTCTTTCAGCAGTTCGTGTTCTTCTTCTATCAGATCAACTCCTTGTTCAGCAGCGTACTCTCATCTTCAAGACATATTAATTGATATATAAATCAGATTGATCTAGATAGATCATCATACATCATTCCTACAGCAGTGTGAATTGTATACAGCAGTCTAGGAGAATCGATACCATCATATAGCTTCAAAGTGAGAAGCAATTCTTTGTAAAGATACTTGTCATATTTGAAATAATAAAGATATATTTCATTGCTGGGTTTTTCACCTTCAAGAGGAAGGTTTTCCCAGGGTAAATTTTGTGCATTTGTGTTTGAATTATCTCCATCTAATCTGATCACTAAATTTAACATGGTATCAGAGCCATGGTGAAATAAGATTGTGATCAGATTTCCTACAACTACGAAGTTTTCTCCCATCTCTCACCTTCAACAAGAAACTTCTAGCCTCGAAAATGGTGAACGGTCTTAAAGTCGAGGATAGGCTTGAAGGCGCATCAAACTTCACCTCATGGAAGTTTAGAGTGTTCGTTGCACTTGAAGAAAATGATTTTCTTCAGTTTGTAGAAGAAAAGGACTTAACCGAGCCAAAAGATCAAGAAGAGAAACTTCAATTCAAGAAGAATGCGGTAAAAGCGAAGAAGATATTGATTGACTCCGTCAGGGATCACTTAGTGCCTCTCATCTCCAAGATGACAACTGCAAGAGACATGTTCAAGACCTTGGAAGGTCTATATGAGATTAACAACACAAGTAGGGCTCTTGCATTGACGCAACAACTTTATCAAGTAAAGATGGCGAAAGGAGAATCAGTTATATCATTCTTCATGAAGATTTCAGAATTGAGGGATCAACTAAGCGCTATTGGAGACCTAGTGATTGATATAGACCTTGTCAAGTTGGCATTGAATGGCCTTCCTCATTCATGGGAGCCATTTATTCAGAGTATAAGTGGGAAATCCAAATTTCCTAAGTTTGACCCTCTTCGTGTGGATTGCATTCAAGAAGAATTGGGATTGGCAGCTAGGGGAATTGTCAAAGGTTTTCAAAATGAAGACGCTCATGTTCTTGCCACCCAATCTACCAAGAAAGGAAGGAATTGGAAGAAGGGCAACTTCAAAAGGAATAGAGATCGGAGATCAGATTCCGCGCCTGATTCTAAGAAGAAGAAGAAGAAAGATCTCTCTCGCATTCAATTCTTTAGGTGTGGCAAATTTGGTCACTATGCAAGGGATTGTTTGACAAGGCCTAAGCATCAAGGGGCGAATATTAATGTAGTCTCAACTCAGAAGGAGGCTGAAGATAACTCTAATGGATTCCTCTTCATATCAACATTATCAATGAATGTCCCTACGAATAGTGATACCTAGCAAATTGATAGTGGAGCTTCTAGACTCATCACCGGCTATCGGGAGCATGTTTCAGATTTGGTGGAGAAGGAATCTAATCTCCAAGTGATCATTGGAGATGATGCACGCTATTCGGTAAGAGGGTTTTGTGCTACATCACTCAACCTAGAATCTGGAGTCTCTCTTCACCTAAGTGATGTCTTATTCATACCAGGAATCAAGAGAAATCGTGTGTCTATCTCAGCCTTGGAGGATAAAGGTTATCAAATACCCTTTTTAGAAGGGAGAGTTCTTGCTTGGCCAAAGAACTCCAACATCAAGACTTCTCGTGTGATCGGGAATCGACATGAGAGTTTGTATAAGCTCTCCACTCATCCAGTTCAAGTTCTTCTACATGACTCTTCTAGTTCTAGTGAACTATGGCATAGAAGACTTGGGCATCTACACTTCAGGGCTCTTCCATCATTGGAGAAAATGGTTAAAGGTATTCCTAAACTTAATCGTGTACATGATGGTACTTGTAAAGGTTGTGCTATGGGTAAAAATATTAAGAGTCCTTTTCATAGTAGTGAAAGTAGGTCTAAAGAAATTCTAGATCTTGTACATTCAGATTTATGTGGTCCAATGTCAATTCCATCCCTAAGTGGATTTTTGTATTATGTAACTTTCATAGATGACTTCTCTAGGAAGACTTGGATTTATTTCTTAAGGTCTAAAAAGTCCGATGAAGTCCCAGGTAGATTTAAAGAGTTTAAGGCTTAAGTAGAAAACTTATCTGGGAAAAGAATTTAAGTTTTAAGGTTTGATAATGGAGGTGAGTACACCTTTGGTAGCCTTCGTGATTTCTGTATTGAGGAAGGGATCAAGAGGGAGTTATGTGTCCCTTACAACTCTCAACAAAATGGGGTTGGTGAAAGAAAGAACAAATCCATTGTTGAAGCTGCAAAAGCCATGATCCATGGTCATGACCTTCAAACCTTTCTTTGGGCGGAAGCTTCTAGAACAACAATGTATGTTTAGAACAGATGTCCTCATCGGATAATGCAGAATATGACTCCAGAAGAAGCCTTTTCAGGAATTAAGGCTGATGTAAGTCACTTGAGGATCTTTGGTTGTCCAGTGTAAGTTCATATACCCAAAGACAAAAGAACCAAGTTGGAACCTTCTAGCAAGAGAGGAATTTTTGTGGGCTACAATGAAACCTCTGAAGCCTACTCTATTTACATTATCGATTAGAAGCAAATAGAAGTGAGTAGAGATATTACATTTGAGGAAGATGTTGCATTCAAAAAATCTAAGGGGTCTTGCATGGAGATAGATGATGAAAATCACGAGTCTCCTCAAGTCATGGACATCGAACATACTCCTGAGATTTAGAGGGAGTCCTTTGAACTTGTACTAGATGATGATCCAATTGAACCTTTTGATCCTATTGATGGGCCTAGGAACACTATGCAAGAGGCAGAACAGTGTGCGGCTCCTAGAGGCACATTCAGAGAAAGGAAAAGACCACAAAGATTCTGTAGCTATGTTGCATTGATGTGTAATCTTATTGAGACTGAGCCTTCCAGTGTTGAGGAAGCCTCAAAACAGCAAGTATGGAAAGATGCAATGGATGAAGAGTATCAATCCATTATTAAGAATGTAGTTTGGGATATTATTCCTAGACCTGAAGGGAAGTCAGTTGTATCTTCCAAGTGGCTATACAAGATTAAGCATGTAGTTGATGGAAGCATTGAGAAATACAAGGCTAGATTTGTGGGTCGTGGTTTCTCTCAAAAAGAAGGAATAGACTATGAAGAAACATTTGCTCCTGTTGCTCGCTATACTTCCATCAGGACCATCATTAGGATTGCAACAACTAAGGGATGGAAGCTACATCAGATGGATGTTAAGATAGATTTTCTCAATGGTGTGATTGAGGAAGAGGTCTACATTGAGCAACCTGAGGGTTTCGTGGTTCATGGGAAAGAGTCTCATGTATGCAAATTGAAGAAAGCTTTATATGGCCTTAAGCAGGCTCCTCGTGCATGGTATGAAAGAATTGACAGATACTTAGTGGGCTTGGGTTTCTGCAAGAATGATGCTGATCCGAATCTTTACTTCATTTCATCCTTAGATGCAAGGAGTTGACTTCAAAATTTGAGATGGACCTAAGACTCGTGCATTTCTTTCTAGGTTTGGAAGTATGGCAGAGGCCTAATGAGATTATCCTAAGTCAAGGAATATACACCGTTGACATCTTGAAGAGATTTGGAATGTTAGATTGCTAGTCTATGTCTACACCGATGTAAACTAACTTGAAGAAATTGAGGGAAGTTGTAGCTAGTTTAGATCTTGTGGATCCTACTATGTACAGGCAGTTGATTGGATCCTTGATGTATCTAGTTAACACTAGAACGGATATTTGCTATGCAGTGAGTGCACTTAGTCAATTCGTGTGTGAACCGAGATATATACATCTAGTTGCAGCCAAGCATATCTTGAGATACTTGCATGGCACAATTGGATATGGCTTGAAATATTCTTCCAACGTGGACCTGGATTTAGAAGGCTATTCTGATTTTGATTGGGTAGGGAGCGTTACTGGTCAGAAGAGCACCTCTGGTTGTTGCCTCAGTTTGAGATCTGCTTTGATTTTCTGGTGTAGTAGGAAGCAGTCTTCAGTGGCACTGAGCACCGTTGAGGCAGAATACATTGCAGCATGTGTAGCAACTCGTGAAGCAGTGTGGCTTCAGAATCTCCTTGCAGGATTGTTTGGACAATCGTTGGAGCCTACTCTTATTCATTGTGATAACCAAAGCTATGTGAAGCTCTCAGTTAATCTAGTCTTCCATGACAAAACAAAGCATGTTGAGATCCAGTACCACTACATCAAAGATATGGTATAAAGGAATGCTGTTTAGTTGAGATACATTTATACTGAGGAGCAGACAGCTGACATTCTCACCAAGCCTCTTGCCAAAGTGAAGTTTGTGCATTTTTGAGACAAGCTTGGAGTTGTGGAGAATGAAGCCCTTGCTGAGAGAGAGAATTGGCATCAATGATTTCTTGTGATTTACTATAATGCATTCTTCTCAGTGAGAGAAGTTTGAGGTGCAAGCCCTTGTTAATGCATTCTTCTCAGTGAGAGAAGTTTGAGGTGGAAGCCCTTGTTCCACCCTCTGCGAGTAGGTATGCTGGATCCAGCCTCTGGGAGTAGCCATGGTGGATGTCATGTGAGAGACTCCATGACTTAGCACTTGTGTTTATTCACCCTTTGGGAGTAGCCATGGTGAACATCATGATGAGATGACGACATCACGTTGAGTGATTCCGTGATGGGCACTTGTGTTCATTTGCATTTCCATTCATGGGAGTAGCCATGGTGGATGTCATTATGTGACTCAGATATCGAGAAGGATTCCTCCCTAGCTAAGAGGGAGTGTTAATGATATAGCTATGGTCGGATCGTTCTAGCCAACATAGCTAATGCAAATGTGTGAATAGCCTATCTGCCTTAGTCATTTATCAAGTTCGAGTCCTATATTGCCGACCCTTAATTTATAGTGGCAATTTCATGAAGCGGTTTATTGATAAAGCATAACTAATCACCTAACTCGCCACCTTGGTGATAAGATGTGCTAGTTTGCATTGAATTAATCCTTGGAAAGACGCAATGATTGAGAAGAGCCGACTTTGGAGAAGTCGTGTTGCTTGATATGGGTATATAGTTTGGTCCCCTTCTCACTTCCAAGGCAGCAAATCATACACACAACAAGCAGATCCTATTATCATCCTTCAGCAGATCGATATCTCTCTTTCAGCAGTTCGTGTTCTTCTTCTATTAGATTGACTCCTTGTTCAGCAGCATATTCTCATCTTCAGGACATATTAATTGATATAGAAATCAGATTGATCTAGATAGATCATCATACAGCATTCCTACAGCAGTGCGAATTGTATACAGCAGTCTAGGAGAATCTATACCATCATATAGCTTCAAAGCAAGAAGCAATTCTTTGTAAAGATACTTGTCATATTTGAAATAATAAAGATATACTTCATTGCTGGGTTTTTCACCTTCAAGAGGAAGGTTTTCCCAGGGTAAATTCTGTGCATTTGTGTTTGAATTATCTCCATCTAATCTGATCACTAAATTTAACATCAGGGACTAGAGGAAAATTTCTGTAGTTTGATTCTTTTATATACAACTCGTTCCCATCTACATAACATTCCTTTTGAATTGCTAAGACCTGTCTGATGCGTATGTTTTCTCTAGCCTTGCTCATTCACATACTTCGTTTTCTTCAATCAGCATTCCTTTTTTTTCTTCTTGTTTTTCTCTGCTCAAAGCATTGAGTCCTCTCGCAGCCAATTGTCCAACTCAACATTTAAAATCTGAAGCAGCCCTTAAGACATCACATTTGTTGTCACATCTATTACTAAAGCAATGCATTCTAAAACACATGCACACATTTGGCCTAAGTATGAGACACAACTCCTGTTGCATGATATGCAGCCTTGTAGTTTACATATAGAGCTTCTATTGCCTTTTTTGCAGAATCATATTTACAAGGACTATCCTATAGCAACTTGGTTTGGGTCTATTGAAAAATGTTAATAATTTGTAAACATTACTGCATATGATTTGAAATGAATAAGAGCTTGTATCCTTCTTGTAGCATTCCTCGAGAGAGGAAGGTGATATGAACAACAAATGACACAAAACTAAGTGAAAAATTGAATATATAAACCATTACTGTTTTGGGTGAGACTGGATAGCCTGTAAACCCAGATGCTCTTGCTTGCATCAAAGACTATGAACAACACAGTTGTAACAGGCAAAAGATAGCCTAAAACCAGCATACTATGAGTGACCCTCCTTACAATTATGTACAATCAATATATGATCTTCCTTGAGTCTCCCATTCTTGAAATATGAGAAAACAATTGATGAATTGGAAGATTAGATGATGAAAACTCTTTGTATCCCAAGTTTTGTTTGAACAGCGACAAATTTATCATTTGTGTCTGGAGGTGTTTGCAAACTTACTGGGGCTTTCAGGAATTCGGCAGGATGTCTACAAACTCGCCTTGGAAGTAGAAGTTTCACCATTTTACCTACTCCGGGTCATTCTAAGGTCTGCAACTTGTTTTGAAGACTCTCATAGATGTCCCATACCACCCTAAAGACTCCTCTGACATTTATGGTCTGCATCTTGCTGAAATGAGACGAATCATGATCATCTACGTTAATTGCAAATGTCAATGAACACAAAATACCATGACCCCAAAGGCCCGATGCCTTTGGATCCATTTTTTATCAACCTTCCTAGGTAGTTGTAAAATAGTTTATTTATTTAATTCTTAGTTTGATTTATGTTAAGTATATTTGGTCTAGGAAGGGTGTTTCACATGTTATCATATTGTTTTAAATTGGATCATGTCCACTTTTCATCCAGGCTACGTGCCATATAGTTATTATGGTCAATGGAATCCAATGCATGACTGAAATCCATGGAAGACATAATAGGAGTTCTTTCCATGTCCTTCAATCCCCAATGCGAGTGCTCAAGCCATAGATTTTTCTGTAATGCTCTTGATGTGTCCAAGATATTTAAATAGATGCATCCACTTGTGATCTATAAGGTGTTCCTGAGAGCAATTTGGATTGCAACTTAAGCAGCTTCTCCTGCACAAATCCTTAATTAATTTTATCTCAATTTTCAAGACAGTCTTATTAATCTTGAGATGGAAGCTTTTGAGAGCCAAGTTGGCCAATTAAAGGATGGCAGAGGTACCTAATGCTGTATTAGCTTTGAAATTGGTTGCATTATATCTGTATCTTCATTTTCTTGGAAGAAATATTAGATTTAAAGCAATGCTAGCTTTTTTTTGAGCTTTGTATCTTTATATGATGCTTGTCTATCTATATTTCAAAAAGGGAACCTGAAAAACAATAAATTAAAAGAGGATGCTTACCCTTGGGCATAGTTTCATCGTTGGATCATCAACAGTTTTGAACCACAGTGCTATCTAGGAAGTTATGAACACATTTACAAGGGTATAAAAGTGGGCAAGTCAACATTCTCCTAAGAGGTTATAGTATATACAGGATTGCCTGTTACATGGGAAGAATGATGGTATATTAAATGAGAAGAGGAAGCTGAAAGTTGGGGGCACAACAATTGGTGCTTCCAAAGTATATGATGGAAACTTCAACCATATTAACATTATAATTAATGTAAATATTGATGGTTGAGTACACAGCTTGTTTCTAAACAATAATCTTGGTAGATTGTTCTTTCCCCATAGATTAGGATCCATAAAACAGTTTCCTCCATAACTGACATTTTGGATATTTTGTAATAGATCCATCCTCACATGGTTGGAGTGCAACAGGCTCGTATGCCACTGCAACTTGAAACAGAAGAAGAGCCTGTCTACGTCAATGCAAAACAATATCATGGAATTCTACGACGCAGACAATCACGAGCCAAGGCAGAGTCGGAAAATAAAGTCGTGAAAGTGAGAAAGGTATAGTAAAGTTATCTTTATCGCTAATGTCTGATTATTTTTGCAGATAATTATGATAGAACCAAAATCACTCATAATCATGGTCTTTTTTGGCACAAAACATTTCTTTTCCAAGCATATGCAGGCTGAATGCTCATTACTACTGACTAATTTTGATTTGATTTGTAATTTATTCCTTTTGTCCTATCTGTTCTCTTTGGTGTATGCAAAGTCTACATATTATGTCAAGTCTAGGTAGAAGAATTGGGATATTGATTGATTGTTAGAATCCTTACTTATTGAAATATCTGGAAGTCTCTCATTCTATGTTGTTTACAGCCATACCTGCACGAATCTCGTCATCTTCATGCAATGAGAAGAGCAAGGGGATGTGGAGGCCGTTTTCTCAACACAAAAAAGCTAGAGGAATCAAAAGAAAAAACTGGCAATGCAAAGGGAACAGAGGGAGTTGTGGCACATACTGGAAGTTTTTCAAGACCTCAACCCTTTCAGAATGAAAATGGAAATATTAGCATTTCACAGGATGTCCAAGGTAGAACTTTAGGAATGTCAAGCTCAGAAGTCATGAGCATGGCACAATCCCATACTGATGGAAAAAGCTACATTTACACACACAAACATGGAATCTATCTAAACGAGCACCAAGACCAACACTTACATGTATCTGCTTTCCAATCTCGTACGAGTGGAAGTCATGACAGTGCAAGTCAGGATGGTGGGGCTCTTGCGTCAAATGGATCCCAACAGAAGGCTGTTGTGATCCGCTAAAACCTAGAGATAAAAGAATCTCTGTACTGTCTCTCATATGCTTTCTTTGCATTTGGGAGTCTTGTCAGAAAGCTGGATGGAACAACCCGTTGCATTAAGACATTCTAATAGTGTTCTGTAGTGCTTCAGGGTTGCATCTGATGCTTTCTACGGCAATTCATTCTTGGCTGTTTTTCCTTGGTTACTATGGACTTAATCATCAGGTCCTACTGGAGTGAGGAACCATTCCAACCTGTCACTTGCCAACTACAACAGTTTAGTTGGCCCTTTCATGGTTTGAATTAAAAGATACATTTGTGATATGAAATGCCAAATTTATTTCTAGTAATTTATAAAACTTAACCGCTAAGAACTGCTGCATACCTATCATCTGAATTCTGAATTATTAAATCTGATGTTATTTCTACCAACAAGTTGCTAGACATGAAACATACTGAACTGATAATAGCTGTATAATATATCTATCTTATGTTGGGACAGTTGTGCGTTTTGTGCTTCTTTGATGGTTGTTTTTTAAACTCATATTTTCAATATCTCTTCTATCTATGGTCTGTTATGATTTCTTTGACTATTTAAATCCCCAGATTCGCTAATAAAGTTTAGATTCATATTTAATATCTGAGATGTGAAAAATTTAGCAATAGTTATCATCCCTCTGTCATTCAATATTCTTGCAGAAACATTTAGTTCAGGTATCTTCAGTGCTTTTCATGATTCTTCTTGTAATTGGGACTCAAAGGAAATCAATTTAGGTTTATGTGAAGGCACCCTAGATACTGTTATTATTTCTTTTGATAGAGGTCTATAAAGTTTATGTTTCATTTAGGAATAAAAGTAGAAACAATTTTGTTGTTAAGGTGGGTAGAAACGCTCTGCATTGTTCTGGGTTTGGAAATTTGGGTGAATGATAATTTGTTGCAAAATATTTTAGTTTTTATTAGAATGCTTAATCATATTTAATGATGCTCTTTATACATGGTGCTTTAGTCATGGTAATTTGAATTTTATGCCATCTTTTTCCCTTAGAAACTTGTTTCAACTCTGTTTTGGTTAGTTAATTTGAACTTTGTCCCTTTTTTATTTCGTGAAACTTATCTCAACTTTCCACAGCAGTTCTGCTTACCTTTTTATGGTAAACTTCTCCCAACTTTCCACAACAGTTCCAGCCACCCGACGGATTTTCTAGATGGTAAATTTGAACTCTAGATTGAATCTATTTCAAACAATATTTGATTAATTGTGTGTTGATGGAATTGTCTTCAGCTCTTTATTTCTGTTTTGAGCAAAGATATGCTGTTTTAATAGTGCACAGCCATTAAATCCTAGGTATCGTATAACATGAATCTAGAACCCTAAATCAAAGGTACACCTATACAGATTAATGAGAATATATGATACAAACTAACTATATTTGTTAATAGCTTTTATGTAGAACATGTATTTTGTGTTCTTGAAATTACTATATGTCCTCAAATGAGTTTCACCAATATGTAATGCTGTTATATTGTATTAGAATACACTAAAATCAATGTGCTTAAAAACACTGGACTGACTTAAGTGGACCGTTTTAACATTTGCTTTTTTGGTTTAACACCATATTCCTGGATCTGCTATGTCTTTTCTTAATCTGTTAACTCGTTGCTGAATATGTTTACCTGTTATACAGTCATTAGAATACATTAAAATGCTGTTATAAAGTTATTGTTTTAATACATTAAAATCATGGTGTTGAAAACAACGGAATTCACAAAGGACTCTTAAAACCTTATCAATTATTTTGGTCGTGACTGGATGAACTGTTTGCTTGCTCATTTAGAGGGTTGATTGTGGTTGATCATGTGATTATTATGTCAGTGTTTATTAAGAGAAACCTAAAATAGATGAACTCCAAAGCTATAGGAATTTTCCTTGCAATTTTTTAGAAAAATGGCATTGTAAAGATCGAGCGTCTGTATCTATTAAATTAACAGCACATGTAATCTCAGAAGAAAAAACATTCCTTTTTAATGTTATTTTCAGTCATCCCAGTTATTTTGAACTTGATAATATTGGTAGAAACATTTAATCAAAGCTATAAGATTTCCACAATCCATTCAAATCTTGTATGCAGTTTTTGGATTTGATTGTGAGAAATTTTTGACCATCAACGTTTCAAATCACACTCCGTGATTCATTATTAGGATGTAAGAGAGTTCAAAGAGTTGAAATAATCACTCCTTAACTTTCTTGCATCCTGATGATGAATCATGGAGTGATTCAAAATGTTGTTGGTCAAAAATTTCTCACACAATCAAATCCAGAAACTGCATACAAGAAACGCTTGGTATGAAGGTGAAAACATTAAATTTACAGAAGCAACCTGTCTTGATAATATAAATAGTCATTGGAAAACATTGGATTAATAAAAGGAAGGATTTGTTTTTGATAATATAAAAAACTTGATTCAATGTTGGATATTATTTTCATGATATAAAATTTAATGTAAATTGTACCCGAGTCACCAATGCCTAACATTAAAAACAACAATTTCCTTTTTGTTTGCCTCGAGTAGATGAAAGGATTTCTTTTTCTATTCTCTACCACTTACTTATTTTGTCTTTGATTGGACGAACAGTTTTCTTGTTCTTTTAGAGGGTGGATTGTGTTCAGCAATGTGAATATTTTGTGTAGTATTAATGAAAAAGAAATGGATGAATCCCAAAGGTATTGGAATTTTATTAGGTATTGCGATTTTCTATAAAATCCGAGTTTAATAAATGCATCTATTAAAATAGCAGTGTATGTGTTCTCAAAGAAAAAAGTAGTAAGTAGTGTATTGTATATGAAAACAATAGGGGTCTTGTGCTTGTTAATATAAAATTTGATTCAATGGTTTGGCAAAAGATGGAACTTGTTTTGATAGCATGGAAGTTGATTAATTTTTTTTTTTGGGGGTTTTCTAACAACTTTCTTGTCTTGTGATTTTCCATTGATGTGATTGAATTACGCGATGTTTCGGATAAAAAATTATTTATGAAAAACAGTCATCTCAATATTAAGTAGTAATAAATTTATATAAAAAAAATTCACAAAATTAAATATTAAAATATTATTTGAGCTTTAATACATATTTGTTGGATATATATTGTGAATGTTTAATGTTAAATTAAGGCAAGATAAAATAAAATATTGTAAACAAGAAAAGTTTTCTTTACTTGTTTTAATTAAAGGGAAAGTTACATTGGAAAATAAATTTTTACATAGTTCGTAGAGAAACCTATAAATTTTCACATGTACAACATTTATTTTTAATGGTTTAATATGTAAAAGGAAATGCATCTATTTGGCTTCTCAAATATAGGTAGAAGATTTAAGTTCATCTACACAGCGAGATGTATTTTTATCATTCTACAAGAAAACTAAGTTTTGGGAAGACAAAAGTGCACATTGTCTAGATAAATAATAGGTTCTAGAAAGTATGCAAATGTTAATTTAATATTTGGATTATGTGCAAAAGACAATACTTCACAAATTGAAGTATTTTAGTAGTTACATAAAAAGGTACAAATATTTAATTAACTACATTTGCAATAGAAAACTTGTAAATATCGATTGTTTGTATACGATAAGTGAAATTATTAACACAAGATAATATTCAATAGAGATGATAAAATTGCATAGATCTTAACAAATTCATGACACAAACAAGGAAGGCTTGGGCAATAAACTTTATCCTAAAGCATAGTGAAATTTATCATTAGTTAATCTCAAATATATTACTTATTGTATTTAAAAGTATCAAATTACATAAGTAGATCTCTTCTAAAAATAAATGCTTTACAAATAAAAGTGCATGACAATTAAAAATAATTTTGTATAGGGCTCATCCATTTCATAAAGCTCATCTTCTAAAAGAAAGTACTTCTATAAAAAATAACTTATTCTACACGTAATTGGAAACAAATTTTCTCTAAACAAAGTTGATTATATATTTAGACAACATAAAGATGTTTGCATACATTTTGAAAATAACAATCACTAGGATGATTATAATAATGGTGAATAATAGCTAGTCACTTCCTTTACATAATTTGTACTTTGTGAACATGACACCTACATTTGATACTACAATATTTCAAAGCCTTAACTTGTGAATATTGTATACTTAAACATCACCAAAGATCAATCTCTCATATTTTTGTTCTTCCAACTCTTCAGACTCAATGATTTTCATTAATTCCACAAGTTTTATCTTCTCTCTAATTTATTAGACTTGCCAAAATTTTCTTCACATGCTTTGTGAAGTTTTTTTCTAGCCTACCTTTTCCCTTATGTTGCCTCTTGCAATGCTTGGAGAGTAGGAGATGTAATCTAGGAAGGATTTAATCTTTATTTCATTCATTTTAATTTATATGTATTTTTTTTTTAAGAACTAACAACCTAAGTTGTCTTTATAAAGAACATGAGCGATACATTTCATTCAAAATAATCATTTTCTTGGGGAGTGGGAAAAATATGAAGCCTTATTAAAACTTTGGATTCAATTTTAGTAATTTTTCATTTGAATATCATTTGCCCTTTCTTTATGATTCCGCCATATCTCTTTTGTTGCTTGCTTGATTATCTTCTTTTGGACAACAAACCTATCACATGACTTCATTTTGTTATCAATTAGTTTCATCTCTCATAGTTTTATATATATAAGATTGTATTGGTCTATCATATGATGCTATACTTTTGTCTATGCATCATACATGATGCACTTTTGACCTCATTTATTAATTAATTAAAAATTAGAATACATTGAATTTTTATTTTTAATTAATTAATAATTACAATCAAAGGTGCATCCTGTATGCTGCATATATGTTTCTTAATGCAATCTCATCAAGATATGGACCTATATATGGAATCTTTCACATTTATGGAATTGAATATATGTCGAGAATGTGATTGACTAAGTGTTGTATATGAGTTAGTTGTTTGATTTGTTATTTGAACTCAATATCATCCTAACAATCCTCATGTATTATTTCAAACACTTAAGAAGTTGTTATGTATAGTAGATCAAGATTTGATTGTCTCTTGAGGGAGTTTTTATGATTGTGTAATTTGTTGGTTGCAGATCTAAGATATCCACATTAGGAAAATGTATTGATTTTTGAGAAATAATTTTTCCTTGATTATGCCTCTCTAACTTGGTTTGACTTGATGCCTTTTTTGGAGGAGACCCCTTGAGAATTGAAGAGATTAATGCAATATTCAATACGATTAGTTGCACTAATTCTTTTTTTTTGTTTTGCTATTCTAACTAACCACTTTAGAGATTACTAAGAATAGATTTCTTTTAATTTTCCCATCTATGCATTTGAAGAGGGGTGACATCTAGGAAGAGTGGTTGATCTAGGTGGGTGTGGAGGGGAAGGTGCAACAAAGTTGGAATAGTGTGAGGAGTAAGAATAGGAATAGTGGGTTGGAAGGAAGTAGATGAATGCCATGAAAGTGGAGGCAAAGGTGGATAGTGGGAAGTGGATGCAAAGGTGGATAGTGATAAGAGAAAATAGTGGGTGAAACCTTAGATGAAGGAACAAGAAGACAACAAATATGTTTGAAGTTGATGAAGAGATTTTCCCTTTTTTCTAATGTGGTAGTAGTGGATTACAAATTGTCTAGGCACCCTCTCAATATATTGCAATGAACCAAAAAAATGTTCTATCCTTAGCTTCTATTGAGTTGATCCTTGAGTAATGAATTGGTAACACTTAAAGCTAATTTAACAATCATATCCTATATATTACACTAGTAGATGAACACGAGATTTAGAGAAAGAAAATAACCGAGTAAAGTCTTCATCTTAAGCACACTAGTGGGTCCTTTGTAGAATTCATTATATTTTAGGTCATCATATACTTAGAGTCAAAGTGGTGTAGTTTCCTTGTCATTTTCACCATTATTCTTTTAGAGTGGTCCCACATTGGAATATATTCAAGAAGATGACTTGTGCTACTTCCTAAAGTATTTCCCAAAACATTTATTATCCATCGTCGAAGAGATAGTGCTTTCTAATAAAGTAGCTTCAAATTTTGCTTCCATATTCTTTAGTGACAAAATCTTAAGATAAAAATGAACCAAGATGGGACTTGTCCCTGAAGTACTAAGACTAGCAATATTAACAACACCAATTAAAACCACTACATGAATGCCATCAACAATACAAAACAATAAACCAACTTTAGAAAAAAGAAAACCACATGTTTCTTTACCTCTAATCATATCATCAAAGTCTAAAGCTTCAAATAGTCCCCTTAAACCATTTTCCTTTCTAAAGATTAATTCCATCTTACCAATGTTATTATAAGTTCCTACAAAAATATCATCATGTATTACAATCATAATCCCAGAAACATAGGCTATTGATCCAAGTTTAAGCCGACCTAGGATTTGAATTTCCTGCTGATATTTTGGGGTTAAGTATTATTATATCATAGGATTGTGCTCCCGAAATTTTGGGGAAAAAGTCACGGACCATGTGCATTCTCGCCATGGTCCGACCAAATTTTCAACAAATTTTTTGGGGTCGTTAGATATGATGATATTAGAGCGCTTCCCAAAGTTACAACTGAATTTGAGATGTTTTGATATGCGAAATCAGGCCTAAATGGTCAAAATAAGACATAATTACGGTTTATGATTAAATGATTCATTGGAGGAATAAGATGAAAAGGAGAACACTTAGGGTAAAGGGCCCAACTTTATAATATGTAAAGTGATGAGACATGACCTTAGATTTAATTAAATTAATTAATTAAATGCTTAAAGGGGAATGAGAAATGCAAGATGCAAGACACACTAAGGCGGGTGCTAACCTAAGTGTGAAATTGTACCACCCTAGCAAGGGTGTATAATTTACGACACTACATTTAGCCCCCACTTTAGTGGTCATATGACACTACGCGCATATGCAAGCTAAAGTACTAAAAAGTAAACATCATTTGAAAAAGGATATATCCATAAGTTGTCGAATGAAGCCCCCAACGGTATCTGAAGTACATAGTTAGGAACCACACCCTACAAAACCACATGTTAGATCAAAAAATAACCTAATGCTTACTAAGGAAGGTGATGAAATTTACGGGTAGCTATATGCCCCCCTATTTTGACTTGCTTATTATTGAGGTGAAACAGGGCATCATGTTTTCCACAACGAATTGTGATAAAGATTTTGATGAAGGAAGTTCACAATAAGGCTTGATTGCTAATCCAAGCACATTATGGAACTAATGCAGAGCGAGAGGGTGAACTCACAATTCCAATGCCATCGACGGTGCAAGAATTAGAGCTTCCTAGCTCAAGATATGATAGATTGAAGAAAAAGTGCAAAAATTAGGGTTTTAACTTAAAAACATAGTCAAAAAGTGTATAACACATACATATGAAAGTGACACCTTCATTTGTCACTTTCTATCTTTTTGGCACTATTCACTGCAGAGGAGACCACATACAAGCCACCATGCCTCAACGTCGACCTGAGCAACCTATTTGGATGGAGATCCTGCGCCAGTCCGTACTCGTCGACCGACTGCTCGACGAGGAGAGTTGACCATCCATTGACTCCATTTGACTTTTTTCTATTTTCATAGTTTTTAGAAGTGATGATGTCATCGCCTAGTCCAGGTCCAGGCCCTCCCTTTGGAAACCTAGGGGTCCTAGGGTGCCTTGGTCGTCCTAGGGCACCATGGTCCAAGTAGGTCACCATGGTTCCAGTAGGGCGCCCTGGTCCTTGTTCGGGGTGACCAACAATGACACATGATCAAGCGATGAATGACCATGCCGACCATCTGATTCCATGTTGTGATGTTGATGACACTAATGGAGAGGTGGGATGCAAACACCTCGACATTGTCACTACCTATGGGGGAGATGACGACCACCCTTGAGGATGTATACCGCATTCTGCGCCTTCCCATTAGAGGAGAGAGTGTGAGATACTGATCCGATTGGACAGAGGAGGATTACAGGAGAGAGCAAGTATATGCTATGGAGAGAGTGATATGCAGTGAGATGAGGGGCCGCATCATGGTCAGCTGGCTCCTACAGCCTACTAGCAAAGTTCCATTAGTGAGGCGACTCATGATTGCGACCCTTGCATTAGCTGTGTACCCTAATGGGCGTGACACACATATGCATGGAGGACTCATCTACGCCATACGATCTATGGAGAGACACATGAGAGTATACTCTTGGGGTCAGAGCATACTTGCGCATCTCTACCATGACCTTGGGGAGTATGTGTTTGGACAGGGATGCAACTTGATGACATGCATGCTACTACAGGTGTGGATGTTTGAGCATGTTACCTGCACTAGGCCTGGTGGAGGCCCCATAGAGCTAGTCCCAGAGCAACCTAGGGTATATATTTATCCTCTTACCTGTGAGTAGTGATTCGACAATCTCCTGTATTAGAAGTTTAGCTTAGATAGACTTACAATGGGTGGGGTTATATAGAGACCCTACCTTAGGATGTATATGTGGGTAGGGATACATAGGCAGATGTTCAACATGTAGAGGAACCGTCTATTAGAGGGGCGGTACATCCACATAGTCGTTCCCTTCTACTTCGATCGAGTTTGGCGACAATTTGGGTTCGAGCAGTGTGTTCCTACTGATGTGTCTGTGTACATCTGACACTCACACACGATGCTGAGGCTAGGAGCCATTCCTAGGCCTACCAGTGATGAGATCAACATCACAGATTCAGATGGGTCAGATCAGGACATCACATGGTGGGGGAGGACATACCCTGGAGCCATTTTTTTAGTAAACTACCTTGGAGGGAACCCCGGACCATGGAGACAGTCAGGCGACAGTGAGGGATCCGATACATCCAAGGAGGGTTTAGATGACCAGGATGACGACACAGAGGAGCAGGAGACATGCAAAGATGGAGATGATCCTGATATCAGAGAGAGATCGAGATGGAGATGATGAGGAGGATGGAGAGGAGGAGGATGATGAGGAGGAGGACAAGGAGGAGGAGGATGAGGAGGAGGAAGACAAGGAGGATGATGAGGAGGAGGAGGAGGAGTCAGATGTAGTTCCTCATCACTTTGGGAGGATACCATGGCTCTAGATCCACCAAGTCTCCCACTGCAGGCAGAGAGGGACCCCATAAGGGGTCCTAATCCTGGTCCCCATTGGCCCACACCTATTATACATAGATAGTATGAGTATGGAGAGCCTAGCAGGTCCTTGTCTCAGGTGATCGTTATCCATGATCCCTACTGGTGAGAGGGAGATCCAAGTAAGGTGTCCCATTGTTGGTTAATATATGTATCTTACCTTCTTTGGATTTGATGATATAGAATGTTACTGATGAAAAAATTCTCTATCTTGCAGCTACCGTCCAGGAGTGGCGTTCTCTGATTCAGAATGCAGCGAGAGACGTTATTGTGTCTGTGCACATTCCTAGTTCCTCACAAATAGCGCACAGACCCCAGAGGAATGCAAGACGACATGCAGACCTGTTCTCCCCTATTCTGACGGAGGTGGAGGTCCTACGAGAGAGATTATGATAGACAGAGCGTGACCTAGTAGTGTCACAGACAGAGGTAGCCACATACCGAGGCATAATGATGGAGAGGGATCATAGGAGCTCCTCGCGGAGTCACTCGCGGTCTGTATCGTGATACACCTCCATGGAGCCACTCCCACAACCAGATCAGGAGGGGGGCATCTAGCCACCATCCTCCAGATACTAGTCCTAGGAGATGATTTTGATGTGTTGATGTATATATGATGACACTCACGATTATGTTATTTTAACTCTTGAACAACATATGCATTGCTTAGGTTAGAAGTAACATATTGAGTAATGAGCATGTATATCTAATTTTAATTTCCATGTGATTGATTTCTCAATGCTTCATGATTAAATTGATACATGTGTGATTTAATTAAATAACTAAGTATTTAATCAAATACTACTTTGATGATGTAAAAGAAGAATGTATTAAGCCTGAGAACTATATAACTAATGTGATTTAATTAACTCTAATTAAACACAACATGATATAATTCCACTCAACACATAAGAAATTATATAATATGCTAGCATATATGAAATGTAAATCCATTACAATTTACAGAAAAAGAATCCAAGACAAACAATACAGTAATGAAACATGCTTGTCAAGAATGAAGTAATGTAGACCAAACAATATAACCTCATTTAATCTTACATACTTTAATGAAGACATGCTAACATATTACCCAATGTTGAAGAAAGAAAAGACTTAGAAAGAGAACAAAAAGCAGACTAGAAAGAAAGAGATGGAATGAAAAATAGAACTAGGCGTAGTATCTATGAAGGTGCATAGCATTTATGGGTTCCTTGAGAGGCATACCTTCCATATTTGCTATTTTGTAAGCACCTGATGCATAGACCTCCACAACAATGTATGGTCCAAGCCAATTAGGAACAAATTTTCCCTTCTCCTCAGGTAAGGCATTCATGTTGCGCTGATTCTCGTAAAGGACTAAATCCCCTACTAAGAAGGAACGTTGAATAACCTTATCAATGTAGCTTCGTTGCAAAGTTTTATGATACACTTGAATATGCTCGAGGGAATTTATATGCCATTCATTGAGCACCTCAAGTTGTTGAAGTCTTTTCTCTCTATAGGAATCATCATCCACTGTGCCCTTAAGAGAAACTCTCAAAGAAGGAATTTCTAACTCCAAAGGCATAATGACATCAACACCATAAACGAGATTATAAGGAGTACAACCCGTAGCAATACGTACACTCGTGCGATAAGCCCACAAAGCATAGGTCAATTGGGTATGCCAATCCTTACCATGCTTGTTTACAGTCTTTCAAAGAATTTGTTCAATTATCCTATTAGAAGACTCAGTTTGACCGTTTGATTGGGAATAATAAGGTGTAGAAAATTTATGTTGAATATGATATTTCTCAAGAAACTTGTTCACATCCTTATTTTTGAATGACGTTCCATTATCTGAAACTAAGGCAAAAGGTATCCCAAATCAAGAAATAATGTTTTCCAAAATGAATTGACAAATTACTTCAACAGTGGTGGATCGAAGAGGAATGACTTCCACCCACTTCGTAAAGTAATCAGTGGTAGTTATGATGAAAGTATGTCCTTGAGATGAAGGAGGAGATATTTTACCAACAAGATCCAAACCCCATGTAGAAAAGGGCCAAGACTCTACCTGTGATCAAAGCTCTTGGGCAGGAGCATGGATCAAATTACTATGTTTTTGACATTGATGACATCTTTTAACAAACACAAAGGAATCCTTTTCCATGGTTTGCCAATACTATCCCATTCGGAGCAATCTCTGAACTAAAGACCTACCCCCAAAATGCCCTCCGCAAGAACCTGAATGTGCCTCTGCAAGAGAAATAGGGACTTTAGCCTTGTTTAAGAATAAAAGAAGAAGACCATTATAACTCCTCCTATAAAGGACATTAGAAAGGATAATGTATTTAGCAGCCAATTTATGAATCCTGGCCCTAGCATTCTTATTCGCAAAGTCAGAAAAGGTACCATCACTCAAATATCTCATGATATGCGAGTACCATTTGTCAGAATATATAATGCAACAATATGCCACATCACTAAGATTATCAGCAATAGCCGGGGTAGTGAGGTTGTGAATAGTGAATTTAAGATCGACCACGAGATCCTCTAGAGACACAAGAGAGGCAACACATGCCATCACATCAGCATGTTGATTATCTTTTTGAGGAATGGGCTCCATGGTATAAGAATCGAATTTTTGCAACAAGGATAAAGCTAGATCTTTATATTGTGATAATTTGTCTTGCTTAGCTTGATAAACTCCTGTCACTTATCTTATGATTAGTTGGGAATATCCATAAATATGTAGATGTTTCACACTCAATGCCAAGATTGCTTTAGTTCCAGCTATAAGAGCTTCATATTCAGCAATGTTGTTGGTACATAAGAAATTGAGACAATATGATAAAGGAATAGGCTTCTTTTTAGGAGAGATTAAGACCACCCCTGCCCCTGATCCTGTACGACACTTGGAGCCATCAAAGTATATTTCCCAAGTCTCATAAACCTCAATGGAAAGAATGTATTCATCGGGAAAAGACTTTGGATTAGGTAGGGATGGGGGTGAAGGAGCATCAACTAAGTGATCAGTTAACACTTTACCCTTTATTGCCTTTTGTGAGAGAAGATTAAGGTAAAACTCAGTCAACATCATAAACCACTTAGCTATGCATCCAGAAAGATAAGTTTTGGAGAAAAGATATTTAAGAGGATCAAATTTAATGATAACATGGATCTCAGCATTCAAGAGATAATGCCTCAACTTTTGAGTTGCAAAGACTAAAGAAAGGCACTATCTTTCTATCGCAGAATATTGGACTTCGTAATCGAGTAGAGTGCGGCTTGTGTAATAAACCAGACATTCTCTACCATCCTCATCACATTGTGCCAATAAGGTTGCAAGAGCTTGAGGGGAAGAAATGGTGTATAGAAGGAATGCTTAATAAGATCAGCAAGTTGAATAATGGAAGGATTGGCCAAATAAGTTTTTAAGTCTTCGAATGCTTGACGACAATCCTCATTCCATTGGAAAGTGATATTCTTTTTAAGCAATTGTGTGAAGGGAAAGGTACGATCCACAAGTTGAGAGAGGAACCTACGAATAGCTTGGATAGTGCAAACTTTTTAGTTGAGAAACATTCTTAGGAGGTGGCATGTTGACAATAGCATCTATCTTCTTCGTATCCACCTCAACGCCACGATGTGAAACTATGAATCCTAATAGTTTGCCACTATCCACAGCAAAAACACATTTTCAGGGATTCAAATGCATGTTATACTTTCAAATTCTCTCAAAGATTTGACGAAGGATCTTGACATGATCTGTACGAAGAAAGAATTTGGCTAAGATGTCATCAACGTAATCTTCTAAAGTCTTATGCATATAATCATGGAAGATGAGAGTCATAGCACACTGATAGGTTGCGCCTGCGTTTTTGAATCCAAAAGGCATCACAATACAACAAAATGTACCCTAAGGAGTGGTGAAAGTAGTTTTATATTGATCTTGGGGATTGATGAAAATTTGATTATATCCTGAGAAACCATCCATAATGGATAGTAAAGCATGCCTTGCTACCGAATCCACTATCATATTGATATTCGGGAGAGGAAAGTCATCTTT
Source organism: Cryptomeria japonica (assembly GCF_030272615.1). Classification (NCBI taxonomy): domain Eukaryota; kingdom Viridiplantae; phylum Streptophyta; class Pinopsida; order Cupressales; family Cupressaceae; genus Cryptomeria; species Cryptomeria japonica. The sequence continues at coordinate 509,747,036 of NC_081408.1, forward strand.
TAAAGAGGCCTTGTTTATATCTCGAAAATCTGTACACATCCTAATCTTGTTTTCAACTTTAGCCACATCCACAATGTTTGAAATCCATGGGGAATAATCGGTAGGATGAATGAACCCAACATCCAACAATTTATCAATCTCAGCTTTAACAAGTAATGCCACTTTAGGGTGAATCTTACGAATCTTTTGCTTCATAGGTTTAACAATAGTAATTAGGATAATGTTATGAGTGACAATCTTAGGATCTATGCCAGGCATGTCAAAATATATCCAAGAAAAGATCTCAGGGAATTCATGTAACAACTCTGCATACTGTTTTTGCTCTTCTTCATCAAGACATTTCCCTATCTTGATGATCTTATCTTCAACACAAGGATCCATCTTGATATCAACGTTGTCATTTATTAGGAGATTGCCTTGTTGAGGAGAATCTTTCAATTGAGAAAATTCTTTAACTACCTCATCGTTATTTCTTTCTTTCCCAAAGTAAGCTTCCGCATTTAGACAATAGGGAAAATTATGGTTATGGTGATAATGAGGAAGGTTTTCATAAGCTCCCAAGAATTCAGCTAAGGAATCATCAGTAGAAAAAACATCCAAAGAAAAGATACAAGAAGAGTCACAGTGAATAGATTCTGGATGTTTTAGTGAGAGAGAAGCAGAAATGACATTAACACTAATAGATGGTCTCTCAGAGGCTTTTGTATGCTTGAAAGGATCATAAACAAGCCCAAATGTCATATCATGAAAGTTATTTTCCAGGAGAACCTTAATCCCTTGTTCTTGAGCACCACATCTATTTCCATTATATCCACACCTAGCCAGGATGTGAGAACCAAGGCCATAAAGGTTAGTCGTTTCCGAAGAAGGAGGATTTTCAAAAAGTGAAGGATCAAAATCCTCTAGACCAAAAACTAAGGGAGATGAAATCTGAGAATCTGCCACAAATTTATTACTCAATAGCCCAGACAAAGTAGATTGCTTTTTAGGTTCTTCTTCTTATTTCTTCTTTTTGACCTTAGGTTCTCTAGGGGGAATCCTGTATTCCCCTATGAAAGTAGGATTGAAATCAATGGATCCTCAATCATCTTCTGCAAGAATATTTTTAGGAGAGAAAGTGCTCTCAATCTCAGAATCAGGCTAAGAAGACTCTTCCTCAAGAACCTTAGGTCCACTTGAGGAAGTATTGGGGATCGATCCAGATATAGGAGATAGGTTTGATGAATTGGTCACACTAATCAAGTTAGAAGCTTTAGAGGAATTGTCTAAGATAGTTGGGGAAGAATTGATTGAAGAGGATTTAGAACTTGATGTTTGTAAACAAGCTTGAAATCTTGTGTCACCTAACAAGGTGTATGTTGGAAACCAATAACATTGAGAGGTGGGGGGGGTGAATCAGTGTTATACCAGAATAGTAAATTTTAGCCTTAACAAAACATTCATACGCCAACCAGTATACCGGTATAAAAAAATTTGAAAGAAGTAATGCAACCAATAAGCCAAACACATAAATGAGAAACATAACACACAAATTTATATGTGGAAAACCTCAAAGAGGAAAAACCATGGTGGGATTTGTGACCCAAAATATCAATTCACTGGCCATATTAAGAGATATTAGAATATATGATTGGCCTGCACTTGCAGGAAGGCTTACATCCTAGAGCACATCGCTCATCACAATAGGAGCCTCACTGACTACATAACAATCCAGACAAAAATATGGAGAAGTACGAACCGCTTAATATAGCATCTCCTATGCCAGATTACAGTTCTGGTTTAAGCTCTGTCTGTTCTGGTTAAAACCCTAAACCTCAGTACCAGAATAACCCTTACAATGGATTCCTCACATACATAGTCTCTCTGATATATTTCACATCATATTACATTTCCATGTCCATAACCATATCCATATATGTTACAAAATGATCTATTAAGCTGACCTATATATACCCTATACAATTTACATACCTTATGTCGGCTTACAGTATCATATTATATGTCAGCCATATAAATGAATAAGCATTAAAACAAGTTGCCGATGCCGGATCCAAGATGTGTCAGCCTCGGATACCGATGACCTTTTCTATACCATATCGGCCTGCATTGCTGGTGACCAAATAAATCTTCTATCCTACCGGTGTTGATGCCGGTGTAGAGTCTGTGAAGTACCCGTTGGTACACCATATGAAGCTGGAGCCCCAAAACATGTTGCCATCAATGACAACATAATGAAACCTAACCAATAGAGTGTCAATTTCCAAAAATCTACCCCTTTGGCATTGATGGAAACACTCATGTGAAAAATGGTCATGGTTTCAACTGTCAGTTTCATCCTACCCTATTCCCCCTAAGCTGAATATGCAAAATACTCCAAAATTCCAAAAAATCTGTAAATCCCCCTAGTGTATGCAACCCTTCATTCCTTTTCACATCTATACTACTCCCCCTTTGACATCAATACCCAAAAATTGTAAAAAGAATGTCAAAGAATAATAACTGTACACTGAATACCTTAAAAAATGTCTTACCGAAACTTGACCAATTTCAAGATTTCCGGGTAAGCTTTCTCTAATGACTCCACATAAGTATCCCAACTGGTTTGAATGTGCCAAAGATAGAGACAAGTCCACTCAATAAATATGCAAGTGATTCCTTCGTAGTGACTTCTGCCAGTGTGGGCTTACCAAGCATATCCATGCATTCCTTCTTATGTACACCAAGTGAATCCAATCTTGGACTCACCAAACTTTTGAGACTTCTGGCTTTTCTAATGATCTTATCTCTTTCCATTTCAAGAGCAGAAATTTGGTTCTCCAAAGTCAAAATTTGTCCATCAATAGATGTTGTCAGTGAAATTAGTCCATGAAAAGAGTTAGCAATACTAGCAATTTTGTCCTATATCTCTTTTATCTTTTCATCTACTTTTGTTGTAAGCATCTCAGTATTGCAACATACCCTATATATGTTAGTACCTTGTTTCAAATAATTTTCTATCAAAATTAGTTTCTCCTCAATCTTTTTCTTCTCTCTCTCAATGATTTGATCAAAAGCGGTTCTCTTAGCCAAAGTGAATTTTTCAAGTGCTTGTCGGTTAGAGATCTATTGTAATGATTGAAATTTTTTAAAGATGTGCTTTGTTATAGCCTTAAGCTTGCCGAAAGGGCTCACTTCATTCTCAATCTTACATTCCGGGACCAATCTGTGCAAAATAGTTATGGATTGATCTATAATTCCTTTGTTTGTAGTTCCTTCCTTCATCAGTTTCTAAGCAACCATCATCATTAGTTATGTGGGACTCATCTCTGTGATGTTTTTCTTTTCCACTAGAGAAGTGTCAATTGTCAATAATGATGTTCCAACAACTGGTTCCCTACTGGATGCCCCTGTTTTCTCTGGTGATTTAACTTTTATTGCCTCCTCACTTGCACTGGTGGTTTCGCCACTTGGTGGAGTCTGTGTAACTATCAGTTCCTCTCTAGGAACAATATCCTCAACTTGTACATTAGTATCCAAAGGACAAGTGTCCTCAATGTTAGTATCCTGTACAATGTTCTCAGTATTAACCGGTGTTTCAATATTTGTCTGTACATTTATGTTAACTGGTGGCTCAATTTCCACTATCTTGATATTCTTGAAAACTAAGGGTGGAATACCCATAATCCCTTTACCTTTCCCTTCAACCGATGTATATACAGTATCAGTCTTTGTCTCTGGTGAAGTGAAGAATCCTCTATGCTCTCCCAAATTTTTTATCCAAGCCTTTTGTGTTTCCTTTATTATCTCATTCATCCTTCCTAACATCAGACTAGTTATCCTATGTTTTCTATTGAATACCTTCCTATCTGCAGCCTCAATTGTCTTTTCCATTTCATCTGGAGTTACAACAACACATATAGCTAAAAGTTCTTGCATCTTAATGTGTTTGTCTTCTTGCATTTCAGATAACCTTCTAGTATCTAACATGTATATCTCTGTCGGTGTTTGATTTTCTATTTGAATTAATGCTTTCTTATAGATATCCAGATATAGAAGAATTGTTTCCTCTACCTCTCTCTGTTCATCATATTCAAATGTATCATAATAAGACAACATTTTTCAGCATCCCATCCTTAGTTATTTCATCAACAATTTCAGCACAAGTCTTAGGCAGAATAATTGTTACATTACCATTCTCTAGTGCCAAATCAATGTCACTCTTCTTCCTCCTCCTGGTAGTACCAGATGCAGTTGATGGTGTGACTTTAGGTGCTTGCTTCTATGTTGGTAATTTGATGGTGACCTTCCTAACCAGTTGTTTCTTTTCTTCCACCTTAGGTTCTTCTGGTTTCTTCCTTACAACTCTTTTGAATGCTAATGGTGTGTCATCTTCAGGTTCAGAATCTGTAGTCATAGGTTCAATGTGAACTACCAGATCCTTCCTCTTTCTCCCTTTCTCTGGGACAACATCAATAAGATCCTTAATGTGCTTAGAAACTTCCTATACAAACTTGCTTGCCTTACCTTCTTGTTTTTCCCTCTTCTTTTGGTTGAACTTAGTTTCAACCTCAAGAGTCTTTTGCTATGCTGTTCCACAAGGTTTTTCTGCTTCATCTATATCTGCATCAAGTAGAATTTTTGCATATGAATCAATAATTAATGCATCCACCTCATAGCCCATTTCAGATATCCAAATCTTCTGGGGCTTGACTGCCTCCATGAGGGTCTCATCTTTCTTGACCATGAAACATATGTTAGTAGAGTATTTCTCTACTATATGTTCAGGTACTCTTATTCAAGACCTCATAGATTTCAGAAAAGCCTTGGAGTAACCCCATACCTAATCATCTCTAAGACTTCCCAATGCAACAATTGATTGTTTTAGTTGTCTTCCTATAGGGATGTCAAAATCCCATTGGTTCCTTCCAGAATCGGGAGCATCATTCAAAAAGTATAACATTAAGAAGACCAATAGTTTTCCATACTGGAAGGTTCCCTTCTTCTCACCTTTAATCTTCCCTAAATTTATTGATAAAGCCTCAAGCATCCAGTCACAAAGATCTAACTTGATATTTTCTCTCATCATCCTATATGTGGCCAAAATACATGAACTAGAAACTGCATTTAGTTGGTTAGACTAAGTTACCTTGTAGCCTATGACCATGCTTCCAAATTTGATGTCGGTGTCGGTGATGGTGCTCACCTTCATCGATCTCTTATCTAATGTGGCGTTGGTGATATTTCTTACGAACTCATTTGATACTTTCTTATCCGAATGTGGCCCTGTCTATGACAAACCAATAGTTGTCCGGATGGCTTCCTTAAAGATTTTGTAGGGTTTGTCCAACCATATGAATTCCCCATGTACTCTTCTCAGTACATATCTAGCTATCTCATCCTCGAACTCTGGAATATCCAGAATATTAGTGAACCCTAGAACTTCGATGTGCTGATATGTTGGTTTGATCTTACCACATTATCCCATGAGTACATTCATATACATCCACTTGATCTCCAAAGTGCCTTAGTCCTCTATATGACAATGAATATAGGCCCTAACATCTTCCACATATACCACTCTCCCGGAATGCGAGAAAATGCTCCGACCGAATCTTTCTTGGTAGCCACATGTGGATACCGTTTGAGAATTGGCCCGTGGCAGTCCTTAACTTCTACTACAGTTGGATTTGCAACGAAAATAGGAGCAGAAGATGATCTTAATTCCATGATTCAAGAAAAATACCTTTAGAGCGCTTCCGGTGAAAACCTCCAACAAATCCTTCCAGATGTCGGTGTGATCACTCAAAAAGAAATCTGATTGCCTCTAAATAGCTTCTGATTGCACTAAGTTTCTTTGAATCTGTCTGAAATCACTCTGAATGTTGGGTGAATAAAAATGAAGTGTAATCGACCTTTTATCCATCGAGAAAACCCTAATCTTCCATTGTCATAAATGACTGTTGGTGAAAGATATCGGATCTCACTCTAAACATATTAATGCCGGATAATCCTTTCCAATATCTAGAACATCTTCCAGAATCTCTTCCAGGGGCATATGCATCATCTTCCATGAAATTTTCCTACCCCTAAGGCATCTCCCTTAGTTACCGGATGAGCTCACTGCCAGTGTAGGAGCAGCCTCTTCTGCTGGATAGGTAACTGAGACATTCCCATCTGATGATTATTCTTCAGTCTTCCTAACCCTGAGTCTGATCTTGCCAGATTTCATTAACCTTCTCTTTGCCTTTATCATTTGATCCTCCATTACCAACCAGTGGATTTATGCTTCTACAAAACTTAGCAATATGTCCAACTTCATTACATACATAACATGTAACATTGTTCTTTTGAATTGCCTTGCCAAAACTAGTGAAATTTATTGACCTGCACTGATTAGCCATATGCCCAAATTTTCCACAAGCATAGAATTTTACATTCATTATGTAGTCTTCTATCTAATGACCAATTTTATTTCATTTAGAACATTTACTAGGAGCAGAATCAGGGTTTTGATTTTCTCTATTTCTACATTGCCTAGCCATGTGTCTAGATTTATTGGAAACAAAACGTCTACCATTGAATTTATAAGCATTGAATTGCCTTACCAGTGCCTTATGGTTTTGATCATCATTAGCAGTACCAAAACTTTGTCCTTGCTCAAATCCAAGTCCACTGGAATCTGCAATCTGCCTCTGTCTCTTCAGTAACTCATCAAGTTGTGCCGAGTTGATCTTGAATTTTTCTTTGTACTCACTTGCAACAATTAAATCATCTCTTAGTATTGACATTTGTCTCTCAAGATCTTGCTCATTGCTCTGGGATTGTACCAAATGAGTCCTCAATATCTCATTTTCATGAGTCAACCTACCACATTCTTCAAATTTGTTCTTCAGGGGTACAACAAGATTTTCTTCATTTTTCTTTCTATCCTCAATCTCCTTGGACATCCTCATATTCATAGATTGCATCTTATTCTTCATAACCATGTTTTCCTGACTCAATTTCTGACATTGTTCCTTAAGTGCATTTTTCTCTTCATCATCCTGATTTTGCAAAAGTTCCTTCCTCTTAGCTTGAACAGATGATAGCCTCTCTTGTAGGACAAGAGTAAATTATTTAGTAGAATTCAACTCATCTTGTAGCTTTAAGTTCTTCAATCTTTCAGCATCATAATCTTCAAGTGCCATTTCAAGTTGCTTCTCCAAAGCCATATTCAATGATTCCGGTTTCAAGATCTTCCTCAAGTTGTTAAACTTCCTCCAAGGCACAAGGCTCTGATACCAATTGTTGGAAACCGATCATTGAGAGGGGGGCTGAATCAGTGTTATACCGAAATAGTAAATTTTAGCCTTAACAAAACATTCATACACCAACTAGTATACCGGTATAAACAAAATTGAAAGAAGTAATGCAACCAATAAGCCAAACACATAAATGAGAAACATAACACAGATTTATACGTGGAAAACCTCAAAGAGGAAAAACCACGGTGGGATTTATGACCCACAATATCAATTCACTAGCCATATGAAGAGATATTACAATATATGATGGGCCTGCACTTGCAAGAAGGCTTACAGCCTAGAGCACACTTCTCATCACAATAGGAGCCTCACTGATTACATAACAATCCAAACAACAATCCAGAGAAGTATGAACTGCTTAATATAACATCTCCTATGCCAAAATACAATTCCGGTTTAAGCTCTGTCTATTTCGGTTAAAACCCTAAACCTCAGTACCAGAATAACCCTTACAATGAATTCCTCACATACATAGTCTCTCTGATATATTTCGCATCATATTACATTTCCATGTCCATAACCATATCCATATATGTTACAAAATGATCTATTAAGCTGACCTATATATACCCTATACAATTTACATGCCTTATGTCTTCTTACAATATCATATTACATGTTATCCATATAAATGAATAAGCATTAAAACAAGTTGCCGATGCCGGATCCAAGATATGTTAGCCTCCAATACCAATGACCCCTGCTATACCATGTCGGCCTGCAGCGTCGATGACCAAAGAAATCTTCTATCCTGCTGATGCCGGTGTAGAGTCTGTGAAGTGCTTGCCTGTACACCATATGAAGTTGAAACCCAAAATCATGTTGCCATCAATGAAAACATAATGAAACCTAACGAATAGAATGTCAATTGCCAACAATGTAGAGGGAACAACTTTCATGCTATGAATCTAAGGTCTCCCTAGCAACAAGTTGTATGCCAACTCTCTAGACATGACATGGATAGGTGTGGGTAAAGTAATAGGACCTACCTTGACAGGAAGGTGATGATACCTAATGAATATTTCACATCATTATCAAAGCCACAGATGGTGAGAGAATCAGGCTTAATAAGAGATGTATCAATAGTGATCTTATGCAACAAGTTAATGCCACAAACATTAAGACCAGAACCATTGTCCACTAATGTTCATCTTATCGCATTGTCATTTATAATAACCACAATCATTAAGGGATCATATTGTTGTTGAGCTTCAGTAGAGTGCATCTCATCTTGTATAAACACAATCTGAGCCTTAGGTGTTGTAATAGAGTGAATCAAGGAAGCCATATTATTGGATGTCACTGTAGGTGGGACATTCAATGTTTTCAAGGCATCTTGTAGCATTCCATGACGAGTCGAGGAATTTTGAAGCAAATACCAAAGGGATATCTTGGTAGGAGTAGCTTTAAGTTGTTCGACAAGATCATATTCCTTCCCAAGGGTTTGTGAAATACAAGGTGCTTGAGGAAGAATGAGTTGAGGATCAAGTGGAGGAGTTGGAACAACCGAAGGAGGGTTAGGTTTCCTATTGTTTCTCGTGTTATAGGTATGGAAAACTGCATTATAACTCTCCTTAGTTATTTGTGTAGCATAGCTATAAGAACTCTTAGTGGGATTCCTTCCTTGAACCGTAATGATAGGTTTGTTTGGAGTTCTAAAGGAATCATGACTATATCCACATTGAACTGTGAAAAGAGGTTGATTAGGAGGAGGTGAAGTTGGAGAAGGACAAGTCCCTTGGACAACAAAAAGTGGTTTTCTATGTTCATTCACATTGATCATATTGATTAACCTTTTAGATGCATTATTCTTGTTTAAAAGTTTGGGCAAAGACATAAATTCATCAAGGGCATCATCTAATTTAGCATGGTCGTGATTGAAAGGCTTATCTTTGGACTCAAAAGGAAACATAACATCATAAAGGGAATCATGGGAATCAAATATGTTGCTAGATCTAGTGGAGGAGTTGATAGGAATGTACCCATGAGAGGGATCATTCAACTTATCTTTCTCATCACCACGAAATGACATAGTAACAAGGTTGATTAATTTTTGATAAAATGAGGGTTTAGAAGGCTTAGGGTTCAAAAACTAATCTAGAGCTTCATCTAATTCATCCTTACTAAACTCATAATCAACAAAATTGCATACATCATCAAAAGCATGAACATATTAAAAATAGAAATCTGACATTTTGAAATAAAAATTGCATGAAATTTAAACACACAATGCAAGGAAAATAAAAGAAATCTATCTCGTTTTTTTTTTTTTTTCTCTTTTTCTACTTTTTTTTAATGTTTTGAAAGCAAATGAAATAAAATAGATCTAGATCTAACAATGCAATGCAATGCAAATGAAATTGGATTCACGTCGGGTTCACTAAAGATGTGTAGGGGAAAAGTGAGACTAAGTGTGGAAACCCTAATCCCACTCTCATACACACTCATGGAATAAGAAAGAGCCTAGGGAGGTAACACACATCAACTAATTCTTATGAGAAAGAGACATTCATGGATTACCTCTTAGGTTTTCTATTCCTTTGCTGTAAATGAGAGAGATGAATGATGCACAATGCAATCTATCCTAGAAAGCAAGTAATCAAGCAAACCCTAATCTGAGAATGCAGATCAAAGAATAACTGATACACTGCTTAAAAGTATAGATTAGAAGGCAAAATCAGAGGTGTATCTATGACTGAAATCTGAGCAGAAATGTCCTTGACTAGGGTGCCACACCATTGTCCCGATTCTGCAATTCTAGAGCTAAAACTTACAGAAGGGATTCTAAGACCTACAAAGTGTTGTTCTGCCAAGTCCTACTGACAGAGGGAAGGACCATGGCACCACGCCACTGTCCTAGGCAGAACCAGGGTGGCACACCCCTGTCCTTGGGGTTTCTGCCAAGATCTGCAACCTAGAACTGTCCATGTGTGCTCTTTCGGTCTCGAAACTTCTAGCAACGCTCAGATCTGAACCTGTACTTGAAGCTAAAAAATAGGGTTTGGGGTGGCTATATAGAGTGTTTCCTTAGTCAAACCCCTGTGTTGATGATTTCCACCTCCATGAATAATCGATAATATACTGAAAATGTGTGTGCAAGAACCTTGTGTGTGTGCAAGATCCCAAGAATGAAAGTAAACAACCTAGAGCAACCCTAAAGACTAAACCCTAATTACTTATAATTGACAAAGTAAATTCTATCAATCCATGATGAAAAGTGATCTAAAGCATGAATATGAATCAAAATGAAGCTTATGTAAAGACATGAAACCATACCCAACCCCAAGGGAGAGGTACAAGACAATCGTGAGTCGGTGATCTCCTATTGTTCTTCTACCTCTTCAAAAGCCCCCAATTGATAAAATGATGCTTGATGAATTATTGATGGATGAATGTTGAATGTTGTTGAAGACTTCAAAGATCTACTCTTTCGCTGCAAAGAAGGCTCTAATATTCCAAAAACCTGCTCTTAGATTCTTAGAAGAAGACCCCTTCAAATGAAGAAAGAGAGCTCTTAAGTATGAAACCCTAGATCTTAATTTCATGTTTAGGCTGACCTAGGATTTGAATTTCCCACTGATATTTTGGGGTTAAGCATTATTATATCATAGGATTGTGCTCTCAAAATTTTGGGGAAAAAGCCATGGACCATGTGCATTCCCGCCACGGTTCGACCAACTTTTCACCAAATTTTTGAGGTCGTTAGATATGATGATATTAGAGCGCATCCCAAAGTTACAACTGATTTCAAGATGTTTTGATATGCGAAATCGGGCCTAAATGGTCAAAATAAGACATACTTGGGGTTTATAATTAAATGTTTCATTGGAGGAATAAGATGAAAAGGGGCACACTTAGGGTAAAGGGCCCAACTTTATAATATGTAAAGTGATGAGACATGACCTTAGATTTAATTAAATTAATTAATTAAATGCTTAAAGGGGAATGAGAAATGCAAGATGCAAGACACACTAAGGCAGGTGCTAACCTAAGTGTGAAATTGTACCACCCTAGCAAGGGTGTACAATTTACGACACTACACACACACACATATATGTATATACATATATACGTATATATGTATATACATATATACGTATATATGTATATACATATATACGTATATATGTATATACATATATACGTATATATGTATATACATATATACGTATATATATGTATATACGTATATACGTGTATGTACATATGTATATAT